>NC_063263.1:26084079-26684079 GCF_019578655.1 Ricinus communis | reverse complement strand
TTCT
Organism: Ricinus communis; assembly: GCF_019578655.1. Lineage (NCBI taxonomy): Eukaryota > Viridiplantae > Streptophyta > Magnoliopsida > Malpighiales > Euphorbiaceae > Ricinus > Ricinus communis. The sequence goes on along the minus strand of NC_063263.1, from coordinate 26,684,075 downwards.
CCTGAAATGCAAAAGAACACAAAACACAGGTGATCTTGGAATGAAAGCACAATAATTGCTAAGAAAATACGCAATAATATGCAAGCAAATATGTGTAAAACTATGCATATCAATTACTAACAATCAAATGAAGATAATAAGTTATCAATAAAGAATTCATTTCCCAATGTAATATATCATGTGACCTTATCCTAATGATTTTTAATATGCTTTAACATGAAAATCCTTGGCCAAGGTTGTTTGAATAAAGATTATGAAAAGTGTTTCATAGATCTTATTCAAGATGTTATATGCAATTATCAAGAACAAATACGATTGATTCAATTATAGAGTTATCACTTGCATCCATGACTCTATGAATCAATTGGGATAACAATACAATTGAATTACATTGTGAGATAGTTCAGTGAAAAGGTTGATTAAAGAACTTTAATCCTTCCTCACATTTGGTTGGTCATGATACATCGCTAGATGCTAATCTTGATCTATGAAATATGAATTAAGTTAATTAGAGAATTAACATTGAATTAAAAGGGTTTAATTCATAGTTCATAATTGATTGCCAACATGCTAGGAACCGTTTGGTCATACAAAAATGGGCTTAAAGTTGATAATAAAATGAGGCTTAAGATTGGGCTTAAGCTTATATACATTCGGTTTAATTAAAAGTTAATTGGTTTAATACATATCGGGCTATGATATTCGGCTATAAGGGCCCTATAACTATGCTTATGTATTAATTAAGTTAATTTAGTCTTAATAAGTCCAATTAAGGCCCGACTTAAGAGTACGTAAGGCCTTACTTATTATAAGACTAGGTTAAATCCCATGTATATATATGGAGTATGATAGGCGACTAGGGTTAATGAAGGATGCCATAAACACTTAATTAATTAGATTAATTAAGATTTAATCTAGCTTGGAACTAGCATTCATTCCTTATCATCTCCACTCTCTCTTATGAATGATTGTTCATAGGAGATTTCAACTTTGAAGCTTATGTGGATTACCATTAGAGGCTAGTCATTTGAGTAGCTTTAAAGTGCATCAATCATCCTTGAAGAATCAAGAATCAGTAAAGCAAGAAGCACTCTTTGGAATAGGCAACACACACCCTTTGTAAGCCTTCTCCATCTTTTGCTTGTTTTTGTATTTTATGACTATTTAAATTAATGAGATCCTTGATGGAAATTAAAAAAAATTAAATTGCTTTTGTTGCACCTTTTCTTATGTTTTAATTTCAATTTCCAACAGTCCCTACTCACTTTCTCGTCCATTACAAGTATTAACTTCTCGGATACGCCTATGCCCTTTGACGACGATATCCATGACTAGAGGTTTGATGCTCGGGTCTACGCGGAAGAACACCTGCTGCCTGGTCTACTAGAGCATCCCTCTCCACTACCTCGCTTTTCCTAGAAGGTAGATCAAATGGCTCGAGCATTCTTGGTCTACTTGTTTAGGACCATATTATTTTGCAATTCAAGGAACTTGTTAAACCTTTACTACTTAGCCCCTTGAGAAACTTGAACCAGGTCTCCTCATACAATTGGTGGTCTACCGCACTGGCCCACTTGTACCAACTGCTGGATAGCATGGTCCACTGAAGCAAGAGGCTCTATGGTTTCTGGCATGCCATACACATTCCCTTGTTATGCATTCACATTCCCTATGTTGTATATTATTTGCTAATTATTTGAATATAGATGTGGACCTTGGAGCTCGACCTACTGGTAGGCACTCAGCCTATCAATACTTTACAAGCCTTTTTTCACTTGCTCGTCCATCTACACCGCATGTGGATCAACCCCTGACCTTAGATCAGGTAGTAGAGGAAAATATGTTAGTTCGGTTTATAAATTTAAAGTTTAAATACTTAACCTTCGTGTCTTTCATATTCATGTTGACTAGCTCAGGGATCGATGTAGCTCGGACCCCTACATGCTATCTGACGCTGACATCGAGCGCAAGAGTACTCCTTGTAGGACCTGCTTACCGAGTATGGTATTTAGGCGGGCGGATCTATGGCTGGGAGAGAGGACCTAGTCTCCTACGGGTTCTTAAGTCTGTCCATGTTCTGGACAACGGAGTTGGCTAATGAGGACCTAGAGGAGTGTCTTGAGGGTTATGATGACCTCGAGGAGCTTACCATCAAGCCGAGGAGGACTGACTACATGTCCTTCATGACTCAACTATTAGGGTCTATGCCCCTAGACAAAAGCACCATTGCTCATGTACTTTCTTACCATTCCTCATTTTTACTTGATTACTATCATATGGCAGTCTAAATCAAATAGCATTATTGAAGCTGCAAAAGCACCCTGACGCTTTTTGTAAAGTCACTTGGAAGCCTCCTAGTTAAACATTGTATATGTGGCAGTCAAAGAATCTTCTCCCTATCAAGCGCAAGGGCTCCTCCCATTGAAGAGAAAGATAGAATATAGCAGAGAGTAGCGCGAGCTCAAGCATAGTCGTGCTTCTAAGCATGCTTCAAGCAACAGTGAGGTTATTCTCAAGCGCAGGGATGATATTCATATTAAATGCTAAGTCAGGACCATTGTACCGTCATCCCATAAAGCTTTGCCATGTGTTAAGAGCCTTTGGAGTTCCAACAACTATAATCAGAAAGCGTGGGGGTGCTTTCAAATTGTAAAGGCACTTTTCTGGTAGAAAGTTACTTTTGCCAAAATCATCTTTACTATGCATTTTTAATGAAGTATGGGCTACCTATAACATCTCTAAAAGGTAGGTATGTGTACAAATATCCCTCTTAAAGACTTAGACAATAGTTGTTCAGTTTCTTAAGTGCCCAAACTCTTCCAAAGTGATTTCTCATCTTTCTACATTAAATTCTCTTTGTATATGTTTAAGTGTGACCATACTTGTAAAGGTTTGAGTGTTAGTCTTAAGCACTTAGGAAAGGGTTTCAAAGTTAGCCTAGGAAGACAAGTTCTTATAAGGTTTGGTATGAGCCTAAAACACTAAGTTTAGGGGTGAGCTTGGGAAAAGTTTAAGTGTGAACTTGGGAACACTTGGGTTTAATCTTGCACCCGCAAAGGATCATTAATAGTGAAATACCCAATTATAGGTTGGGGATTAGATGTATCGTTCTTTAATACCTGGACCATTATAAATATTTATTTTAATTTTCTTTCTCTTCTATCTAATCTCTTGATTGAGTTTTTAATTTCCCATTAACCTTCCACACACCAATTCAATCCCCCTTCTTGGTGCATCAAGGGACAATAGGCAAGTTGATGCTCATCAGTGGTAGATCGAGACTCTAATGCTTAAGTTGTCTACTCTCTAAACCCAAGGCCTAAAGGCCGATTCTGATGAAAGGATGGACGAATCGGCAAAGGGCCCCAACAACTTCCCTTGACTAGATTAGCTGCTTTATATTTTTTAGGACACTGCTTGTACTGAATGCTCTATTACTCTTTATAACTTTTTATGACATTATTTTTGACATTTTGGAATAACTTTTGATGCATGTTTCAATTGCCCAAATCAATTTTACAAATGTACCATGCTCATAATGTTAGAAACACAGAAAATACATCAGAACTCAAAAATCAAAGTTGCACACCTCACAGCTGGTCAGTTATGGAGTTGAGCTAATAAGCTCTATGCACAACTGATCGACTCTACAGTTGCAGAGTCTAATTCTACCTCTGATTTTGGCCCTATAAATAATAGATGCATCCCTAGCTTTCCCAAACGTGATTCCCCCTCTTCTTAGCTCGAAAAGAATGACTTAAAGAAGCACTAAAGCCCTCAAAACCCTAACCGGCGATGAATATATCAAACTTGGGAAATTTCCCCTTTCCTCCTTTAAGGGCTTTCTACACACCATACTTGCCTATAGATTCCTCTATTCAGCTATTAACTTTTAGTGTCTAAAAGATGACATCTTCTACTTCAATGGCCAAGAATTATACCCAATGATTGAAGAATTCATTGCCATCCTTAGAGGTCCCAATCATTCTACTCGTCCAATTGCCTTACCAAGATTGGATGATCCTTTTCCTAGCACACTGGTAAAGCTGTTCAACATGCCTTCAACTTAGGTACCTTCATATTTTGTTGGTGATTACCTTAGCTTCTCTAATTTCCTATTGTGATAAGAAGGAGAGAGGAATTCCTATCTAGGTTAGTGTCAGCACCCATTTTTTGGATCTAGATGTTGGGCCAATTATGGAAAACCTAATAATGAAAGTTACTATCTTTCTTGAAATTTTGCAAGTTCAAGGACTAGAATGCAAAAGTATCTAAACTTTTTACTCTCAAAAGACAATCGGCTCCGCATAGAACTGAATCGACTCTATACAAAGCCGATCTGTTTAGCATAATGCCAAATCAACTCTACACAGTCTAATTGGCTTTTTTCTAAACATGACACCATTTTATGCGTATTTTGACTTTAAAATGTCAAAGATTAATAAAAAAGAAGATTTTAGAAAAAATTAATGATAATTGATATATTTTATTTTTTAAAAGTATTTATTTATTGGATATTAATAATTAAGAATTAATAAAGGAAATCTTTTTTTTTTAAGTTCAAAATGTATATTAACTTATCTATCTTCCTTATGGGTTTCCTAAAAAACCTACCTCTATAAATATATCATTAAGTCCTAATTATAGGGTTAGCAATTCTTAGCCAGAGTTATTAGCTACTGTTATTAAAAAACCCTACCTCTATAAATATATCATTAAGTCCTAATGCTAGGGTTAGAAATTCATGGCTAGAGTTATTAGCTACTATTATTTAAAAACCCTACCTCTCTAAATATATCATTAAGTCCTAATTCTAAGGTTAGCAATTCTTGGCTGGAGTTATTAGCTACTATTATTAAAAAACCCTACGTTCACAAAAAAATAGAAAGTTTTTCGGTAACTAGGAATTAAGTCACTAAGAAAGAACTTAGATTAGGATAGTTTCCTTCTTGAAAGGCAGAAGATTTTCTCAATCCTAGATAATACTAGATTCTCATCCAACCTTCAATTTAACCACCTCATCATCTTCAGAGACTCGCAAATCAACAATCTATAGTGACAATCTGAGGGTTCCCTAAAATCTAGCATCATCAACGTCTCTTTCTTCTTTACTGGTTCTTTTATTTTTATGATTCTAGAAACATGTTAGGATTGACTTCAAATGCTTTAAATGCCTTATGCGATTAAATTTAGAATTTTTAATAGTTTTATATGCTTCTGTGATGTTTATGCATACTAGGTTTTAAACCTGATAACATGATTTGTGTAGGGTTTCAAATCTGATAACATGTTTTTATTGAGTTTTGAACCTGATCTGTTAAATGGTTAGGGTAACATATTAGATATGGCTTTTCTTTAATAATTATGTGATTGTATGACGTCTTTAAGGTTAGATGTTCAAAATCTAGAGCCTGCCATGTGAAGTTATATTTTTTATTTGTTTGTCTTTTTTGTGTTTATATTATTTTTGTGTGTTTTGTTCTATTTTAATTTGTTTATGCCTTATATTTCATGTTTTAGAGTTTTTAATTGTTTTTACCTTTTGTGCAAATAAAATTGGCTTCTAGGCAAGGGAGGATAAAAAAATTGTAGAACCGACCATAATCAAGCTCTAGAGTCGATCGGCTGTGACCTAGATCGATTGACTCCACCATTTGTGCCCTAAATTCAGATTTTTATGCATTTTAGTCTATTTTGTATCTTGTAACTTTGTTTCATGCATTTTTTCTTTATTAGTTAATTAATGTTGACCTAAGGTGCAATTTATCTTTATTTTGATCTTAACAACCAAATTGAACATCACTAACATCATAACTGAGTGTCTATATGACAAAGCACCAAAGGAACCAAGCTTAGACTAAATATTCTTGAGCCTTGAAGTAAGTCTTATAAAAAGACCCCAAAAACGTGAGGGCGCTTCCAAGGCGCTGGGGCTTCTTTCACATGACCAAAAGTTTTCAAGACATTGAAAAGTCCATCTGACAGCAAGCCAATTTCCTCATGACACTTAGCAGTTAAAGTTTTAAAGCTTCAAGAAGCGCAATGGTGCTTCAAAAGCGCGAGGGCACCTCACATTAGGACTTGAGACAAAAACTAGCAGAAGATAGCATGATGAGAAGCACGAGAGCACTTCTGAACGTGGACAAGGCAAGCGCGAGGGCGCTATTGTGGTGCGGGGATGGTTTTCATAATTAATACAATGTCAGTAACCATTAAGATATCAGTCACCCTATTAGTGCCATGTGGTTGGAGCCCCAATGTCTCTTTTCAGAAAGCGTGAGCGTGCTTGGAAAGCGCAGGGGCACTTTCCATTACTTTAGGCAATTTTTACCAAGTCATCAAATCTTGCAATTAAAGAGTTTTGGTCTTATTATAACATCTCTAAGGGTTGGTATGTGTATAAATACCCCTTTTAAGGACTCTATAACTAAGTGTGTGAATTAGATATATCAAAAATCTTGTAAATTTATTTCTCAACTTTCTACACTCAATTTCTTACTTTGTAAAGTGTATCAAGTTGAAACTCTTTATTCAACTAAACCTCTAAAAGGTTGTTGTGTGAACCTAAGTATTAAAACACAAGAAATTAGTTGTTGAGTAACCATTAATACTTAAGGGTTAAGAGACTTGGTGAGAGATTGATTCACTAAGGGAAGAGGTTTAGTGTGAGCCTTGAAACCAAGTTGTTGAGTGAACTTGTAAAACTCAAAGGTTATAATCTTAGTGATTATAGTGGAATACTCAAGTGTGATCTTAAGGAGTGGATGTAGGGAGGAGTGTTCTCGAACCACTAAAAACCCTTGTGTCATCTTTCTAACCTTTACTCTCTTTATATTATCTTTAATCTCTTATGTCTTTACCAAAAATCATTAACTTTCGCAATTTGAGGTCACCAATTTAACCTCCTTTCTTGATTCCAAGGGACAATAATTAAGAACATAGAAAAAGCCCACTAAGTCTATATAAATTTTAGTTTAAGCCCAATTTACCATCCTTTAATCTAATGGACTATAATTTTCATTCTAGGTCCAATATTAAAGCCTAATGTCTATGTATCAGTTGTATTAAACAATCAGATATCCAGGTATTTGACATACATTTAAAATAAAAGCAAAATAATAAAAAAATTAATTCTAACTATTACAATCCTTCTACAACTAATAAACTTAAGAAAAATGACTAATCTAGGTCAAAATTGGCAAAAATTAGGAAAAGAGCTTAAGAGTGCATAAATTAGGGCAATTTGGGATGAACAGCTGATTGATGACATCACAGAGCCGAATCGGCACTGCACAGAGTCCATCAGCTATAGGGCTTCGTAATGATCGGTTTTGCATCTTTTCTTCGATCCTCTTACCCCGAAGCCAATTTCACATCACAAAAGACAAAAAAATCGATTAAAACTCAAAAAATGAAGCAAAAATCATAACAAAACAAATCAAAATAAGAAAGAATACATAAAAATAATAAAAATCCTAGAAAAAGAAAACTGACAGAAGGTAAATAAAACTTCACATGGCAGATTCTAGATTTCAATCATGCAGCTTAAAAATTCAATACGACCACATAATCAAATATAAATCTAACATATCACCCTAATTATTCCAATCATCAAATTCAAAAACCCAATAGAAACTATATTATAGATTCAAAATCTAACATGTTCATATTATCATATTCAAAATCCAGCATATCAGAAACATGTTGATTAAAAAAAAAAACTAAATCTAATCAAGTAAATCATACAAAGTAATTAAAAATAATCCTAATCATATTTCTAAAGAAATTATAAAGTAAAAAAATCCATATGGGATAAGAGATGCTGATGATGTTGGATTTGGGAAAACCCTCAGATTGTCATCATAGAGTATTGATCTGTGAGTCTTTGGAGATGATGAGGTAGTTAAGTCAAAGATCATATAAGAATCCAATATTTTTTTTAACTTGAGAAAAACTTTTTTTGTTCAAGAAGAAAACTTTCCTAACCCTGAGTTCTTTCTTAGTGGCTTCTCTCTTTGTTTTCTAAAACTCTCTATTTAATTAACTAATGTAGCTCTAGTAATTAATATGGGGCTAGCCCTAGACCTAAAACTTAACGATATATTTATAGCCTTAGGATTTTTTAAGAAACCTTAGATGTATTAGATTAATATCAATAATTAATTAAATCTCTTGATTCCATTAGATATTTAGTTAAATGAATTTTCATTTAAAATCCAATTAAATTCAAATAATTATTAAAAAATCTCATAATTATCACTAAATATTCTTTCTATGACCTTTTTATTAATTTTGACATTTTTAAGTCAAAATATACGTAAAAGGGCGTCAAAATTAGAAAATAAGCCAATCGGCACTGTGTAGAGCTAATTTAATTCTTTGCTAAGTTAATCGGCTAGATGCACAGCCGATTCGGCTGTACGTAGAGCCGATTAGCTTAGGGATAAAAAAAGTACTGGAAAAGTTTACATTTTAGTCTCTAAACTTGTAAAAACTGTCATTTCATCTTTCAAACTTATTTTCTTCCTACCAATGGAGTGCAAATTAATTCTAAAAAAATAATTTTGGTTCAATTATTTTCAACCCTAATTGAGATTCGCCCGTCCTTAATCTCTCAAGACTTGAGAAAGGCAGTAACTTTCATGATCAGATTTTTCATAATTTCCTCGAAATCTAAATCTGAAAAATGGATGTCGACATATATTATATAACGAACAAGCATCATGCACGCCTAAAATAGACCCTTAGGAGCAAATAAAAAAAGAAATAGACTTATCTTTTAAGAGAACAATCATCCTATATTAGAGAAGAAAGAGTTCAAAGAGAACTATGAGGTTTCTGCCTCAACAGACGATGGATCTAAGAAACACTTCTCAATGTATATCCGTTCAAAAGGAAACAATAGTACAAAAATTAGCAACATGCGGACCTATAAGAGAGATAGAAAACAGTTAGAACTAACAAAACATGTGGTGCAACTTCATTTAAGCCATTCGCATTAGCACCAAAACATCGATCATCTTCATCATATAATCATCTCCACCTTTTGAGTCAAAATCTTCAGTGACAGAATCAAAAACCTTATAGAAAGGGAGAAGGCGAAGGAGTGACGACAAATTGTGTTGTAAAGAGAAGTAAAAAATTAATTTAGGGTCTATGAAAGTTAGAAGTCTTATGGGTGTGCAATTCCAAAAATATCTAGTAAGGAACACTGTTGTCTTGAGCGTGGAAGGGTGATGAGGAATGGCATCTAAATGATGTCATTTTGGCTGCGGGTGAGAAGCAAGAGAAGGCTAGAAAAGTATTTAGTAGTACATGAAATGACAAATTTGCCCTCCAAATTGATTTTCTAGCACTATTCATCCACAAGAGCTGTATTGTATTAGTATTGATTAATGTTTATTAATTTTAATTTTAATTTAAAAGTAGATTTAAGTTCGATTTTAGCCCTCGATTTGGGGCACTATTTGGCTTGTATTTATCATTTAGGCATTCGGGTTCTTACTGTTTCTTGTACACCTCATTTTTTAGAAGAGTCAAATTAAACCCATATCTAAAGGAGAAAAGGGCCAAATTGAAACTTGCTGTAAAGTTCGAAGCCCAAATTGCATCTTATTCCTTACCCTTATACAGACTGCAGTCACTGAACTTAACCCTCTCCATATCTCTGGACTCTTCATTCCCAATAGGTTTTTCTTTACTACTTCTCACACCATTCCAGCGCCCTTTTTCTTTTTCTTCCACTCCTTCCCAACTCTCTCAACCGTTTCCTCTTTAATACATCTCTCTCTCTCTGTTTTTAGGGTTAGGGTTTCTAATGGCGGCACCCACAGTCTCTCTTCCCAGATCTTCCAAAACAGAATCCTATGTTGACAACAAGCGCAAGGAAGACATCCGCCACGCTAACATCGTGGCCGCTAGAGCAGTAGCCGACGCTGTTCGCACCAGCCTCGGCCCTAGAGGAATGGACAAGATGATTTCCACTGCCAGCGGTGAGGTTATCATCACCAATGACGGTGCTACAATTCTTAACAAAATGGAGGTCCTTCAGCCTGCTGCTAAAATGCTCGTTGAGCTCTCCAAATCGCAGGACGCTGCGGCTGGGGATGGTACCACTACTGTTGTTGTCATTGCTGGTGCGCTTTTGAAACAATGCTTGTCTCTTTTATCTAGTGGTATCCACCCCACGGTAATCTCTGATTCTCTCCACAAAGCTTCTATTAAAGCTGTTGATGTGTTGACTGCTATGGCTGTACCTGTTGAATTATCTGATCGTGACTCCTTAATTAAATCTGCTAGCACTTCTTTAAATAGTAAAGTAGTGAGTCAGTATTCTACCCTTCTCGCTCCATTGGCTGTGGATGCAGTTCTTTCTGTTGTTGATCCTGCTAAGCCTGATTTGGTTGATCTTAGGGATATTAAGATTGTGAAGAAGCTAGGTGGAACTGTTGATGACACTGAAATGGTTAGAGGTTTGGTTTTTGATAAGAAAGTTAGTCATACGGCTGGTGGGCCTACAAGAGTTGAGAATGCAAAGATTGCTGTGATTCAGTTCCAGATTTCACCTCCTAAGACTGATATAGAGCAGAGCATTGTGGTTTCTGATTATACCCAGATGGATAGAATTTTGAAGGAAGAGAGAAATTACATCTTGGGTATGATTAAGAAGATTAAGGCAACTGGATGCAATGTCTTATTGATTCAAAAGAGCATTTTGAGAGATGCAGTGACTGATTTGTCTCTCCATTATTTGGCAAAAGCTAAAATTTTGGTCGTTAAGGATGTGGAGAGAGATGAGATTGAGTTCATTACTAAGACTCTGAATTGCTTACCCATTGCAAATATTGAACATTTTAAAGAGGAGAAGCTGGGATATGCAGACCTTGTTGAGGAGATTTCACTTGGAGATGGCAAGATTGTTAAGATTACTGGGATTAAGAATATGGGAAGGACCACAACGGTGCTTGTGCGTGGTTCGAATCAATTGGTTCTTGATGAGGCTGAGCGAAGCTTGCATGATGCATTGTGTGTGGTTAGGTGTCTTGTGAACAAGCGATTTTTAATTGCTGGAGGAGGGGCTCCAGAGATTGAGCTCTCAAGGCAGCTTGGAGCTTGGGCAAAGGTGCTACATGGTATGGAAGGATACTGTGTGAGGTCCTTTGCAGAGGCACTTGAAGTGATTCCATATACTTTGGCCGAGAATGCAGGCTTGAACCCAATTGCTATTGTAACTGAGCTGAGGAATAGGCATGCTCAAGGTGAGATCAATGCTGGCATCAATGTCAGGAAGGGACAAATTACAAATATCCTGGAGGAGAATGTGGTGCAGCCTTTGCTTGTGAGCACAAGTGCAATAACTCTGGCTACTGAGTGTGTCCGGATGATTTTGAAGATTGATGACATTGTTACTGTCAGGTAATTTCAATTGGAGATGAAATATGTTTGGTTAGGTAAGCTTTGTGCTGTCATAACTGGAATGAATAGTTTTAGCCTTTTAGTATTGGCTTATCGCTGAAGAATTTTAGACTTGTGAGGTGCCCTTATTGCTAAACGTTTGGTTTGTATTTGAATTTTATGCCATTTTTGTTTGGAGGTATTCTAGGTTCTTTCCTTTCTATTATATTCTATCATCTTAGAGATGGCATTCTCGATTTATAACTCATTGTGTTCTTGTGTCATCTGCTGTCTTGTTAAAAGACAATTTGGAACTATTTTAGTGTTCTGTATCCACTTAAAGATAGTTCTTTGAGTAGCTCTGCGAATTATACCAGTGCAAATTATGCTTTTAATGAGGAAATGCTTTATATATTTACTTATTTATTTATTCTATTTTTTATGCATTACATGACTACTTTGGATTGATTTATCTAGCAAGATGATGAGTTTCAAACATATGGGCAAAGGTCTTCTAATCCAGTATTGTGGTTGATGTTCTCCATTGAACAACAATATTATTCTTCTTCTTGTCGATATTCTTCTCACTGAATAGTATATATTGGATTATCATATGTGCAATGAAAGGTTATTAATAACATTTATGTCCAAATTTGTTTGTTAGTCAACTTGCAATTGTTCATATTTTTGAAAATTTGAATCTAGAGTTTCATTGTTCTGATGTTAGTTATCCATGTCATGATGGCTTTGCCATTTTCAAGCTTTTAACAGTTTGACTGAACTTTTAGTCCTGTTTAAATATTTTATAACATTAGGATCTTGAAATCTGATCTAAGGCATTCAAATCTTTGACTCGATGGGGTTCTTTTGCCAGTTATGTTTCATGTTAGGTGTTGATAGATCTAATAAGTGTGATCATTTGCTAGTTTGGGCTAAATGCTATCTGTTATTGGACCTGGCATAATGAAGGATTGTACAAGTGGCTTTTGCCTCTCTTGGCACCTGGTAAATGGGGCCTCCTGTTATTTGGTAGGTTGGTGAATTCCAACTCTTTTAATCTAATCTTAGGGTTGTGATAGTAAGCAAAGCAGCTTAATCATTAATTTTATAATAGAAACCTGTAAACTAGCCATACGAGTAATTTGTTTGGTTTAGTTTTTGTGGATGCACTTTCCTGAGATAAGTGATATCAATTTTGACTTTTGGAGAATAGATTGTTGGACTTGATCATTTTCATATTTGTTCATATGTTGAAGCTGGGCTTTTGATTTATCTTCTGTTTTGGTTTGTCGGAGGCAGTACGCCAATTTGTATACTCGGTTTCTTGCTCTCCTTATTTTGCACACGGAAGCTGTCTTTTCCACTTTTTTTCTTTCTGCATTTGAATCATTCTTCTCTGCTATGGCGATAATTTTATCCTTCTACTGTGCTAGGGTGTTCTAGGTTGATTGATTGAATGTCTAAGGTGAAAACTGAGCTAGCTCATATCTGGTCCAGTTCATTTGTAAGCTTGTGAGCTATCTCGTAAATAGATTTCCAATAATTAGAAATTGAATTTAGGATTATATATTTTAATTATTTTATACAAAGTACGAGTGAATCTTATCTGTCTACTAAAATAAAAATCACAAAGAATTTTTTTTTTTTTTTTGTCTTGTAAATTATGCTACTAGAATAATACTTGGAAATCATATATGTAATAATAAAAAAGTAGTTATTACTTAGGATGTTAATCCAAAAATAATTTTTTTAGTGTTTGATAATCTCATGAATGATTTAATTTAAAATTTAAATTTATTGAAAAGACTTTGCCTTGATCTGATCTTATTTAAACTTGTGGTTTATATATGAACACGGTGGTGTTTATAGCTCAGGTAATTACCTGAACTTGAGCCTGTATTTAGAGCTTATATAACAAACCAGCCCCCCTGAACTATCCTAAACTTGGTTGTATCCATGCTGGAGATGGTCTTTATTGTATTTGTCATATTTTCGTTGAGAATTCAGTTTCTTTAGCTTTCCTGATAATTAGTGGTTATGATAATCAGTTGGTCACGAGTTTGTGGTCTTAACTATTTAGTGTAAATATGGAATAGTGATGATAATGATAGAACATCGTTGTATTCAAGGGACTGGTTTAGTGGGACTATGGAATAGTAATGAGAATGATCCAACTTTTGTGGTATTCAAGGGGACTATTTGATAGTGATGATAATGATATAACTTCACGGTATTTAAGTGGATTATGTGATAGTAGTGATATTGAAGAATTACCTAGTCTGATTTGCTTGAAAAGGTGATTGGATTTTGGGATAGGGATCACTCTGCTTTAAAACATTATCTTAATTTATGTCTAAGGGGGGTTTGAGCTGATAATGCAGCCAACAATCTCTAGGATATCAACTTTAATGACATTAGAAAAACAAGAAGCTCCAAGGAGGCAAATTTGGTAGCAAAATTGAATTCAGGCCTGCCCTAAGGGAGAAAGTTTCCAGATCTGGTTATTTTCCTTGATCTTCTCAAGCAGATGTTGATCTAATTCAGCTCTGGAATCACTAGCATCAAATCTCAACCAAACTTCTTCAAAGATTTACTGAATCTGCATTGTTAAAGTCCTGCTTTTTCTTGCTATTCCTGCTAGTAATTCTCATTTACAATCCCTAGTTGTTGTGGGGAATTCCGACTCTTGTCTAGTTTTCAAACCATTCCAATACAGGTCTTGTATTGTCTAAAATGCTAATCCTATAGGTTTTGCTTCAATGTAAACCACTGAACTATTACGCACTAAGATTAGTGAAAAGAATAGGGCCTCTTTAATGGCAAGTGCTTGTTTGTCGCAGCCTCTGGGTCATTCCTAATGTGCAAGTACAGATGATTCATTGTATGCTGCTATGAGCATCATATGCTGATCTTTAGTGCATTCCTTGTTGGATGATATTTATTGTTGCCACTTATAGATTGAGGTTGTAAAACAATGAGGGTTGATGTGTTGGTTAACAATGAGCACACCATGAATGTTATATTTTATATTTTTATCTTGCATACCAAAGTAGAAGATGTATACAAATTTCTGAAGCCTCAGTTCTACCAATTTGTCATTGGATTGGGCTTCTCATCCTATTCGAATAGAGAAAAAAAAAAAAAAAACTTGTAGATGTATATGTTGAGGTAGGCCTCTGGGAGGACCAGAAGCAAAGTTGAGTTTGAAGTGTAGTAGGTGTATATGTGGAAACTGAGTCCAATATCATGGTATGTCAGACCTTTCTTCGACTCTAGTATCAGTTTCAAGAAGTTCTTGTCAAAGTTTCTGGCTTCTCATCAGTTTCCACCCTTTTCTCTTCACTTTTCCCCCACAGGACAGAATATAGTCCGAGCATAATCAGAATTGCACCAATTATCCTGCAATACTAGCTGAATTAATTAACAACAAATTGTGGTTTCAATAGCTGTCAGTTATGTTTCAACTCAACTCTTCCTATTTCATCGTACTTCAATTGAATTTTTTTGCTGCGCCTGGCGTATGGCGCATGAGTGACACATATGGAGTAGTTTTAAAATTACAAATGTGGTATTTTTTTCAGTGCCCAAGTATAAAACACTCAAGATATGTGTCGCCTTGTGTGCAATATATTAGGAGCAGCTTAGCATTATCTATGCTTAGTTCAATATTGTTTTGGGAATAAAACATTTTGATCTCTGTATAAGTTGAATTTGTACGTACCGTCCAAAGTATAGTTGATCTCCAAGAATCAGAGAAGCCATTATAGCAACTAAAAGAGTCTGCATGGGCTGGAAAATGGCAACAAACACAGGACCCCCTTTGTGGATGCACCATGTTTGAAGAGAAAAGATGATACTAGAGGCCACAATTCCCTTCATTACAAAAGGCGAAACAACTATTTCTTAATCAGAAAAGGCAAAGGAATAGCAACAAATTCCAGTTTTTCATGAACAAAGGAAATGCAATCAAGAGATAACTGTGAGTAGATTACAGCATATAAGATGGTGAAAAGCTCTTCTCCTGATTGGATTTTCCAATTAGTGAGATCAGTTTCTACAAATGCTGCTATGCCCAAAAACTGAACCAATCCAAAGAAGCACGTAAAAGAAGTGACTGTGAGTTTAGCTGGATACTTCTTCAGAATTGGAGCCTGCAAAATTTTGATAGTTTTATTGTTAGACGAGATGTAATCTCGTTAAGAGTTTTTTGTAGAACTCGGCAATCTGTATTAGTAATTTGGAAGTTGCTATATGTATATATGGGCGTGATGCAAACCACCAAGCAGTAGTCTGGTAACTAGGGTCCTTTTTCTTTTTAAATCAATGGTGCCTAGGGTCCTTGAAGTCCCCCTTCCCAAAATCTAGGCTTTTTCTAATATGCATTTGTATATTTTATACCTATTAGATTATAGCCATTAAATTTCTAATTTTTAATCCTTCATCATTAAAATGTGTTACCTCTACTTACTAAATAGATAACAAAAATGAGAGAAAGTGAGAGGGACTTATTATAACTTAGCAAGTTAAAAATGATCTTTTGTTCATTCCCTTAGAATGTTACAGGTGTAAAATACATGAGGTGCAGCTAGAAATAGTTTTAAAAAATGGATGTGATACCTGAAGGACGATCCAATCGGCCCATGACAAGCAGTGTCCAAACAAGTATATACAACCCCATGTCCAGTTCTGCACTTTCTCTGAATACATTTCTTCGATTGTATTATCTCGTGTTTAGTGCAGAAGAGGAGGGCCTTTGTAGAGCGTAATTACAGTAGCACCCCCTACGCTTACAATGGTTCCTACAATTTTGGCTAACCCATCTCTCCTTGCAACATTGACTCATTCAAGTCTGAGAAACAGAAAGAAATGCAACTAATTGTTAATTACGTTCGGATTTGAACTTGAAATCTCAAAACTCTCGAGTCACTCCAATACCCAGTTAGCCGTGGCTCATCAAGAACAACTAAAATCATTACATTCACTTGTAGCATACTTCTAATAGATATTTTTTTTAACAGAGCATACTTCTAATGATTCTAAGAGCAAAAAGAAAAAAAACAATGATATCCGAATCTATTTTTACTTCAAGGGTAAGATGAAACCATTTTAGGAGGAAATACGATAGTTTAAATCTTATTAATATTAAATTCCTTCTCAATGCTACCGGTATCATGCCAATTAATATAAGCCCTTTTCTCGAGAAAAGATAGTATAATATTATTATATATGATATTTTACCCTAAAGCAGAAGCCATGATGAAAGTAACTGCAGGAACTGAGTTTTGCATTGCTGGAGCAAAAGTAGGAGATGCATAATACAGTCCCAGGAGATAAAATCCTTGATTTGCCGTGATTCTGATGTAACAAAAGAGAGGATAAAAATTAGCCATAAAAGAGTAATGAAAGCATCAGAATGTTCATTATTGTAATTTTCCTACTTACCCTAGTAATGCTAGGAGGAAGAACTGGACCAGCAGACCTAGAGTAAGAGGGGGCCTTTCCTTTCTGAAAATATACAAGACACAAGAATGGTGAATAGAGTTACTCTGGTGCCTGTGAAGTATATAAAAGGAATGCACTCCTTCGACAATAAGATAAGACCCCATTAGTTTAAAGGACTGACAGGATATCAAAGTGAAAATAGAGAAAATGAAACAGAGACTGAAGACTCACTTTCTCTAAGAAATAAGCAATAGGACCCAACAAAAGCAGTGCAATGATGTTTCTATAAACTGGATAAACAATCTTGCTAACACCAATGTTTAGTGCAACTCTTGACACAATGTGAAACCCCGAATAGCATAACTGTAATGAAAACAATGCTAGAAGAAGTCTCATTCTGTCAGAGAAAATTCTATGATTGGCCATATTGCTCGTCTCCTGTATTATTGTTGTTATCTTTTGAGTAAAATACTACAGCTACACTCTCAAAAGACCTACTTATATAGTCATTCTGGTTGATGAGATGATAATAATATTTGTAATTGTTGAGGCATGAAACTCTAAGCTCTGATTCTATAGTTTCCGGGCTTGGTTATATGCATTAATCTTGAGTGGCTAATAATACATGCACCTGTATTTTTTTATTGATCTTTTAATTTTATTGAGGAGACAATACTGAAGTAGAGCATGCTGGCCAGGTAGTTAGTTCTTGGACAACCTGATTTTCAATCATTAGGAACACAAATAATTTCACTAAATTTATATGTTTCTAAAGGGGAAGTTTGTCTTTCCTGTACATAATATTAGCTGGATGATGGATTTGTTTAATATATTGTGGGATTCGACTTTGGTAACATAGAATCCTAAAAAAGAAATTGCAATATCTCCAAATTAGTTTATAACAGGATTATCATGTTAAAAATCGAGTGGATCAGTTTTTGATGCTTTCATATCATTGTAAATTTCTTGTTCCAGCACCGCTTTAAATGAATTATTTGAAATCGTGTGGTAGTTTCTTTGATACTGTTGTAACTGATACCACTGTAAATATTCTGACTAAAACTTCTTGAAATAGAAAATGAGAAAAATGAAACATTTAAGTTAACAAATTTATATTACATGGTGCGAGATACATGTTAGCATTGTTCTATAATTTCAGCCACAACTAGACTCTTGAAATTTTAAGTAAATTGAACAAAAAATGACATTTCATTAACATAATTTTTCTTTTTAAAAATTTACAGAGATCAATGGGCTATAGACTACATATAGTCATTTTCTTTTATTGCTATAAAAATAAATTGATCACCAAGCCTATATTGTAAATATGCACTTGTGAATAATCCAGCCAAAGTAATGGAAATTAGACTTAACACGATTCCAAATAGAAAAACTTCATTTCAATTTATTTGAAGAAAGAGGGGGGTGGGGTGGGAGGGGAAGAAATGTAATATCTATCATTAAATATTAATCTATTTCGCCCATAAATCTTAATAAGCAAAATCTTAATAAGAAAAATCTCAATGAACAAGAATTCAAAATTAATACGGTAAAGAACTAGAGAATAGATGGAATATTGCCGAAAAGTTTATTTTTCTTTTTATAAATTATTTTATAAATTTCTCATTCAATTGATTTCAAATAAGTCTTACTCAGATCAATAAGTAGAACTGAGGTTATAGTTAAAGTTACTAGTACAAAATCGAAATAACTAGTTATAGTATGTATAGAGAGACTAAATAAACCTTTTTGTATATATACTTATAAAGCAAAAGCACTTTCCTAAGTTCGATTTTTTGAAAGATTAAAAATACAAAGATAAATAAAAATATCAATTGAAAGAAAAAAGTTCAATTAAGCACTTTTTATTTATTTTTATTTATCAATCATTATCATTATAGATTATAGACAACAATAAAAAAATATAGTGATGTGATATAGGTAGAGAAAGAAATCAATTTATTATATATGACATCCGCTTATATTCTCTTGATTCTGAATCGAGAGATTCTTCAGAGAATTATAGAATAAATATAAAACTATTATTACATTAATTAAATATTAATTTAATTTATTAAATAATTAAATAAATATTAATAAATAAATAAAAATAAAAATATTAATAATATTTTAATATTTAATAATATTAAAATAATATTAAATAATAATATTAAAATAAAAATATTAATAATATTAATAAAAATTAATTAAAAAATATTGTATAACTTCATTCAAAAAACTTTCTTAGAATCACTACGGAAATTACTACAAAATAAAAAAAATTGGAACATTATTTCTATTTTGATAGTTTCTTTTAGTTTATTTAGTCTATTTATTTAGTATTTGTATATTTGTATCGAATTTGTATCTTTTCTACATTTTAAAATGAAAACGACCCTCTATTTTTCTTTAGAATACCTTTTCCTTTTTACTTTTTTTTTATTATTTTATTATTTTTATTTTAAATATGAATTTAACTTATTAGATTTATTAGTTTATTCATTCACATAATATCTCCAATCCAATACAATAAAATAAGAAGAGAAAAGGTATTGTACGATTAGATCACCCAAAAAAGAAAATCTTCCAACAAAAAACTCTTCTTCTATAACCACAAGAGTTTTTTATTTCATATCTAATTGAATTGCAGAAATATAATAATCTCCTCCATGAATCATTATTGTAATCCATTGAATTCGCATTTTACTCGACCTTATCTTACGGTACACAGTTCTATAGCAACAAGAAAAAAGAAAAAGAAAGGGATTATCTAAGATTTCATTTCGATAATGATTGAAGTTGCGTTGCTGCATTAAAAGAAGGATAGTTACATTGATTCGATATACTTTAAAGAAACCTTTGGTACAATATTGACTATCTCACAAAGATTCAATTTCAGTGAAATTGCATTTACTGATCTCATCTTTTACAAAATCGGTCCCTTTTAATTGTACAATAATATGTGGAGTTCAGTATGTCTGGAAACACAGGAGAATGTACTTTTGTTGATATTATTACCAGTATTCGATATTGGGTCATCCATAGCATTACTATACCTTCCCTATTCATTGCAGGTTGGTTATTCATCAGCACAGTTTAGCTTTTGATGTATTTGGGAGCCCTCGTCTAAATGAATATTTTACAAAGAGCCGACAGAGAATTCCATTAATAACTAGTTGTTTTGATCCATTAGAACAACTCGATGAATTTAATAATCTTTTTAGGAGGACTAATGACCATAGATTGAACCTATCCAATTTGTACAATACGATGGTTGGCTGTTCACAGACTAGTTGTACATAGAGTTTTTTTTGGGTCAATATCAATAATGCAGTTCATCCAACGATAAATCTAATTGCAATTAATTATAAAACTATGACACAATCAAACTCGAACAAATAAAATGTTGAATTGAATCATACCAGTCTCTACTGTAGGTTATTACTCATTTTTGTACTTGCTGCTTTATTTCCTAATTATTTCTTTAATTAACAGAAGAAAAGAAAATAGTAGAATAATAAATAAGAATATAAATTCTCTTATCCCATCAGAAGGTTATCATCTAATAAAATTATCTATGACTGTTTATGTATCTAGTACGACCACTTGATTAAATATGGAGGGAAGTGGGATAAAAGGCCGATACTACTAGAAGAATTCTCCTTTGGATAATATGTATTATAATTGGTATTCTTGTGATCGGTTTAATAGGAATTTTCTTTTATGGTTTATATTCCGGATTGGGTTCATCCTTGTAAGTACCTTTGGTCTCTACCCGGACCCGATGAAAAAAGTGGGATCACTTATTATGGACTTGTTGAGAATGATCCTGATCTAGTTCATGGCCTATTAGAAGTAGAAAGTGCTCTGGTGGAATCCTCAGGGACAGAAAAAGATTGCACTCAATTTGATAATGATTGAGTGACATTGCTTCTTTAGTCTGAACCAAAAGATCCAATAGTTAAATCGATCTTAAAAAGTATTTCCTTTTCCTTTCTTTTCAACTTATTTAGATCTAATATATTTCTTTTAGCTCGGCTATCCCATCTGGCCGAGCCATTTACATTTACTATAATGGGTTGGTCAAAACTAATAAAGACATAAATCTACTCATCGAGAAAAGGAGGGAAAGGGATCTGAACCCTCGATAGTTCTTTATGAACTATACTGGTTTTCAAGACCGAAGCTATCAATCACCAGTCCATCTCTCCGAAACATAATTTTTATTTTCTTATTTTTTTTTAATTCTGTCGAATAGAATAAAACAAGGCCATCGGAGTTGATACCATCACTGTACTATAGAAAGATATTTGGTATGAGCCAATAAGTATTTATCTATCTGTAATATAGAGATAGATGCATGATCTAGCATAACCATTTGTAAAGTAAAAAATAACTCTTGACCCTATAAAGTGGGAAAGGGTGGTTATAAGTCATATAGAATCAATAGATTCATGGTATAATCCCCCCATGATGCATTTTTTTTAATAATTTTGTTGACTGATAGAGGGATCAAATGGTATAATGTTTCTGTTGGTAGCTTAGAGGATTAGAAACATGACTATTGCTTTCCAATTGGTTGTTTTTTAAGACCGGAGTCCATCATCGAATCCTGTCTCAATTGCTCGATCTGTGCAATTCCACAATGGATATATCATATAACCTTTTAGTGTGTTGATGGAATATGATAGAACATGAATATTCATATCGCCCTCTGAAAAAAAGAAAACTTTAAAATGAATTATTGTGATTCAACCATCTTTTTTTTAAACTTGCCCACTAAAATTATATATTTTCAATTTAAATTATATATTTATCTCTTTTGTACTATTCAGAAATAATAATTGATTCCATAAATCTATGCTATGGAATTCATAAAATAATTAATTTATCTTATTTTTACTCTATCTTATTATTAATCAGGGATTTCGTATATAGCTAGAACGACCCTCACAAATTGCAAATACTAATTTGTTAAAAATTAATCGGATTGAAGCTATAGCGTCATCATTCACTGGAATCAAAATATTTGCGAGATCCGGGTCATAGTTTTATCAATTAAACAAATCATTGGTTCCCGAAGTGATACATTCCCGAAGAGCCGTATAATCTTCTTGTTGATCAATGATTATTACAATATCATGTAACCCCATCATATATTTAATCCCACCTAGATATGTTTGCAAGTTTTGAACACATTTAGTACATTCTAAAATAACCTTTACTTAGACATCTTTACCCTTGGCCATGAACCCCCTTGGAGTTTGTATTCACTCTACTCTTCTATTTTCCGATTCGAAATGAAGGAGAAAGGAATCAAAAAATAGAAATTGCTAACTTGAAATCCAATTTTGAAAGATTTCTTTGCAACTAATATAGTAATAATAAATAAGACAAAGATTCTAAACTATATTTATATTATAAGTTTAGATTAGAATCATAGTACAATATTTCATTTAAGCATATTGTATAATATTGTTGCAATAATCAAGTCTCTACTTCCCTTCTCTTATCTTAATTTAATAATTCAATTAAAGTTAGTTTATTTGACTTGAAGCTAGGCCCCAAGTTCCAAATTTTACTACGGTTGAGTCCACTTTTATTCTCTTTTCTTTTCTAACTTATTCTAATTAAATAAAAAAAGGAGGGGTAGTAGTCATAGATATTTAATTGTATCTCTAATCTTCTTTACCTCCTGGCGCATGTTGATAACTAGAATGAAAAAAAGAGATAAAAAAGCCACCACAATTACTGGAAATACTAAGCCCACTAAAGGCACAAAAATGAAGGATTAAGCTGTTGACAATTATTATAGAATGGGCACCTTGATTTAATATTTGTACCTGTTATTTAATTTTTTTTTAGGGTTAATTGCAAAAGAATTCTCGACTTTTGGCGGTTTTCTCAATTTAATCATGTGTTTTTAATTGTAACAATGTCATGCATGACATTATCAATTTTGTCAAATCGATACATAAATGAAATTTCCGGTGAAATTTATTCCACGTGGCTACCAGCGCTTTGGTAACTTAAACACGTAGATACGGTGTGTTTTAAAGCAAAAGCAGAGTAACTATTTGGTGGCCGTGTTGGTAACACGTCCAGTGTTGAATCCAACATGGTCGTGTTAACCTTCCGCATGGGCATACTTAGCTCGTTTCGGCAGCTTTGACGTCCAATTATGCTCCAATTATTTCCTTTATCATCCTTTGACCTCTTTTGGACCTAATGCACACAAACAGATGCATATGGTGAGTGTTGGGACCAATTCACATCCAAATGTCCATAAAATTAATCTTAAAAACCCCATTTAGATGTGTGTATTTTACGCACATCAAATAATAGGAACAAGAATCGATTCAATTGGAGCAAAAGGAATTGGGGCTGTTTATTCTCATCCAAGGGTGTAATCGGGTTTTCTCTACCTTTGCTTATTGTTGTACTTGAATTCTTGTGTATTTTGAGAATGAACATGATTAGCTAGATTAATTAAATCCATTGGGATTTCTTTACTATGTTGGCTTGATATTATATTGTTGGATTGTTTGGGTTAGTTTTGTATTCTTCTTGCTTTCAGTATTAATAAGATAATCATTATTCATGAGACGTTGTGAATTGTGTGTTTAGATTGCTTTGTGTGATTGAGAAGTCCATTTGGCATTTGGAATTTTGAATAGCAAGAACTGGTTAATAATCGCTTAGAGATAAGGATAATTAACTAGCCGGATTAAGAATTAACAAAGCTTAATAGAGGCAGATTAAAGCTTAATGCTAATTTAAGAATCAATCGTTAGGAAGAGATTCCAACTTTAGGTTATTAGATTTAGGAATTCGGTTATCTCGAGAGAGAAACCGAATTGATTAAGTAAATCCACGGGTAGCATAATTAGACTCAACAATCCTTTATCTTTTGTTTGATTGCCAACTAGTTTAGGTTCCCTTTGGGTTTGCTCTCTTGCCTTAGTTATTTTAGTTATCAATTACTCTTGCATCTCCCTTAGAACTTAGATTGTAGCTATTAGTTAGTTTAGAAAGTATTCATCACTAATTTTAGGTTAATATAACAAAGAACAAAGGAGGAACTCTGGGCTTTCACTTTCCCGAGGAATACGACTTGATACTCGCCATTAGTGCTAGACTGCATCGATAGGTACACTGCCTTAGATTGTAGCTAACACAAGTAGCACGCATCAAGTTTTTGGCACCGTTGCCGGGGAATTGTTTGAAAACTAGAGTGAAATTTGCTATTTGTTAATTTAGCCTTTTTTTTCTTTCTTATTATTTTATGATTTTTATTTTTATTTTTTTAATTTATTTTATTTTATTTGTACATATTTATTTAGTTTAAGTTTATAATTCAGATAGTTAATGATAAGGAGGTTCAATGCTAAACTCAAACTCTTTGTATGACGCATTGGAAAATGGGATTAGGAACCAAGAGAGTGTTAAAAATTGGGATACCCATGCATCTTTAGAAGCTCGAGTGGAATCGTTTTGCAGGGCTACCGATCAACTCTCCACTCCTTTCCTTTCATCTCAAGTTTTTTATGAATTTTGTTATGGTTTACATTTGAGTAATGATTGTCCATTATATAGTGATGTTTCTCATTGTTCTTATAACTATGAACAAGTGAATTATACGGGAAGTTGGCCAAATGACTCGTATGGAAGCACCTACAATCAAGAGTTGAGCATTCATTCACCCTTTGGATGGAGCTTAGATGGCCAAGAACCACCAGAATTTCAGCAGCTTAATCTTGCACCTTCAACTCAAGATGAAGAGTTAGTGTTGGAGGAGCTGATGATGAGGTTCATTACAAGTCTTGATGATAGATTCCAACAAACAGAGAGGATACTTGAAGATCAACAAGCCTCGATTAAGAACATAGAGCATCAAGTAGGCTTAATCTTCAAGTTACTAGCTGAAGAGCAATTGGAAACTCCATCAAACGCTACTGAATCCGAGGAATACTTGAGCGCCGTCACTTTGCGTTCAGGTGAGAATTTTTCTGGTTTATCTACTATGTTTGACGATGATGCTTCTATGCAGGACGATTTCTTGAACATGGAGATGGAACCAGAAATGGAAGAGGCGAACATGATTCCTTTGAAACACTATCAACAAGAACGTACAGTTGATGATGCTGAGTTGCAGTTAGAGGAATTTTTGGTGGATTTTTCACAAGTCCCTTCGATGATGGAAGATGAGCACGAGTTATCCAATGAAGAAGTCTTAGAGGAGCTCGAGTTTCTTTTAGCAAGTGAACCAAGCCAAGGACTAGAGAAAACCATCGATGCTCCTGAAGAAATTGCCCAACCGTCGATTCTTCCAATTGGTGAAACTCCAGCATTCAAATTGGAAGAGCCCCTAGAGCATCATGACTACGTGCAATTATACGAGGAGTGAGTTTTGCCCATCATACTGGCAGCTTGTTTGACAGTCGGGAAGAGGAAATTGACGATTATCCCTCTAAGCGGATACTTGAAGCCATTTGCTTGGAAGAAAGATGGATGGTCGTCAATCCCCACCGTTTGCTTTTCACCATGAGTCCAGCTAAGAAGACTCATCACATAAAAAAGAAGCGCTTTTGGGAGGCACCCCAAATTTTATCTTTAATCTCTGATATTTTAACCTTTTGTTTTGAAATATTTTATTAGTTTTAGTTTCGATTTTAATTCTTTATTTTATTATTTGCAGCCACTCCTCTACCACAGACTAGCCAATCCCCTGATATACCTGCTAATGTAGCTCCTTTCACTCTAAAGCCATAGTCGGGCAGTATTAGTTCTTTTTCCTTTTTTATTTCTTATATTTTGTACACTGGGGACAGTGTGTCATTCAAGTGTAGGGTGGGTGATATTTATCCTGTCTCAGTAATTTGTTTATTTTTTGTAAAATTTTGAAAATTTTTCACTTTGTTTCGATGCTCTTACTGTTGACTTGCTTTTGAAATCCTGTTTATGTCCATGTGATCGGGTAAAACCGATAGTGTCAAGTTTTGCGGAAGAATGTCAGATAATTAGTTTGAGTTTTGCACTAAGTTGCTTTGGTTTATTTAGTTATGTTTTGATGATTGTTGTTTGGAACCTACTCAAAAGCACACTTGTGAGAAATTGAGCCTAAATGGTAAGGATACACTTTATATGCATGTATTTATTTCTTGTTGAGAGTGCCAATTACTGTCTTTACTTTTAGAACTTGCTCGGTAATGCTTATGAGGGCCACAAGGAGAGTTTAACACTTTGGCATGATAGAGGCACTTAGGTTTTTCATTCTAGCCAAATAGCCTTCATTCGTCTATTGATTCTGTAGATAACCCTTTCTTTCACCATTTTTTTTATCATAGTCCATTACCACTTAGTTTTATTCTGCTTTGGGTTATGATCTTGCACATGAGTTGTTTTTATTGGGAATTTTATTCTTGGGAATAGCTTTGGAATCTTGTAGCAGCTTACTTCAATCCAAAAAAAAATTCACTCTATTATGTGAATGTTCTCCCCTTATGAAAAAAAGAAAAAAAAGAAAAGAGAAAGAAAGAAGAAAAATATATAAAAAGAAGAATAAGAGAGAAAGGTGATGAAAAGAAAGAAAGTAAGCGAGCTAAACATTTTGACTTGATTCCTATTTCCCACCTTGGACTACTATCCATTGTTTACCCCTTGTGATTATTGTGACTTGTGTGCATGTCATGTATTTCATTGCAGAACACCATAGGTTCAACTCTAACCAAATTTACCTACCTCTACCTAATCCTCATTACAACCTTTATAAAGACCTCTTGACATGGTTGTTGACTCTTCATAAGTGGTAGGAGTAGGATTTAAGAGCAAGCATATAGTAAGTAAGGCAGTAGTTGATGCATTGAGTGATTAAACACTACCCTTTAAACACTTTGAGTGATTTATAGTGAATCTGGTGAGGAGTTGGTTCTAAATAATTTTGTTGAGACAGTATTTTGTGAATTATTGGCATCTTGGTTGTGATACTTGAATTGATTACTTCGTTTCTTTTTGTTTGACTTGCACTTGTTAAGGATATGTGCAGGAGCTCTCTAGCTTGTCTGTCAGCTTAAGTGTTGTTCCTTAGTGGTTTATTTTCCTTATTTTACTTTTGATTGCTTGAGGACAAGCAATGAGCTAAGTGTGGGGTTATTTGATGTGCGTAAAATACACACATCTAAATGGGGTTTTTAAGATTAATTTTATGGACATTTGGATGTGAATTGGTCCTAACACTCACCCTATGCATCTGTTTGTGTGCATTAGGTCCAAAAAAGGTCAAAGGATGATAAAGGAAAGAATTGGAGCATAATTGGACATCAAAGCTGCCGAAATGAGCTAAGTATGCCCATGCGGAAGGTTAACACGGCCGTGTTGGATTCAGCACTGGACGTGTTACCAACACGGCCACCAACACGGTCGTGTTGGATGTGTTAAACATGAAAGAAAAAGAAGCTTTTAGGGAGCACGGCCACATAGAGTAACACGGCTAGGAACACCATCCCGTGTCTCCAACACGGCAAGGAACACGGCTGTGTTGGCGGCGACAGGGGGTACTAATTAAAAGAACGAAGAGAGGAAAGCGAGGAGGCGGCTAGGGTTAGAACATCAAAAACTCATCTTTTTCTTTGTCTAAGGGTTTTCTGAGTTGAAACTGAGGGAAAAGGAGACTTGGATCAAGGTTTCAATCGGATTCTCTTCAGAAAAAGAGAGAGCGGGGGAGAACGTCCCAAACCCTAATTTTTCTCTCCCTAAGGGTTTTTTGAGCTGAAACCAAGGGAAAAGGAGACTTGGATCAAGGTTTCAATCGGATTCCCTTGAAGGATCAAAGATTGGGCGAGGTTCGTTGATTGATTTTCAAATCAAGCGAGAGGAATAAGAATCGATTCAATTGGAGCAAAAGGAATTGAGGCTGTTTACTCTCATTCAAGGGTGTAATCGGGTTTTCTTTACCTTTGCTTATTGTTGTAATTGAATTCTTGTGTATTTTGAGAATGAACATGATTAGCTAGATTGATTAAATCCATTGGGATTTCTTTACTATGTTGGCTTGATATTATATTGTTGGATTGTTTGGGTTAGTTTTGTATTCTTCTTGCTTTCAGTATTAATAAGATAATCATTATTCATGAGATGTTGTGAATTGTGTGTTTAGATTGCTTTGTGTGATTGAGAAGTCCATTTGACATTTGGAATTTTGAATAGCAAGAACTGGTTAATAATCGCTTAGAGATAAGGATAATTAACTAGCCGGATTTAGAATTAACAAAGCTTAATAGAGGCGGATTAAAGCTTAATGCTAATTTAAGAATCAATCGTTAGGAAGAGATTCCAACTTTAGGTTATTAGATTTAGGAATTCGGTTATCTCGAGAGAGAAACCGAATTCGGTTAAGAATTCGTCCACGGGTAGCATAATTAGACTCAATAATCCTTTATCTTTTGTTTGATTGCCAACTAGTTTAGGTTCCCTTTGGGTTTGCTCTCTTGCCTTAGTTATTTTAGTTATCAATTACTCTTGCATCTCTCTTAGAACTTAGATTGTAGCTATTAGTTAGTTTAGAAAGTATTCATCACTAATTTTAGGTTAATATAACAAAGAACAAAGGAGTAACTCTGGGCTTTCACTTTTCCGAGGAATACGACCTTGATACTCGCCATTAGTGCTAGATTGCATCGATAGGTACACTGCCTTAGATTGTAGCTAACACAAGTAGCACACATCAAGTTTTTGAGCAATCAAAAGTAAAATAAGGAACATAAACCACTAAGGAATAATACTTAAACTGACAGACAAGCTAGAGAGCTCCTGCACATATCCTTAAGAAGCGTAAGTCAAACAAAAAGAAAAGAAGCAATCAATTCAAGTATCACAACTAAGATGCCTATAATTCACAAAATATTGTCTCAACAAAATTATTCAAAACCAACTCCTCACCAGATTCACTCTGAATCACTCAAAGTGTTTAAAGGGTAGTGTTTAATCGCTCAATGCATCAACTACTGCCTTACTTACTATATGCTTGCTCTTAAATCCTAATTTTACAACTTATGGAGAGTGAATAACCATGTCAAGAGGTCTTTATAAGGGTTGTAATAGGGATTAGGTAGGGGTAGGTAAATTTGGTCAGAGTTGAACCTATAGTGTTCTGCAATGAAATACATGACATGCACACAAGTCACAATGATCACAAGGGGTAAACAATGGATAGTAGTCCAAGGTGGGAAATAGGAATCAAGTCAAAATGTTTAGCTTACTTACTTTCTTTCTTTTCATCACCTTTCCCTCTTATTCTTCTATTTACTTTTTTTTCTTTCTTTTTTTTTTCATAAGGGAAGAACATTCACATAATATAGTGAATTTCTTTTGGATTGAAGAAAGCTACTATAAGATTCCATACTATTCCCAAGACAAAAAGTCCCAATAAAAACAACTCATATGCAGAATCATAACCCAAAGCAGAATAAAACTAAGTGTTAAACGAATGGTGAAAGAGAGGGTTATCTACAGAATCAATAAACGAATGAAGGCTATTTGGCTAGAATGAAAAACCTAAGTGCCTCTATCATATCAAAGTGTTAAACTCTCCTTGTGGCCCTCATAAGCATTACCGAGCAAGTTCTAAAAGTAAAGACAGTAATTGGCACTCTCAACAAGAAATAAATACAAGCATATAAAGTGTATGCTTACAATTTAGGCTCAATTTCTCACAAGTGTGCTTTTGAGTAGGTTCCAAACAAAAATCATCAAAACAGAATTAAATAAACCAAAGCAACTTAGTGCAAAACTCAAACTAATTATCTTACATTCTTTCGCAAGACTCAACACTATCGGTTTTACCCGATCACATGGACATAAACAGGATTTCCAAAAGCAAGTCAATAGTAAGAGCATCGAAACAAAGTGAAAAATTTTTAAAATTTTATAAAAAATTGCACAAAGAATAAAAAATTACTGAGATGTGATAAATATCACCCACCCTATTCTTGAAGGACACACTGTCCTCATTGTACAAAATATAAGAAATGCAAAAGGGAAAAGAACTAATACCGCCCTGACTACGGCTCCGGAGTGAAAAGATGTGTATCATTAGGGATATCAGGGTGGTGGTTAGTCTGTGGTAGAGGAGTGGCTGCAAATAATAAAATAAGGAATTAAAATCAAAACTGAAACAAAAATTAAATAAAATATGAAAACTAAAACTAATAAAATGTTTCAAGATGAAAGGGTAAAAAAAATTAAAAATGAAAAAGAAATAAAATAAAATTTGGGGTGCCTCCCAAAAGCGCTTCTTTTTTATGTGATGAGTCTTCTTAGCTGGACTCATGGTGAAAAGCAAATGGTGGGGATTGATGGCCATCCATCCTTCTTCCAAGCAAATGGCGTCAAGTATCCGCTTAAAGGGATAATCGTCGACTTCCTCTTCCCGACTATCAAGCAAGCTGCCAGTATGATGGGCAAAACTCGCTCCTCGTATAATTGAACGTAGTCATGATGCTCTAGGGGCTCTTCCAATTTGAAAGCTGGAGTTTCAACAATTGGAAGGATCGATGGTTAAGCAATTTCTTCAGGAGTGTCGATGGTTTTCTTCAGTCCCTGGCTTGGTTCACTTGCTAGAAGAAACTCGAGCTCCTCCAAGACTTCTTCATTAGATAACTCATGCTCATCTTCCATCATCGAAGGGACTTGTGGAAAATCTACCAACAATTCCTCTAACTACAACTCAGCATCATCTACTGTACATTCTTGTTGATAGTCTTTCAGAGGAATAATGTTTGCCTCTTCCTTTTCTGGTTCTATCTCCATGTTCAAGAAATCGTCCTGCACAAAAGCATTATCGTCAAACATAGTAGATAAACCAGGAAAATTCTCACCTGAACGCAAAGTGATAGCGCTCAAATGCTCCTCGGATTCAGTAGCGTTTGATGGAGTTTCCAATTGCTCTTCAGCTAGTAACTTGAAGATCAAGCCTACTTGATGCTCTATATTCTTAATTGAGGCTTGTTGACTTTCAAGTACCCTCTCTGTTTGTTGGAATCTATCATCAAGACTTGTAATGAACCGCATCATCAGCTCCTCTGACACTAACTCATCATCTTGAGTTGAAGGTGCAAGATTAGGCTGCTGATGTGGTTGCTGAGATTCTGGTAGTTCTGGGCCATATAAGCTCCATCCAAAGGGTGAATGAGTGCTCCACTCTTGATTATAGATGCTTCCATACGAGTCATTTGGCCAACTTCCCGTATAATTCACCTATTCATAGTTATAAGAACAATGAGCAACATCACTATACAATGGACAATCATTACTCAAATGTAAACCACAACAAAATTCACAAAAAACTTGAGATGAAAGGATAGGAGTGGAGAGTTGATCTGTAGCCCTGCAAAACGATTCCACTCGAGCTTCTAAAGAAGCATGGGTATCCCAATTTTTAGCACTCTCTTGGTTCCTAATCCCATTTTCCAATGCATCATACAAAGAGTTTGAGTTTAGCATTGAACCTCCTTATCATTCACTATCTAAATCATAAACTTAAACTAAATAAATATGTACAAATAAAATAAAATAAATAAATAAATAAAAATAAAAATCATAAAATAATAAGAAAAAAAATTGGCTAAATTAACAAATAGCAAATTTCACTCTAGTTTTCAACAATTCCCCGGCAACGGCGCCAAAAACTTGATGCGTGCTACTCGTGTTAGCTACAATCTAAGGCAGTGTACCTATCGATGCAGTCTAGCACTAATGGCGAGTATCAAGGTCGTATTCCTCAGGAAAGTGAAAGCCCAGAGTTACTCCTTTGTTCTTTGTTATATTAACCTAAAATTAGCGATAAATAATTTCTAAACTAACTAATAGCTACAAGCTAAGTCCTAAGGGAGATGCAAGAGTAATTGATAAACGAAATAATCAAGACAAGAAGACAAACCCAAAGGGAATCTAAACTAGTTGGCAATCAAACAAAAGATAAAGGATCAGTCAGTCTAATTATGCTACCCATGGATGAATTCTTAACCGAATTCGGTTTCTCTCTCGAGATAACCGAATTTCTAAACCTAATAACCTAAAGTTGGAATCTCTTCCTAACGATTGATTCTTAAATTAGCATTAAGCTTTAATCTGCCTCTATTAAGCTTTGTTAATTCTTAATCCGGCTAGTTAATTATCCTTATCTCTAAGCGATTATTAACCAGTTCTTGCTATTCAAAATTCCAATTGCCAAATGGACTTCTCAATCACACAAAGCAATCTAACCACACAATTCACAACATCTCATGAACAATGCATTATCTTATTAATACTGAAAGCAAGAAGAATACAAAACTAATCCAAACAATCCAACAATATAATACTAAGCCAACATAGTAAAGAAATCCCAATGGATTTAATCCATCTAGCTAATCATGTTCATTATCAAAATACACAAGAATTCAATTACAACAATGAGTAAAGGTAGAGAAAACCCGATTACACCCTTGGATGAGAGTAAACATCTCCAATTCCTCTTGCTCAATCTTGAATCGATGCTTGTTCCTCTTACTAGATTTGAAAACCAATCAACGAACCTTGCCCAATCTTCAATCTTTGAAGAGAATCCGATTGAAACCTTGATCCAAGTCTCCTTTTCTCTTGGTTTCAGCTCAGAAAACTCTTAAAGAGAGAAATATTAGGGTTTGGGACGTTCTAACCCTAGCCGCCCCCTCCCTTTCCTCTCTTCATTCTTTTAATTAATACCCTCTGTCGCCTCCAACACGGCTGTGTTCCTGTCCGTGTTTGGGACACGGGCTGGTGTTCCTGGCCGTGTTACTCTCTGTGGCCGTGCTCCCTAAAAGCTTCTTTTTCTTTCATGTTTGAGGCATCCAACACGACCAGTGTTGAATCCAACACAGTCGTGTTAACCTTCCGCATGGGCATACTTAGCTCGTTTCGGCAGCTTTGACGTCCAATTATGCTCCAATTCTTTCCTTTATCATCTTTTGACCTCTTTTGGACCTAATGCACACAAACATACGTATAGGGTGAGTGTTGGGACCAATTCACATCCAAATGTCCATAAAATCAATCTTAAAAAGTCCATTTAGATATGTGTATTTTACGCACATCAGTCCTCCAAAGAACAAGGATTTTTTTCGAATAAGCCAATTCATTTGGGACCCTGCATATCTACTCCTTTTCCTATTCGAAGATCAGCCCCTTGTCTTTGTGTTTTCACATCGAGAATTCTTTGCAGATGAAGAGATATCAAAGGGGCTTCTTACTTCCCAAACGGATCCTCCTACATCTATATATAAATGCTGGTTTATAAAAAATATACAAGAAAAGCACTTTGAATTGTTGATTCATTGCCAGAGATGGCTTAGAATAAATAGTTCATTATCTAATGGATTTTTCCGTTCGAATACTCTAACCGTGAGTTATCAGTATTTATTAAATCTGTTACTATCTAATGTAATGCTATTGGATCAAATGACAAAGGTATTGTTGACAAAAAGATGGCTTTTCCCGGATGAAATGAAAATTAGATTCGTGTAATAGGAGAAATGTTTCCCATTCCTTAGCCTGAAAGATATGTGGCCATGAAATAGGGATTAAGTGGCTAATTTCTTAGATGATTATTAGGGGGCCGAATCTGTATTTTTTATCTTTATATGAAAAAAAATTGTTTTGATTTGAATTATTCCAAGTTGAAGAAAGGATGGAATATTAATTGATCACATCATTCACTCCATAGTCTGATAGATAACTAATTAATCAGATGAGAATAAAGAAAATGATCCAATGACTTCAAAAGAATTGAACGAGGAGCCGTATGAGGTGAAGATCTCATGTACGGTTCTGTAGAGTGGCTGTAAGGGTGAGTTATCTGTCAACTTTTCCACTATAAAAAAAAACAAACTTTACCTTACGTGAAGTTGCTAGAGTATAATTAACCTCTGGATTTGAAATCACTGCTTATATACCTAGTATTGGCCATAATTCATGAGAACATATTGTAGTCTTAGTAAGAGGGGGAAGGGTTAAGGATTTACCTGTTGTGAGATATCACATTGTTCGAGGGACCCTAGATGTTGTCAGAGTAAAGGATCGTCAACAAAAGCATTCTAGTGCGTTGTAGATTCTTATCCAAGACTTATATCATTTGATGATGCCATGTGAATCGCTATAAACATGTAAAGTATATGGCTAACCCAATAACGAAAGTTTCGTAAGGGGACTGGAGTAGGCTACTATAAGACAAAAGATCTTCTTTCTAAAGAGATTCGATTCAGAACTATTATATGTCCAAGGTCTAATATTGTTATAATTTCAGAGGTTTTCCTGGACTTTGTCCGTGTCAACAAACAATTCAAAATGCCTTAACTTTTTCATAACAGGTTCGAGTCAAATAGCAATGATTTGAAGCACTTCTTTTTACATTATTTTGGAAACCCAAGGACTCAATCGTTTGGATATATAAAATACAGGATTTCTGATCCTAGCAGGAAAGGGAGGGAAATAGATACTTAATTTAAAGTGAATAAACAAAATTCCATACTTGATCCCATAGATACATATAGAATTCTGTGGAAAGTTGTATCCACCCTACAATATAGGGTCAAAAAGCCAAAAATAAATGATTTTTTTAGCCCTTATGAAAGGAAAAACTAATTCTTGAGAACCCTTGCACGCTCATGTCACGTTGAGGTACTGCAGAAGAAAAAACTGCAATTTAATCTAATTTATCGTAATCGATTAGTTAACATGCTGGTTAAACATATTCTGAAACACGGAAAAAAACCATTAGCTTATCAAATTATCTATCGAGCCATGAACAAGATTCAACAAAAGACAGAAACAAATCCACTATCTATTTTACATCAAGCAATACGTGGAGTAACTCTCGATATAGTAGTAAAAGCAAGACGTGTAGGCAGATCAACTCATCAAGTTCCCGTTGAAATAGGATCGACACAAGGAAAAGCACTTGCCTTTCATTAGTCATTAAGGGCATCCCCAAAACGTCCAAGCTGAAATATGACTTTCAAATTAAGTTTCGATTTGATGGATGCTGCCAAAGGGAGTGGTGATTTCATACATAAAAAGAAAAAGACTCATAGAATGGCAGAGGCAAATATAGCTTCTGCACATTTTCGTTAACCCATGAACATGATCTGCATAGACAAATTGACTCATGGAGTCATATATCTCGATCGGGAAAGAATCAATAGAAAAAGAAAGAATCAGAATTGATCACTATGTTTCTCGAAATAAAGGAAAAGGAAGCAAAAGATGAAACATAAATCATAGATCAATTAAGCCCTCTCAAGGAGTTAATTAAGAATAAGAAAGAGGTAAATGTCATGAAATAAGGTTTGATCATCCTATTTATGGAGATTCCATAAATATCCCGTTCCAAAAGAAAAAGAGAAAGTTTGAAACAATTGGAACTTTTTTTAGAGATTTGATGCAATTACTAATTCATAATCTAGCATGTATAGAATTAGAACTTCATTCTCGATTCTACGAAATTTTTTATGAAAGTCTTTCATTTGCTTCTTTTTGATGGAAATTTTATTTTCCCAGAATGTATCCTAATTTTTGGCCTAGTTCTTCTTCTGATGATCGATTCAATCTCTGATAAAAAAGATATATCTTGGTTATATTTCATCTCTTCAACAAGTTTAGTAATGAGTATAACGACCCTATTATTCTGATGGGGAGAAAAACCTATGATTAGCTTTTCGAGAAAATTTCCAAATGAACAATTTCAATGAAATCTTTCAATTTCTTATTTTACTATATTCAACTTTATGTATTCCTCTATCCATAGAGTAAATTGAATGTACATAAATGGCTATAACAGAGTTTCTCTTATTCGTATTAACAACTACTCTAGGAGAAATTTTTCATGCGGTGTTAACGATTTAATAACTGTCTTTGTAGCTCCAGAATGTTTCAGTTTATACTCCTACTTATTATCTAAATATACCAAGAAACATGTACGGTCTAATGAGGCTACTATGAAATATTTACTCATGGGTGAGCTCTTCTATTATGGTTTATGCTTTCTCTTGGCTATATGGTTCATCCGAGGGAGAGATCAATCTTTAAGAAATAGTGAATGACCTTATCAATACACAAATGTATAACTCCCCAGGAATTTCAATTGTGCTTATATTCATCACTATAGGAATTGGGTTCAAGCTTTCCCCAGCCCCTTTTCATAAATGGACTCCTGACATATATGAAGGAGTGCGGTTCATTAAAAAAATTCCCACCTCTCTATCTATCTCTTAGATGCTTGGATTTTTCAAATCTCTATAGACATGTTGTAATACCCGGAATTTTTATATATTTAATAATGAGTTTTTATTTAAGTTAATTTTAGCTTCATTTTTATTTGGTTTAATTTGAAATGATATAATGAAAATTTTAATATTAGTCAATTAAATGAATTATTTTTCTATACCCAATTAGTTTGAAATTTTAAAAATTAATTAAGTAAATTATTTGAAGGGTAGATTATATTTTTGGTTATTCTAATTTTTCCCCAATGTATATGTATATGTATAAATAAAATTGTATATATTGGAAAATTTTGCAAGAAATTGTAAAGGATGTTTTTATAAAAGAACTCTGAGGAAATTGGTATTTTAATTAACTAGTGGTACTAAAATTTAAGTTGGAAAATAATTAGTAAATTGGTTATTTAATTTAATTGTGTGTTAGGACTAAATTGAAAATTTATTTTGAAATAAGGATTAAAAGTATAATTTTATTTTTATGGGGTTCTAATGGAAATTTGTGAGTTTGGTATTTTTGTAAATAAATATGTCGGTCAGGGGTATTTATGTAACTGTGTATTTTCAATAATTCTAATTTGGCCCAAATTAATTAGTTAAGGGCTTAATTGAAAGGATAAAGGAAAGTTTAGGGGTTAAATTGGAATTCTGTAGGATGAAATTGTAAGTAATTAAGAAAGTTGAGGGACCAAATTGTAATAAGGAAAGAAAATCGGGGAAGAAGATAGAGAGAGAGAGAGAGAGAGAGAGAGAGAGGGGGCGTCGCTCGTGAAGAAGAAAGAGGAGTCTGTGTCGATCGTCGGGCGACCGCCGCACGTGTCTGGCGGCAAGGCCGGCAGCAGCGAATCACAAAGAGAGAGGCAGCGGCTTCCAAGCGCCATTCGCCGCTTCGGCCGGCCTTCCGTACGATCTCGATGGCGATCGGCCCCTGAGAGAGCTTCCTTTTGGCGGTGGCGGCGTCAGTTTTGGTGGCCGGATGAGGGAGTTCCGGCGAAGTGGTAGCAACCGTGTTTTTCGGCGAGCTTCGGTGAGCTATGGACGATCGGAGGGCATATCCTGACTCTCCTCAGCTCAAGCTTCGCAATGGCACCGGTTTTGTAGCGATCGGGCTCCGTTTGCAAATCGACAGCCGAGATCATCCGCAAATCTCTCCGGACGATCTGGTGTTAGATCGGAAAATCAAAAGCGGGGATCGTCGTCAGCGTGTCGTTTCGAGTACGATGGTGAGTTCGGATCGTCGATCAGACTCCGGCGGCTGGAGGCGAGTCGACCGAGAGACCGAGCGTCTCGGTAATTTTCTCTGGCCTGAAATTTTAGAATTCTTTGATTTAATTTGTGTGTATATTGATTGTGTTGTGTATTAGATGATATTTGTGAGTCAAAAATAATTGTTTGTCGGACTGCCTACCATAGTCGTGTTTTTGTGTTGTATGGCGGAGTCAGGAAAAATAGTGAAGTTTGGGGACCCGACTCCCGTTGTTTGGATTGTTGGATTTTTGAAGTGTTTTTCTGGCAGGTCCTGCACCCGTTTTACGGGAGATAAATGTCCGTGTTATAGGGGAGGTGTTGCCGAATTTTCGGTAGAATTTACCGAGTCGAGATTCTTAGACAGTCAGTCCTATGAGTCTAGACCTAGGATTAATGATCGATTGTTTCAGCATTTTGATAAATTATTTTCCGTGATTAGATGATCTGTCTGTTCGGCTCACTCCAACCGAGGCACCGAGTAGTGTTAGGAGGTCGCCCAATTCTGTGAGTTAAAGTCATTTAATCATTGCACTATTGCTAAGTCTGATTTTAATATGCTATTTTAGAATTTATGCTTAATATGATTATTAGTATCGCAATATAAATGATTTCACTTGATTATTGATTATTGAAAATAATATAAATATTATTATTAGTAATATTATAATAATACAAACGTTATTATTTTTCCTCACGAATTGCGCATTGCTTTACCCTAAATCTTTAATCTTTGCTTCGATATGTGTTGGATGATTTCATTAGACAATGATATTTTTTTTTTAAATGTGATGATTGCGACTTGGGAATGTGGCTTTCGTAGAACATGCCACCTGATGGGTTACATCAGGACCGCCTGCGCACCGGTAATGATCATGGACATATAACAAGATTATTATGAGTTTTGCCTTGTTCGAGCATGGCTCTCTAGGCTAATTTGAGTAAATTGCCAGAGGTAAGGTCCCTGGTCGAGCATTGCTCTCTGGGCGCCGGCTTATTTGGATACTTAAGTGACCAGACTA
This sequence comes from Ricinus communis, assembly GCF_019578655.1. Classification (NCBI taxonomy): domain Eukaryota; kingdom Viridiplantae; phylum Streptophyta; class Magnoliopsida; order Malpighiales; family Euphorbiaceae; genus Ricinus; species Ricinus communis. The sequence goes on along the minus strand of NC_063263.1, from coordinate 26,645,683 downwards.
GAGGTAAGGTCCCTAGTCGAGCATTGCTCTCTAGGCGCCAGTCTTATTGAAATAAGAGAGCTGAAATGCTTGGGCAGATAATGAATATTAAGTGACCGGACTAGAGTTAAGGACCCTGGTCGAGCTTCGCTCTCTGGGCGCCGGCTTATTTGGATATTTAAGCGACCAGACTAGAGGTAAGGTCCCTGATCGAGCATTGCTCTCTGGGTGCCAATCTTATTGGATTATAAGAGCCAAAAGGCTACTAGAATTTGGGGTTAGGGTTCTACTGAGCCACTCGTCCCATAAAAGTAAAAATATATTTTATTTATTTATTTATTTATTTATTACGGTATTGATTATAATATGAATTGTATTTACATGCATGGTTTGATATACTGATTCGAATAATTAATATTTTTTGTGAAGACTACAATAGTCTCTAGATTATTTGATTTTAACTCACTCTCGAGACTGACAGTCTCAATTTATTTTTTTTAGATGCGTAACTGTTAGTCTTCCCGCGACTCTTATTCAGTAACCCGACTCCTTCATCATCGGGCGATGTATTTGATTTGGTATGTAAATTGGTAAATCTTAGATTCTCCGCAGTAGTAATAGTAGATATATCAGTTGTAAATTTTCTGAGTTTCGGGTCTCGCCTATTTCTTCTGGCAGACCGATTTAATTGTGTAAAATTTAATGTTACTGTAAATTATGGCGTTAGTAATAGTAAAAGTCGAGATGAGATTTGTTTGAGTTGTGAGTGTCAGGCTTATTATGGGATTCGGTGGCCTTACGCCTACCCATTCCCTAGTGCCGGTCACGGGCCCTCCGATGGTGTCGTGACATATGTAGAAGAGAAATGCTATCCCCACTCGGACCAAGACATGACTCTTACTTATTCAAATAATAATTAACGTGAAGCAGGGTCAGGAACAACGAATCTCTTTATGACAAACAGATTCATTTTGCAAGTTCATTATTACGAGTAACTTCTACAAAAGATCGGACTAATGACATATATAATACTTAAATTCTCGATGTAGATGCTACATAATTGGTTCTCATCCTTCAGAGACTACGAGTGTAATAGGAGCTTCCGTCGATAAAAGGATCACCCTAAGATGATCATCTCATGGCTATTCAGAACGAATCAAATCAGATGGTTCTATTTCTTAATCTTTTTGACTTGCTCCTACGAAACCAAGACGTTGAAGAGATTGATAAAAATTGGTCATTCACAACCACTGATGAAGAATTTCTAAAAAAGTTAAGGATTAGTAATCCTTTTTAGAAATCGAATAGATCTGGTCTTATACATATGCAAGGAATGTAATAAAAAAAGAAAGAAGAACTCATCTACTTTCTTTTATCACTTAGGAGCCGTGCGAGATGAAAATCTCATGCAAGGTTTTGAATGAGAGAAAGAAGTGAGGAATCCTCTTTTCGACTGTGGCTCTCCCACTCTAGTCGTTGCTTTTCTTTCTACTACTTCGAAAGTAGCTGCTTCAGCTTCAGGCACTCGGATTTTTTATATTCCTTTTTATTTCTCATTAAACAAATGGCATCTTCTTCTGGAAATTCTAGCTATTTTGAGCATGATAGTGGGGAATCTCATTGCTATTACTCAAACAAGCACATAATTTATAATATAATTCTAAATTCATAAATTCTAATAGAAACTAATATAAATTAGAATAAGTATATTATACATACTAAGTATAGGAAGTAGATTCATAGTAGTTCATTTATAAGAGAAAGGTTTAATTTACCTATTGAGTTTAGATTAAACTAGTGAATATAGGCAAAAAAGGGTTTATTGATATTGAATTTGATAAATATCAATGTAATGAATTTATTAAGGCCGAACCTCACCACCGAAATTCGCTTGATTAATACATGTATTTAGTGATTCAACATAGATCCAAGATATTTCATTGAATCGCTGATGAAAATATTCTATTTGTCCCCTCAATCCCCCTCTAGAGGTATTTCTGAACAAGTTCTTGGATAACAAGCCTAAGGGTTTTTTGTTGATGATAGTGATGATATTGATGATAGTGACGATATTGATGTGAGTGACGATATCGACCGTGACTTTGATACAGAGCTGGAGTTTCTAACTAGGATGAATGCACTAACTATAGATATGATGCTGGAAATATACCGATTTTATATCACCCTTCAATTCGAATTAGCAAAAGCAATGTCTTCTTGTATAATATGGATTCTAAATATTTATGATCTGGATGTGAATGAGTCACTTGAAAAAGAAAATGTTCCATACTAATGGATTCAGGTCTATAACCATGGGTTCCAATGTACGAGATCTTGTAGCACTTACCAATGAAGCCCTATCAATTAGTATTACACAGAAGAAATCAAATATAGACACTAATATAATTAGATATGCTCTTCATAGACAAACTTGGGATTTTATGATCCCAGGTAAGATTGGTTCAGGATCATGAGATCCTTTTTTATCAGATAGGACGAGTTGTTGCACAAAATGTATTTCTAAGTAATTGCCCCGTAGATCCTATATCTATCTATATGAAGAAGAAATCTTATAACAAAGGGGATTCTTATTTGTACAAATGATACTTCGAACTTGGAACGAGCATGAAGAAATTAATGATACTTCTTTATCATTTGAGTTGTTCTGCCGGATCGGTTACTCAAGACCTTTGGTTCTACCCGGACCCGATAAAAAAATGGGATCACTTATTATGGACTTCTTGAGAATTATTCTGATCTAGTTCATGGCCTATTAGAATAGAAAACGCTTTGGTGGGATCCTCACAGACAGAAAAAGATTGTAGTCAGTTTGATAATGATCGAGTGACATTGCCTCTTCGACCCGAACCAAGAAGTCCCTTAGATATGATGCAAAATGGATCTTATTCTATCATTGATCAGAGATTTCTCTATGAAAAATATGAATCAGAGTTTGAAGAAAGGGAAGGAGAAAAATTCCTCGACCCGCAACAGGTAAAGAATGATTTATTCAATCATATAATTTTGGCCTCTAGAATATGGCACCCTTGGAGCTTTCTATTTTATTGTATCGAGAGATCCAGGGAAGGAGAAAAAGTCCTCGACCCGCAACAGGTAGAGGATGATTTATTCAATCATATAGTTTTGGCCTCTGGAATATGGCACCCTTGGAGCTTTCTATTTTATTGTATCGAGAGGTCCAATAAATTGGGATTTCCTTATTGGGCCAGGCCATTTCGGGGCAAGCAGATCATTTATAATGAAGAGGATGAGCTTCAAAAGAATGATTCAGAGTTCTTGCAGAGTGGAGCCATGCAGTATCGAATACGAGATAGATCCTCCAAAGAACAAGGCTATTTTTGAATAAGCCAATTCATTTGGGACCCTGCAGATCCACTTTTTTTCCTATTCAAAGATCAGCCCCTTGTCTTTGTCTTTTTAAATTGAGAATTCATTTATTTTGGCTTTTTGACACTATATTGTAAGGTGGATCTCGAAAGAAATGAAAGACCTCCGTCCAAGCTATACATACGACTTTCACCAAATACGACTTTCTACAGAATTCTATATGTTACTTGTTGCCTCCTTGAAAGAGAGATGTCCTTAACCACTAGACCATGGGGTCGCATCTGCCCAACCACCAGCATACTATGCTTATAGTATGAATAGTTTTTAGAAATTGTGAATATAATGAAATGATATGACTAGATTCAAACAATCATTCCACCCTTCATGATTCGATACAATTTTGCGATTCTTATATTCGCCATTATCTATTCTAAGAATAATAAATAATTCTAAGAATATTAAATAGAATTAATTTAATAAATAAATATAAATATTAAATATAAATAAAATAAATAGAATTAATAGATTAAAATAAAGTAAATATTAAATAAAAATAAAATAGAAAAATATTCATGTATAAATATAATAAATTTTGTTTCATACCAAAGATTAGATATTTTTTCATAACTACAAAAAGGATTCTAATAGGATTTGCATGGAAAAAAAGTTTAGAATGAAAAGAAATGGGGTGATCCAAAATTCTCGCGTTTATATTTTTATTTATACAATAACTTCAATATTTGAATTAAGAGTTTATACTTTATACTATAAGACTCATTTGATCTTATCAATTGCTATAATTTTTTTCTCGAATAAATCATGAATTATTTTAGGACAACATTAAAGATCTCATCGAAAACTTACAACACATTTGTTCGGGTTTGATTGTGTCATAGTTTTATAATTAATTGAGATTAGATTTATCGTTGGATGAAATAGCATTGCTGATATTGACAACAAAAAAATGATAGGTACAGCTAGTCCGTGAACAACCAACCATCATACTGTAAAAATTGGATAGGTTTGATCTAAGGTCATTGGGCCTCCTAAAATGATTTACTAAATTCATCGAGTTGTTCCAAAGGATCAAACAGGCCAGTTATTAATGGAATTCCTTGTTGGCTCTCTATAAAATATTCATTTGGATGAGGGCTTCCAAATACATCATAAGTTAAACCATTGCTCACGAATAACCAACTTGCAATAAATAGGAAAGGTATAGTAATACTATGAATGATCCAATATCGAATACTGGTAATAATATAGCAAAAGAACATTCTCCTGTGCTTCTAAACATACTGAGTTCCACATATTCTTGTACAATCAAAAGGGATCGAGTATGTCACGACCCCACCCGTGGGCCCGTGACCGGCACTAAGGAATGGGTATGCGTAAGGCCACCGAAACCCGTAGTAAGCCTGACACTCGCTGACTTAAACAAATCTCATCTCAAATTTATATTATTAAAACCACAAATTATCTTAATAGCTACATTCTACATAAATACTTGATGCGCGGGAAAAATTAGGGCGAGACCCGGGAAACTCACAAAATTTACAACCGATACATCTACTAATTACTACTCATGGAGAATCTAAGATTTACCAATTTACATACCAAATCAAATACATCACCCGATGATGAAGGAGTCAAGATTCGAATAAGAGTCGCGAGAGGACTAAAAGTCACGAATCAAAACAAGAAAATGAGACCGCTACCAGAGAGTGAGTTAAAATCAAATAATCTGGGGACTATTGCAACCTTCACATGATATATTAATTATTCAAAATAATATACCAATTTCTGAATATAACTGCAATCATAATATATAATCATACACCATAATAATAAAATGATAAAAGGAGAGAGAGTAAATAAATAAAGACATTTTTACTTTCACGGGACGTGTGGCTAAGTAGAACCCTAACCCCAAATTCTAACAGCCATTTTGGCTCTCTTAATCCAATAAGACTGGTGCCCCAAGAGCAATGCTCGACCAGGGACCTTTCTTCCAGTCTGGTCACTTAAGTATCCAAATAAGCCGGCGCCCCGAGAGCAATGCTCGACCAGGGACCTTACCTCCGGCAATTTACTCAAATCAGCCCAGAGAGCCATGCTCGACCAGGGCAACCCATAAAAATTTGATTACATGTCCATGATCATTACCGGTGCGCACGCGGTCCTGATGTAACCCATCAGGTGGCATGTTCTACGAAAGCCACATCCCCAAATCGAAATCATCACATATAATAAATATCATTGTATAATGAAATCATTCAACCATATCAAAATAACAATTAACAATTAAGAGTAAGACATCAGGCAACTCATGTGGAAAACTGATTATATTTGGTATTATTATAACATTACTATTATAATACTTATATTATCTTCATTAATTAATAATCCAAGAAATTATTTACATTCATGATACTAATAACCAAATTAAGCATAAACTTCCAAAATAGCATATTAAAATCAAACTTAGCAATAGTGCAATGATTAAATGACTTTAACTCACGGAATTGGGCGACCTCCTAGCTCGCTCCGGTGCCTCGGTTGGAGCGAGCCAATGCATGATCATCTAATCACGGAAAATAATTTATCAAAACGCTGAAACAATCGATCATTAATCCTAGGTCTAGACTCCTAGGACTGATTGTCTAAGAATCTCGACTCGGGAGAATTCTACCGAAAATCCAGCAGAACCTCCCCTACAACACGGACATTACCCCCCGTAGAAACGGGTCCAGGACCTGCCAGAAAAATACTTCAAATACTTAACAATTCAAACAACAGGAGTCGGGTCCCCAAACTTCACTATTTCCCGACTCCGCCACACAGCACAAAAACACGACTATGGAAGGCAAACTGACAATTATTTATGACTCACAAATATCATCAAATACTCAATACAATCAATAGACACACAAAATAAATCAAAGAATTTCTAAAATTAACGGGCCAGAGAAAATTACTGAGACGCTCGGTCGCTCGGTCAACTCGCCTCCGGCCGCTGGAGTCCGATCGACGATCTGAACACACCATCGGACTCACAATGACGCTGATGACGATCGCCACTACCAATTTTCCGATCCGACACCCGATCATCCGGAGAGATTTGGGAACGATCTCGACCGTCGATTTGCAGACGAAGCCCGATCGCCACGAAACCGGTGCCAATGCGAAGCTTGAGCTGATGACAGTCGGGATACGTCCTCCGATCGTCCATCCTCCGCTGGAGCTCACCGGAAAAGCTAAAAAATGCGGCTGCCCCCTACTTTCTCTCTCCACCGGATCTTCCGTCTCCGGCCACCACAGGCGTTGCCGCTGCTGCCAAAAGAGAGCCCTTGCCGAAAGGAGCCGATCGCCATTCGACTCGGCCGCCAACACCGCCGGAAACGGCCGGAACGGCCTCCGGGCCGCTCCTACGCGATTCCTGCTCGCCGCTTCTCCGGCCGCACACGCCATCGCTCCAACGGCCACCACAGAGCCGCCACCGACGACGCACGCCGCTGCCTTCCTCTTCTTTTTCTACGGTCAACACCCTCTCTCTCTCTCTCTCCCGATCTACTTTCTCTCTCCCCGATCCCATTCCTTTCAATATCGACATTAGGCCCCCGGACTTTTCCTTATTACAATTTGGTCCCTCAACTTTCTTAATTACTTACAATTTCATCCTGCAAAATTTCAATTTAACCCCTAAACTTTCCTTTATCCTTTCAATTAAGCCCTTAACTAAATAATTTGGGCCAAAACCGAATTATTGAAAATATACAATTACAAAAATACCCCTGACCGATATTTTTATTTACGAAAATACCAAACTCACAAATTTCCATTAAACCCTCACAAAAATAAAATTATACTTTTAATCCTTATTCCAAAATAATCCTCCAATTAAATCCTATACACAATTAAATTAAATAATCAATTTCCAACTCAAAATTTAATACTACTAATCAATTATAATACCAATTTTCCCCAAAATTCTTTTATAAACATCCCTCACAATTTCTACCATAATTTTTTTTTTCAATATATAATTTTATTTATATATATATACATTTGGAGAAAATTTGAATAACTAAACAAAAATATAATTTATTCCTCAAATAATTTATTTAATTAACTCCTTAAAAATCAAACTAATTGGATAAGGAAAAATAACTCATTTATTTATCTAACATGAACATTCAAAATTTGTATTTAAATCATTCCAATTAAACCGAATAAAAATAAAGCTAAAATTAACTTAAATAAAAATTTATTATTAAATATATAAAAATTCGGGGTATTACATTCTCCCCCCCTTAAAAAAAAAATTCGCCCTCGAATTTTAAAAGAAAAGGGGCTTCACTTAAGACTAAAACTAATTAGGAACCTCTCATCTCCACTTCTGAACTTTCCTGCGTGAAACTAAACTAAACCACAAGACTCATCAATAAAACCCTTAAATAAAACTGGCGAACCTGAAAATCCGCGATCCTCACTTACTACTCCTCGGAAACCAAATCTTTACTTGCTTCCACACACTAAGGGTCCAACACGAGCAAAAGATCGAAAATACACTTCCTCAACTCAGACTTACAAACAACTGGATTTGACCTCAGAGAACATTACTAATACTTGGCGGCAAGTCCAACTTACATGCCACCTCACCAACCTGCCGAGAAAACCAAGGGTCTCCATAACCTTATTTTCTTACCGAGCCACATCACTTATGACATAAAAGTCACCTTATTAATACATACTCTCTAACACCAATCTCCACGTGCCCCCACTCGGGTTCGCACAACCCTTCTGCTTCTAAAAAGCTGTCTTCAGCTGCTCGCGAGAAAAGAACCTCCTTTTATAGACCTGGACCAACTCTAGTCTTGCCTACAATCTACTCGCCAACTTCCTTCCAAATGACATGCCCTTACACACACAGAAAATTCTTAACATCCACATCACATCATCAACGACATAACATCCATATGATCGCATCAACCGATATAAACCATGCCATCCTGACACAAGATTCCTCTTTGACTAAAATCCAAAAGCATCCTTTATGATCTAACATGGGGCCTACAGTACCACAGACTTACTCTCACGGCAACTCAGCTCGTCATCCAGAGAATTCTCAAGCTAACACCATTTACTTTGAGAAATTTACTTATTTATTTACTTTATAATCATCATTGATACAGCTCTATCATCTTGGAAAAATACTTTTATAAAATCATAAAATCTCCAGCCATTTTTCTTTATATAAAATTCTACAATATTGCGCACCAGGGTGATGATGCCCCTATCACCAAGGGTTGCAATGCACGATGTATGATGCATGTCCTAAAACGAATTTGTGCATGCCTAATAGTGAAATGCCATAATGCACTCTTACAGGACTGGGCGCAATATTGTATTTCAAAAACACTTGTTCTACTTAGAAAAATAAATAATGTTCGCTTAAGTTTCTCTGAATTCCGAGCATCCAAAAATACTCCTGCCACCTTTCTTAAGCTTCTTACAACCACAAAAAAAAAAATCAACCATAAGCTCTGACATTTGCTTGACTTCCACGCACTAACTTCGGCACTACTCAATAAGGCGATACCTGATGCGATGACGAGGCAGTCCATGACACGACTGCAACCACGCTCTACACTAAAACTGACTGCGGTGCCCACCATCGAAACAACAATCAAAGCTTCTAAAGGCGGACTGCACTAATCACTTGAAGAAACAGCACGAGTCTATCGCGCTTCGGATCTTCCCATCGCTACAAGCTCATTCTCAACACCGCACCAAAGACATACTTACGAGAAATGAAAGACTGACTCTCTAATAGTGAAGGCTGAGACACTGGAGTCAATGAAAACAACAAGATAGACTTGATCCTAGCACCGCAGTACCAAGAAAAAATCTTAACTTAGGTCGAAGGAAATCTAAACCTAAGCTCTGATACCAACTTTGTCACGACCCCCCCCCCCGTGGGCCTGTGACCGGCACTAGGGAATGGGTAGGCGTAAGGCCACCGAAACCCGTAGTAAGCCTGACACTCGCTGACTTAAACAAATCTCATCTCAAATTTATATTATTAAAACCACAAATTATCTTAATAGCTACATTCTACATAAATACTTGATGCCTTGGGAAAAATTAGGGCGAGACCCGAAACTCATAAAATTTACAACTGATACATCTACTAATTACTACTGCGGAGAATCTAAGATTTACCAATTTACATACCAAATCAAATACATCACCCGATGATGAAGGAGTCGGGTTACTGAATAAGAGTCGCGAGAGGACTAAAAGTCACGAATCTGAAAAACAGTAAAAATGAGACTGTCAGTCTAGAGAGTGAGTTAAAATCAAATAATCTGGGGACTATTGCAACCTTCACATGATATATTAATTATTCAAAACAATATACCAATTTCTGAATATAAGTGCAATCATAATATATAATCATACACCATAATAATAAAATGATAAAAGGAGAGAGAGTAAATAAATAAAGACATTTTTACTTTCACGGGATGTGTGGCTAAGTAGAACCCTAACCCCAGATTCTAACAGCCATTTTGGCTCTCTTAATCTAATAAGACTGGCGCCCCGAGAGCAATGCTCGACCAGGGACCTTTCTTCCAGTCTGGTCACTTAAGTATCCAAATAAGCCGGCGCCCCGAGAGCAATGCTCGACCAGGGACCTTACCTCCGGTAATTTATTCAAATCAGCCCAGAGAGCCATGCTCGACCAGGGCAACCCATAAAAGTCTGATTACATGTCCATGATCATTATCGGTGCGCACGCGGTCCTGATGTAACCCATCAGGTGGCATGTTCTACGAAAGCCACATCCCCAAATCGAAATCATCACATATAATAAATATCATTGTATAATGAAATCATTCAACCATATCAAAATAACAATTAACAATTAAGAGTAAGACATCAGGCAACTCATGTGGAAAACTGATTATATTTGGTATTATTATAACATTACTATAATAATACTTATATTATCTTCATTAATTAATAATCCAGTAAAATTATTTACATTGCGATACTAATAACCAAATTAAGCATAAACTTCCAAAATAGCATATTAAAATCAAACTTAGCAATAGTGCAATGATTAAATGACTTTAACTCACAGAATTGGGCGACCTCCTAGCTCTGCTCCGGTGCCTCAGTTGGAGCGAGCCAATGCATGTGAGATCATCTAATCACGGAAAACAATTTATCAAAACGCTGAAACAATCGATCATTAATCCTAGGTCTAGACTCCTAGGACTGACTGTCTAAGAATCTCGAATCGGGAGAATTCTACCGAAAATCCGGCAGAACCTCCCCTACAACACGGACATTACCCCCCGTAGAAACGGGTCCAGGACCTGCCAGAAAAACACTTCAAATACTTAACAATTCAAACAACAGGAGTCGGGTCCCCAAACTTCACTATTTCCCGACTCCGCCACACAGCACAAAAACACGACTATGGCAGGCAAACTGACAATTATTTATGACTCACAAATATCATCAAATACTCAATACAATCAATAGACACACAAAATAAATCAAAGAATTTCTAAAATTAACGGGCCAGAGAAAATTACCGAGACGCTCATTAACTCGCTTCCGATCACCGGAGTCCGATCGACGATCTGAACACACCATCGGACTCACAGCGACGCAATGATGACGATCGCCGCTACTGATTTTCCGATCCGACACCCGATCATCCGGAGAGATTTGGAAACGATCTCGCCGACGAAGCCCGATCGCCACGAAACCGGTGCAATGCGAAGCTTCGAGCCGATGAGTCTGGATACGTCCTCCGATCGTCCATCCTCACGGGAGCTCATGGGAAAAACGCGGGCTGCCCCCTACTTTCTCTCTCCACCGGATCTTCCGTCTCCCGGCCACCATAGGCATTACTGCCGAAAGAGAGCCCTTACTTTGAGAGGAGCCGATCGCCATTCGACTCGGCCTCCGGAGGCCGCTGCTTCACGCCGCACTGCCGCCATCGCTCCGACGGCCAGCCCGGCCGCCATGGACGACGCACGCCGTCGCCTTCCTCTTCTTCTTCTTCGGTCAACACCCTCTCTCTCTCTCTCCCGATCTACTTTCTCTCTCTCCGATCCCATTCCTTTCAATATCGACATTAGGCCCCCGAACGTTTCCTTATTACAATTTGGTCCCTCAACTTTCTTAATTACTTACAATTTCATCCTGCAAAATTCCAATTTAACCCCTAAACTTTCCTTTATCCTTTCAATTAAGCCCTTAACTAAATAATTTAGGCCAAAACCGAATTATTGAAAATATACAATTACAAAAATACCCCTGACCGACATTTTTATTTACGAAAATACCAAACTCACAAATTTCCATTAAACCCTCACAAAAATAAAATTATACTTTTAATCCTTATTCCAAAATAATCCTCCAATTAAATCCTATACACAATTAAATTAAATAATCAATTTCCAACTCAAAATTTAATACTACTAATCAATTATAATACCAATTTTCCCCAGAATTCTTTTATAAACATCCCTCACAATTTCTACCATAATTTTTTTTTCAATATATAATTTTATTTATATATATATACATTTGGAGAAAATTTGAATAACTAAATAAAAATATAATTTATTCCTCAAATAATTTATTTAATTAACTCCTTAAAAATCAAACTAATTGGATAAGGAAAAATAACTCATTTATTTATCTAACATGAACATTCAAAATTTGTATTTAAATCATTCCCATTAAACCGAATAAAAATAAAGCTAAAATTAACTTAAATAAAAACTCATTATTAAATATATAAAAATTCAGGGTATTACAGATTATGTAAAGGATGAGATCAGTAAATGCAATTTCATTGAAATTGAATCTTTGTGAGATCATCAATATTGTACCAAAGGTTTCTTTAAAGTATACCGAATTAGTATAGCTATCCTTATTCTGACGCAGCAACGCAACATCAATCAGTATGGAAATGAAATCTTAGACAATCCCTTTCTTCTTTTCTTTTTCTTGTTGCTGTAGAACTGTGTACCATGAGATAAGGTCGGGTAGAATGCGAATTCAACGGGTTACAATAATAATTCATGGAGGAAATTATTATATTTCTGCAAGTCAATTAGATGTGAATAGATGTGCAATCAAAAACTTTTATGGTTATAGAAGAAGAGTTTTTTGTTGGAATCCCATCATTGCTAGATCAATCCATATAATTTGAATGAAGAACGATCCAATACAATAATAGAATTTTTTTAATAAATAGGAAATTCGAAATGCCAAGGGATGGAAATGAGGGAATGTCTACAGTACTTGGATTGAATCAGATACAATTTGAAGGATAGGTTCATTGATCAGTGGTTAACAAAAGAACTTTATAAGTTCCCAAAACTTAAAGATACACAAAAAATTGAATTTCAATTATTTATGGAAACATATCAATTAGTAGAGCCGTTGATAAAAGAAAAAGATTATATATATGAATCACTTATATATTCTTCTGAATTATATATATAAGTGGGATTAATTTGGAAAACTAGTAGCAATATGCAAGAACAAACAATTTCTATTGAAAACATTCCTATAATGAATTCCCTAGGAACTTTTATAATAAATGGAATATACAGAATTGTGATCAATCAAATATTACAAAGTGCCAGTATCTATTACCCCATTAGAATTGGATCCTAACGGAATTTCAGTTTATACCGACACCATAATATCGGATTTGTGGGGGGGGGGGGGGGAAGGAGGGGGCGAGTAGAATTAGAGATTGATAGAAAAACAAGGATATGGGCTCGTGTAAGTAGGAAATAGAAAATATCTATTCTAGTTCTATTATCCGGTATGGGTTTGAATCTAAGAGATTAGGCTAGCGATATATTGTGTATTATCAATGATTTTCTACAAAAGACGATAAAATGATTTCTTGTGCAGTTATATATCTAGGACCCTTGACACTAATAGACGCGTCACAAGTTCCATACAAATTGCTTCTCAATACAATTTCTTTCAAATTCATTAAAATTTCATGTATTGATTCTTGAATACGTGCTATAGTTTAAAATTTGTGTGGTATTTCCTCAGATTTTGCGCATGCAATGTATATTCCTTCGATATCTCCAAGCAAAGCTCTTCGATTCGCAACGCTTATTGTGTCAGCTTGGCCTTTCATAAGTGGTGACAAAATAAAGCATCCATAAAAAAGACACTTATTGTTAATTCTTGATTCAGTACATTTCCACTACATCAGAACTACTCGATATCTATTTTTTAGTTCCTATCCACAAAGTTTTTGTGAATTCATACAACTTTTTTATTTTTCCATTTAATTTTATATATTAGATTAGAGTTATATTCTAATTTAATTATATATATAGTAGATTCTAATTTAATTATATACATACATATATATATATATATATATATATTAGATTCTAATTTATATATATTAGATATTAGAATTATATTCTAATTTAATAAAAATTTAATAAATTTAATATTATATTAAATATATAGCAAATATTAAATAAATATTATATATTATAATAAAATATATAATAATCATATATTAAAATATAGATATATATAAAAGATCCAAGAATAAGATAAGTTTGATAGAATGAGAGAATAAGTATGAGGATCCACTAGTAAGGAGAGGGGGATCACTTGTTCCTTGAATAGTGCTTTTAAAAAATTCATCTATCTGATTGATTTGATGAGTTATAGAAAAATTTCATGGTTCATATGGTTATTAAGACTATAAAAAAGAATAACCAAATTGAATTCATGAATTTACCTAAGTCAGGTTATGGATCGATAAAGAATTTTTTCTTCAAAACCCATAAAAAAATTAGAAAGGACAGTGTACAAGAAATCAAATCATACATAAATGATAGAAGCTTCAAAAGCCCTGAAAATGTTGTGAGGTGTTTGGAAATGGTTGAAGTAGTTGAATAGGAGGATCACTATAACTATAGCCCTTAGTTTAAATTTACCAAAGATGCAAATGATTTATTTGATATTATGGATGACTGGTTCCAGAGGGACCAGTCATTTCTATAGGTTAGTCCGATCTATTGCTTTTTCCTTGTGCCTATTTCACCATAGGGGGTTGGTTGATAGGTACAACCTTTTTAACCTCATGGTATACCACGGATTAGCCAGTTCTTATTTGGAAGGTTGCAACTTCTTAACCGCCGCAGTTTCTACTCCTGCTAATAGCTGAGCACATTCTTTGTTATTACTGTAGGGTCTTGAAGCATAAGGAGATTTTACTCGTTGGTGTCAATTAGGTGGTTTGTGGACTTTTGTTGCTCTCCATGGTGGTTTCGGACTAATATTTTTTATGTTACGTCAATTTGAATTTGCTTTCCTATGTAATTGCGACCTTATAATGCAATCGCATCCTCTATATGGTTCGAACTGCAGAATCGAAAAAATAAGGTGTTATCGTATAGCTTTGTACTGGCTAAGTTCACGAGTTGGAGATAAGCGGACTAGAACTGCTGACATCCACCACAGGGTAAACCACCACTTATCGGGCCCCCGATTGATTCTACCATAGAGGCCAACGATAGACAATAACTCCCCCCCGAACACAGCTTACAACTTTCATCGTATTGTGCTCTCCAAAGAGCAACTCTTCTCAAAATCTCAAAAGGTACTGAGTTGGAATCCCATTCTCACTAAGAATTCTTGTGGTTCCGAAGGATCCAGCTATAAGGGAATGGAGAGCTTACCCCCCCCCCTTCCGCCAACTCTTTAGTCTTAAGAATGCTAGTTTTAAGAATGAGTGATTGCCCTACTCCGACCCTTACTGCCTAACCTGAGAGTAGACAGCTAATGCATTCCACTTATTGAATAGGGTTCTATGGTCGTCCGGCACCCCTAGATGCCGAAGGTGTCCTTGGGGTGATCTTATAGTTCCTACGGGATGGAGACAATAGGGTTGGTCCATGGATTTTCTTTCCTTTTACCGCATTTCGCTAAAGGGTTGAAGGGAGATAGTGCATCAAGCTATTCACAAGGGCCAACTTAATCCTCTTCCCTAGGGATCCTAGATGAGGGAACCCTAGGAGAGCCGTCGATTCCAACTATCATCCATGTAAGTAAAGTGATGGATTGGCAGGGTTCTTAAGGTTTGTGATTATAAAACAATTGTTCCTTAGAGGGATAAGAAATGAAACAGGGAAAGAGAGTAATTACACAGGAAGGTTCCATGTCAGAAGCTGTGGCCCGTTGGCTTTAGATTGTTGAAAAATGGATTTAATCAATGGCGAACAACAAGATGCAACTATCAGACGCGGTTTGAGTTTATATTTATAATGAAAACACACACAGAGAGAGAGAGAGAGAGAGAGAGAGAGAGGCCCTGCAGTAGGACAATTTAATTCTTAAGTACAAAAGAAATTATATTTAAAGATTTAACTTATCTAAAATTCTAAAATATTAAAGTATAGCCTACTACAATTAAACTCAGAATTATTTAATAATTTTCTCGTAAAACAATCATTTAAAATAACTATCAATAAAATAATCAAAACACCATGAAATTATTAAATGATAAAATTTAAATTATTATAAATTTCTCCTATGAGTACACCCTAGACCCATCAATATCCCTAACACCACGTTATTTAAAACCTCTTTGAGCATCCATACAGAGTAATTATTATTTAAGGCCTCCCTGATCAATCATATACGATTCACCAATAAGCAATCATGTTATTATGTACTCGCAATCCCCATATAGTTTACTGTGGCATCTCGAGTGCCAAACACCATCCATACAGAGAACTTTGATCCATCGAGTCTTATTCGAACTGTTCAATATACTTTAATAATTCTCAGTAAAATATATTTTAGTATACTTTTTCATTTTCGCTTTGTTTAAAACTTGCAGCATTATGTCTGACACCGACCGAGTAATATGCAACTCGACGTATTTGACATGAAACTTATATAATGCATGAGTGAACACGTGCGACTCGATGGATTTGAAGTGCATTGAAAGACCATTGGACACAACGCTCAAGTTTACTGGAGGATCATATTCTTAGTGGATCTAGAGGACTCGCAAGTCAGATGTTCAAAGAATTATCATCCACGAGACTTGGAAATGAACCAATAAATTTTCAAAAGTATTATAAGCATTTTAAAGAAGATTGAAACTTTCAAAATGGTTTTATCATTTTCACAAAGTTTTAAACTTGAGCATTGTGTCTGATGGTCTTTCAGTACACTTCACATGCGTCGAATCACACGTGTTCACTCATACATCATATAAGTTTCATATTAAATACGTCGAGTAGTATATCGATTGGTCGGTCTTGGACATAATGCTGTAAATTTTAAACAAAGCAAAAATAAAAAGTATACTGAAATATAGTTTATTGGAGGATCATATTCCTAATTTTTCTTTCTCTTTACATATTTCTTACAATTTTTACTAATCACCATTATCTTCCTCTAATTATTATCTCTTTGCATGTTTGTAGGAAAGACTTTTTTGTTCAAGTCCAACTCACTTAATCTCCTAGCCATTTTTTAAACTAGCTTAAAGCACTAACTTTTTATTTATTGCCTATTATGACTGGATTGTAAGTTGAAACTTGTTAGACATGGTCTGTGAGTGAAGATTGGAGCTCGAAACACATAAGGTTTGCATCGACACAAATGATGAGGCTCTTTGTTTAGAGTTTTAGTTGAAGAATTGATCATGAGTTCGAAGTTGTCAACTTGAAGAGTTAAGTTGCTCTCCTAGCCACTTTTTAAACTAGCTTAAGATACTAACTTTTTGTTCATTGGTTATTATGACTGGATTGGAAGTTGAAGCTTGAATGATTTTTTTTGTTTGATGTTTGAATTGAATTGTTTGTAATATTGTCTGATGATTGTTAATTAGAAATAGAAAATTTATAAAATCTAATTTATTAAAAATGGTATGTGCTTGAAGATTGGAGCTCCAAGAACATAAGGTTTGTGTCGACACAAGTTAAGTTGAAGAACTGATGATTAGTTAGAACTGCTACTTGAAAAGTTAAGTTATTTATTCTTGAGCTAAATATAACTTTGAATTTTCTTATTTTGTTCACTATCTCAATTTCTATTTCTAAAGTTAGTACCTTTATCTCGTCTCTAAATAATTCCATGATAGGGTTAATAGCTAATCTTTAATTTTATTAAGTTGCATGGTGGAGTTACTTCAAAAGTCATGTTGGGTTATTTTAATTTTTTTGTTTGATGTTTGAATTAAATAGTTTGTAATATTGTCTGATGATTGTTAATAAATAGAAAATTTATAGACTCTAATTTGTTAAAAATGGTATGTGCTTGAAGATTGGAGCTCGAAGAACATAAAGTTTGTAACGGCACAAGTTAAGTTGAAGAACTGATGATTAGTTAGAAGCTGATACTTGAAAAGTTAAGTTGTTTATTCTTGAGCTAAATATAACTTTTTAATTTTCTTATTTTGTTAACTATCTCAATTTCTATTTCTAAGGTTAGTACCTGTACCTCATCTCTAAATAATTCCATGATAGGGTTAGTAGCTAATCTTTAATTTTATTAAGTTGCATGGTGGAGTTACTTCAAAACTCATGTTGGATTATTTTAATTTTTTTATTTGAATGACTTTTTTTGTTTGATGTTTGAATTTTGTTTGTAATATATTCTAATGATTGTTAATTAGAAATAGAAAATTTATAAACTCTAATTTGTTAAAAATGTTATGTGTTTGAAGATTGGAGCTCGAAGAACATAAGGTTTGCATCGGCACAAGTTATGTTGAAGAACTGAAGATTAGTTAGAGGCTTTTACTTGAAAAATTAAGTTGTTTATTCTTACGCTATATAACTTTTTAATTTTCTTATTTTGTTAACTATCTCAATTTCTATTTCTAAGGTTAGTATCTCTACCTCATCTCTAAATAATTCCATGATAGGGTTAGTAGCTAATCTTTAATTTTATTAAGTTGCATGATGGAGTTACTTCAAAAGTCATGTTGGGTTATTTTATTTTTTTTGTTTGAATGACTTTTTTTGTTTGATGTTTGAATTGAATTGTTTGTAATATAGTCTGATGATTGTTAATTAGAAATAGAAAATTTATAAACTCTAATCTGTTAAAAATATTCTGTGTTTAAAGACTGACGCTCAAAAAATATAAGGTTTGTGTCGGCACAAGTTAAGTTGAAGAACTGATGATTAGTTAGAAGTTGATACTTGAAAGGTTAAGTTCTTCATTCTTAAGCTAAATATAACTTTTTAATTTTCTTGTTTTGTTCATTATCTCAGTTTTTATTTCTAAGGTTAGTATCTCTATCTCGTCTCTAAATAATTCCATGATAGAGTTAGTAGCTAATCTTTATTTTTATTAAGTTGCATGGTGGAGTTCCTTCAAAAGTCATGTTAGGTTATTTTAATTTTTTTGTTTGATGTTTGAATTGAATTGTTTGTAATATAGTCTGACGATTGTTAATTAGAAATAGAACATTTATAAACTCTAATTTGTTAAAAATGGTATGTGCTTGACGATTGGAGCTCGAAGAACATAAGATTTATGTGGGAACAAGTCAAGTTGAAGAACTGATGATTAGTTAGAAGCTGATACTTGAAAAGTTAAGTTCTTTATTCTTAAGCTAAATATAACTTTTTAATTTTCTTATTTTGTTCACTATCTCAATTTCTATTTCTAAGGTTAGTACCTCTACCTCATCTTTAAATAATTCTATAATAGAGTTAGTAGCTAATCTTTAATTTTATTAAGTTGCATGGTGGAGTTCCTTCAAAAGTTATGTTGGGTTATTTTAATTTTTTTGTTTGATTTTTGAATTGAATTATTTGCAATATAGTTTGATGATTATTAATTAGAAATAGAAAATTTATAAACTCTAATTTGTATATTTGTGATTAGATAATCAGGAGTCATTAAGTGCGATGGATGGAGCTTAGTTTAGGAGCGTCATATACTGTGAGTAGTATATTATACATATATGTATGTATATGCATTTTCTCCTCTCTTTTGCAATAAGCATGCGGTTAAATATGAATGAGATTGATGAGATTTAATGATTAAGATGATATGCGCGCATGCATTATGTGAAAAAGTAGATTTTAACTACATAACGGGATTGAGTTAGAACCTCTTAGATGATGGGGTAATCTTCGGACATAAGCGCATACTTGACAAGTAATATTAGTCTACATGAGCTTTTTATTTTGATTAGTGTTGCTTGCTGTTTATTGATGTTAATGTGATTGTCTGTGTTTGTATCTCTATTATGATGTTAATCAGTCGTCAGAAAAAAAATGCTGCCACTATCCAAGTTGATTGATTGGATAGCGAAAGTGGGGACCCTCTCAGTTTATTGGAAGATCATATTCTTAGTGGATCTAGAGGGCTCGAAAGTTAGATGTTCAAAGAATTATGATCCACGAAACTTTGAAATGAACTTATAATTTTAAAAAGTATTATAAGCATTTTTAAGAAAATTGAAACTATTTTCGAAATGGTTTTATCATTTTCTCAAAGTTTTAAACTTGAGCGTTGTGTCTGATGGCCTTTCAGTACACTTCACATGCATCGAGTCGCACGTGTTCACTCATGCATCATATAATTTTCATGTCAAATACATCGAGTAGCATATCGATCGGTCGGTCTCGGACATAATGTTGCAAGTTTTAAATAAAGTGAAAATGAAAAGTATACGAAAATATATTTTACTGAGAATTACTAAAGTATATTGAACGGTTCGAACAAGACTCGATGGATCAAAGTTCTCTGTATGGATGACGTTTGGTGCTTGAAATATCACAGTAAACTATATGGTGATTGCGAGTAAACTGTACATGATAGGGCTTTTCATAAGATGTAGATGTTCTTCCCGAATTCCATGGAAATAGGTATGTGATTAGTGATGATAAGGCTTTTCAGGTTATAGTGCCTAAGTTTTGTTATACATCTTTGAGCTGTTAAATTCTTCATGCTATAGGTCTCTTGGTGCAGATCCAAAAGCAAAAAGGGAATTATTTGTGGCATGACCCTTGATACAAGTGATAGACAATTGGCTCTTCTATACCTTGCTGCCATTCAGGGTGTTGCATATGGTACACGCCATATTATGGAGCATTGCAATGCTCATAGTCACAGAGTAAGAAAGCATCCCTTTCAATCTTCATGCAGCTTCTTTTGCAGTTACATGTTTTATATTATGTATAAATATATAACTGGACCTCATATTTTTAGTTGACTAGTGTTATTAAGAGATTTGTTTTATATTGTAATTGTTTATCTTTTCAGTTATGTGTTTCTTAGTTAATGGAATGATGACTATATCACGAAATGTAATTTATTTTAACACTTTCTGTTCTTTCTTTTATATCTTTATTCCTGGCAAATTATTCGTATACCAAATATATATGAAACATATACCACAATCTATGAGATGTATACTATTTACTGTAACTTGACTCTTATGTTTTTGTAAAGATATAAACATAGTAAATATACTATTTATAAGAAACATATATTAACATAAATTAAAGGTGTTCCATCACATTGAATGAACATTGATATTATATCTATTCCTACTGAAAAAAGAAAATTTCGAAATGAAAATATGTTAAACAAATTGGAATTTTAATTAAAAATTACTTAACATATATTTTTTTATATAGAAATACCTAAAGTATGCTTGTTATACAGTTGATATATACATTTCATACTTAAGATATAAAAGATAAGTGTATTGTATACTATTTTCTAAGAGTTTATATTTTTATTTTTATAAATCTGCAATCTGCAATCTATATATTTATTGAGCGTATACCATTTGCTACTCTTTTATACCTTTTTTAAAAGGATAAATATTTGAAGTATACTATAAATATATGCAATAGATATTAAAATAAGTGCAATGTATAACATTTTTTGGAAGTTTACTTTTTTAATATTTTATCTTTAAAATATTTCATATATCAAATATATATTAAATGTATTTCATATTTTATCGAATGGGTATCATTTATTTCTATCTTTTTTATTATATTATATCGTATATACAAGACTTTTAATAATTTCATTATATAATAATAAAATAATTATCATAATGACATTTTTTTAATTTCTAATAATAGTGAGATTATATATAAATTCTAACTAAATCAATCAATTAAAACTGGTATTATATATATTACTATTAGGACAAATAATTACTGAAATTAAAATATATTAATTAAATTAATTAAAATTTTGATTAATATATACCTAACATATACTTATTACTGTACATTTATAAAAAAAGTTATTTTATGACATTTTTCATATTTCTTTTTCAAACGAAATTGACTTATATATAAAATATAATCTAAATTATATTCTTAATAAATTCAACAATAATATAAATTTAATTTTTAATTTAATATTAATGATTCATAAAATATTTTAAAAAGATTCAAAATTTTATAATATATACTATTTGTATATAAAAGTATACTATTTTCTGTATTTTTGCAAAAAACATATACCATTGTTTTAGGTATAAAAGTATACTATTTTCTGCAATTTTTAGGTATAATCTTCAAAATTCAACTCAAAACCCTTTAACTACTACCAACATCCTAAGATGACATTAATTTATCAATTAAAACTCAATTTCAATCAAAACAATCAAAGATCTATCTAAAAAAACTGAGATTGTTGTTACTCGATCTATATTTCAATGAAAAAAATAAAAATTTCATATTTGATTATTTTCCATTTAATGATTGACTTTCATTTTAAAGTCATTATAGAAAGTAATAATAATAGGTAAATGGAAGAAAAAGGATGAGAGTATAGTGTTTAGTAACGTGAAAAAAGAAAAATAAAAAAGCTTTTTGAGAAGATGGAAATAGAAGTATTGAAAGAGTTAGAAATGAGATAGACGCGTTTTCCACATATTTTTAAAGTAAAATCTCTAACTTCTAGTATTTTTGAAAGAGATGTTTTTTATAGTACAAATGATATATTTAGCCTTTGTTTTGGGTATTTGTGAAAGAACCCTTTGTTTATTTTGTTGCCCTCTTATGCTAAGTCCATACATAGTGTTTTGGATTTTAGTGTTTTCTCTTACATGAATTATATATATATTGGAGTCATTTTAATATACTATAAGTATATGGTACTATATAAATCTATAAATATTAATATTATTAATAAGTCCAACCTAATATATTTGATTGGATATGGAAAATAGATGTAGTTGAATTTTAAAAAATATTATAATATATGTGCATATTTCTCCTATTTATATGTCTAAATACTATTATTTTCAAAATTAAAATATTTTATTTTTTTAATTATTCCAAACAAATTCCACCTGAGATAATTAAAAATAAAACAATATAAAGGGATGCATGGCTTCGTTATATAAATATTTGTTCACTTGGTTATGCATTATTGTCATATTTATTTTGATCTTATTATTTTAAATTATAATATCACTCTTTTTTTTGCTCATACCCATTATTAACGAAAAAATGACTTTATTAATACTATTATGTAAATTTTCATCAAAATATAAGTTTGCAGAATTCACCGAGCTGATATATAAAGATATAAATAATTTTAGTTTGTATTCTTATTCAATTAGCTTTAGAAAAAATTGGTAAAATCTATTATTAAGTATTTTCAGTTTTATTCTATTAAGCATTTGTTTTATCAAAATCTTTATACTTTTATTTTTGGTATTATTAAAGACTTTTTACATATATTTCATGAGACTCTTGTTTATTTTATTGATCATTATTTTTTTTTTACTTTGATTAAGGACTATTAGGTCCTCAATAAAAATAAGGGCTCAAAGAAATAAAATAAAATTTTAAGTGCTCAATAGAATAAAACTAAAAAATTCAAAGGCTTAAAATTATATTTTTGTCTAAAAATTCAGTGTCTTCTGTAATCATCATCCTTTGGTCTTTTACACATAAAATATTGCTTAAGTCAGCATCTTCTGTAATCATCATCCTCACTTGAGTCATCCTCAATTCTATTCCAATAATCAAAATCCAAAGTCAAGTGCTTATTAGATTTTGCAATTGCTTGCCATCATTTCAAATTTTGATAAGATGATTTCTTCTTCCTTTGTGTTATAGCTATAAGCAGCTAGAGTCTTTCCTAAACTCAACTTTCATTGTGCTTGAACAATAACTTCAACAACAATGGTCTTTTAAGGCTTAAATATTTTCTCTCTACTTATTGCAAAAGACCAAAGGACCAGTTGACATCTGGTATTTTAGGCAGAAAGACTTCATCAAAAGGACTTTCTAGCTCCACCATTGACCAATTTGGGTTTTTTATTTTGACTACTAACGAGTGCTTTTATGACGTTCTTTAGTCCATTAAAAATTGAAAATCAAGATAATATATATTATAACTTTCTTTTTATTCTAGAGTATTGAAAAATAAAAAGGTTATAATTTTGGTATCATCGTCGGATTAAAAATAGAGAATAAAGATAGGAATGCAGATGTCTATGAAGAAGATGAACAGAGAATAAGAGTATATTAATTATGTAATTATAAGAGTAGAGATCTTTATACAGAAAAAAAAAGCAAGAATTAAGAAGAAAAAAGAAATAATAACTTGGTGGTGATAGATCAATGACACAGACAAAAAGAACTAAAGAGGCTAAGTGTTAATAATCGGGATATGGTAGTGACTGACAGTAGATTGTTTAAAGACAGAAAATAATATTAATTTTTAATTTATTATTAATCTTTAGTTTATATTATTAATTTAGTAAAACAATGTAGGGCTAAATGTCTTTTTATTATTGGGTATAAATTTTAGTGGGTTTCAATGTTAACAGAGTAGTGAATGATGTTAGTAATTTGGATAAAACTGAACCTTTTAAAAATATTAAGAGTATAATTGAGATAAATTGAAGTATAAGGATTTAATTATCTTCTTCTAAATTATTTAAGTGCTTTTTTTTGTGCCTTTTTTTTTCTTTTTTGTACAATAAACTAACTGAACTTATTCTTCACAGGACAAAAGTTACTCACTGATGGGTGCTACTCGTGTTAGCTACAATCTAAGGCAGTGTACCTATCGATGCAGTCTAGCACTAATGGCGAGTATCAAGGTCGTATTCCTCGGGAAAGCGAAAGCCCAGAGTTACTCCTTTGTTCTTTGTTATATTAACCTAAAATGGATGATGAATAAATTCTAAACTAACTATTAACTACGAGCTAAGTCCTAAGGGAGATGCAGGAGTAATTGATAAGTGAAATAATCGAGACAAGAAGACAAACCCAAAGGGAATCTAAACTAGTTGGCAACCGAACAAAAGATAAAGGATCGGTGAGTCTAATTATGCTACCCGTGGACGAATTCTTAACCGAATTCTGTTTCTCTCTCGAGATAACCGAATTCCTAAACCTAATAACCTAAAGTTGGAATCTCTTCCTAACGATTAATTCTTAAATTAGCATTAAGCTTTAATCCGCCTCTATTAAGCTTTGTTAATTCTTAATCCGGCTAGTTAATTATCCTTATCTCTAAGCGATTATTAACCAGTTCTTGCTATTCAAAATTCCAATTGCCAAACGGATTTCTCAATCTCATAAAGCAATCTAAACATCACAATTCACAACGTCTCATGAATAATGCATAATTTTATTAATACTGAAAACAAGAAGAATACAAAACCAACTCAAACAATCCAACAATATAATATCAAGCCAACATAGTAAAGAAATCCCAATGGATTTAATCAATCTAGCTAATCATGTTCATTCTCAAAATATACAAGAATTCAATTACAACAATAAGCAAAGGTAGAAAAAACCCGATTACACCCTTGGATGAGAGTAAACAGCCCCAAATCCTTTTGCTCCAATTGAATCGATTCTTGTTCCTCTTGCTTGATTTGAAAATCAATCAACGAACCTCGCCCAATCTTCGATCTTTCAAGGAAATCTGATTGAAACCTTGATCCAAGTCTCCTTTTCCCTTGGTCTCAGCTCAGAAAACCCTTAGGGAGAGAAAAATTAGGGTTTTAGGACGTTCTAACCCTAGCCTCCTCTTTTTCTCTTCTTTTCATTCTTTTAATTAATACCCTATGTCGCCTCCAAAACGGCCGTGTTCCTGGCCGTGTTATCAACACGGGACGGTGTTCCTGACCGTGTTACTCTCTGTGGCCGTGCTCCCTAAAATCTACTTCTTCTTTGATGTCCACCACGGCCGTGTTTTTCCCCGTGTTAGTAACACGGCCCATGTTTGTGACCGTGTTGAGAACACGGCCAGTGTTGAGATCAACATGGCCATGTTCAGCTTCCTCGCTCGTACTTAGCTCGTTTCGGCAGCTTTGACGTCCAATTATGCTCCGATTCTTTCCTTTTTCATCCTTTGACCTCTTTTAGACCTAATGCACATAAACATATGTATAAGGTGAGTGTTGAGACCAATTCACATCTAAATGTCCATAAAATCAATCTTAAAAACCCTATTTAGATGTGTGTATTTTATGCACATCAAATAACCCCACACTTAGCTCATTGCTTGTCCTCAAGCAATCAAAAGTAAAATAAGGAAAATAAACCACTAAGGAACAATACTTAAACTGACAAACAAGCTAGAGAGTTCCTGCACATATCCTTAACAAGCACAAGTCAAACAAAAAGAAACGAAGCAATCAATTCAAGTATCACAACCAAGATGCCAATAATTCACAAAATACTGTCTCAAGAAAATTATTCAGAACCATCTCCTCACCAAATTCACTCTAAATCACTCAAAGTGTTTAAAGGGTAGTGTTTAATCGCTCAATGCATCAACTACTGCCTTACTTACTATATGCTTGCTCTTAAATCCTACTCCTACCACTTATAGAGAGTCAACAACCATGTCAAGAGGTCTTTATAAGGGTTGTAATGGGGATTAGGTAAGGGCAGGTAAATTTGGTCAGAGTTGAACCTATGGTGTTCTGCAATGAAATACATGACATGCACATAAGTCACAATGATCACAAGGGGTAAACAATGGATAGTAGTCCAAGGTGGGAAATAGAAATCAAGTCAAAATGTTTAGCTCACTTACTTTCTTTCTTTTCATCACCTTTCCCTTTTATTCTTTTTTTTTCATAAGGGAAGAACATTCACATAATAGAGTGAATTTCTTTTTGGATTGAAGTAAGCTGCTACAAGATTCTAAAGCTATTCCCAAGATAAAAGTTCCCAATAAAAACAACTCATGTGCAAAATCATAACCCAAAGCAGAATAAAACTAAGTGGTAATAGAATATGATAAAAAAATGGTGAAAGAAAGGGTTATCTACAGAATCAATAAACGAATGAAGGCTATTTGGCTAGAATGAAAAACCTAAGTGCCTCTATCATACCAAAGTGTTAAACTCTCCTTGTGGCCCTCATAAGCATTACCGAGCAAGTTCTAAAAGTAAAAACAGTAATTGGCACTCTCAACAAGAAATAAATAAAAGCATATAACGTGTATGCTTACAATTTAGGCTCAATTTATCACAAGTGTGCTTTTTGAGTAGGTTCCAAATAAAAATCATCAAAACAGAATTAAATAGACCAAAGCAACTTAGTGCAAAACTCAAACTAATTATCTTACACTCTTCCCATAAACTCAACACTACTCGGTTTTACCCGATCACATGGACATAAACAGGATTTCAAAATCAAGTCAACAGAAGAGCATCAAACAAAGTGAAAAATTTTCAAAATTTTACAAAAATTGCACAAAGAAAAAATAAATAACTAAGATGGGATAAATATCACCCACCCCACACTTGAAGGACACATCCTCGGTGTACAAAATATATGAAATGAAAAGGAAAAAGAAACTAATCGCCTGATTATGGCTCCGGGAGTGAAAAGAGGTGCATCGCCAGTATATCGTATTGGCCGGTCTTTGGTGGAGGAGTGGGCCGCTCTCCGAGGATCGGAAGTAGTGTCACATGCGGAGCTGGTGGATCGGCAGGAGCAGCATCAATAGGAGGCTCGTCAGTCGCTGTGTTGAAAGGTGCTCGGTCGGAGAGGAAGGCCGGGCTAGATCATCCGCTAGAGGATGTCAAAATGGCTCGCTCTGGAACCCGGCTCTGTGGACAGTGCAAAGTCTGTAGCAAAATATCATCGAACATGTCATTGGCCATAGAGGCCTCTAACCTACCTCCCCGCTTTCAATCGGGGCTTGAAGCATAGCCTTCGCCTCTCAACCGAGCCATCATCCGGCTCAAACTCACCGATACGTAAAAGGTCCTGTTGAAAAGCCTCTTGTCGAATGAAATCGCCGCTTCCTCCTCGCCAACCTCTCGCACTCTAAGCCGCAGCTCTCTAAACTCAATTGGGGAGACTCCTAAAACAGCTGAAGAAGACCTAGAAGGAGCTGAAGTAGACGGTCTGGAGGAAGACTTTGGAATATCAGAAAAAGGTGGGACATCCTGTGTACCATGGGCTCGTGGGGCAGGTCGCTCCTCTCCGAGTCGCCAAGAGAGCATTCCTCAGTCTATACTCTGGTCCTAGCGGACCCTGCCTACGAGTCACCATCCCCATACTAACCATCTGGGGAAGTCCCAACGTTTCCATCACCCCCAGCTCTATCAAATGTGGTATCGCTTCCTCCAAAACTCCTAAGCTCCTAGCCACGGAGTAATGTAAGTCCCAAAACGGGGAAAAATACCTTCTTTGAGTTGTTGCAGGCGCACCGACCGTCTCGGCCAATAAGTACCCCATGTCGACAGACCGTGCCGGTGCATGCTTTGTAAAGTATAAACAGTCACGGGTAACTACACCACCACTATCTCCCCCTGCCGGTGATGGTCCTAGCCAATGCATGCAAGTACCGCAGTCCCTCGTGCAAGTTAGACGCCTTGGTGGCCGGCATCAGAACCCTCGGTGTTATCGAAATCTCGGCCCACATCTGCGGATATGACACACCAGCGTGTGTATACAATGACTATAAACCTCTCCAGTACTGCATCCTCCTCACCACAAGCCTAAGTGTACCCCAAACTGTACACTCATCATGAAAGTCCGCCTTGTTAGTCCGAAATCGATCGCATCCGGTTGTTGGAAGTCCCGCAATCGGCTTTACGAAAGAAAGTACGGCAAACTCCACACCAACTCCCTATATGTTGGTTCAACAATGTCAAAGAAATGTTGAAATGGGGTGTCTCAAGATATCGGTAGTTGGCCTATCCCACGCCCTTTTCCCAAATCTTTGTGCCTCATCGATTGATATCTCACGCTCAAAGGTGGGCTGCCCTTGGAAAAGTAGGAATCGATGGCGCTGCGGTGGTCTAATTTGGCCTGAACTAGTCGGTGTAGCGCTGACGATCGAGAGGAAGAGGAACCATCGGTCCGCCCTCCTCTTGTAAACTCCCCGATCCTCGTCCGGTGGACATGGTACCTGAAAAGGAAACTTTTAGTACTAAGGATCAACAAAATTCGGCAAAGATAACGGCATAAAATGAACAAACCAAACGATTTAACTCGATAAAATTAAACTGCTCAATGTCCTGCAAAGAAAATTTAATCCACAACACTGCCAACTAATGCTAACCAATTAAATTTGCAATTCATCCATATGGAGTTTACTTCGCCATAATCCATCACAAGGCAAATCAACATGCTAATATAAAATAGATACAAACAGAGTCGACTATCTATGACAGAGCCTATTGTTTAGCGACCGACAATAATAATAAAGAGAAAAATAAGGAATTAATCACAATCATAAATAATGGTAGAAAAGAAAAACGGAAAATATGAGCAAGTTAAGTATATAAACTATATTAAAGAAAATAAAAGAAAATTAAGCACAAACATGAATGTAAATGCATGCACCAAATAATAAAATAAGGGAATAAACAAAAAATAAATAAATAAAAAAAAATAAAAAAAAATGAAACACAAAGAAAATATAAATTCAAACTAATATCAAAATAAAATAATAAAAAATGAAGTTGGAGGGTACTTACTTGACAAACGCAATATCCAAATCCTTCGAAATGAGAAATAAGATGTGAGAGAGTAAGAGATGGGGGAGAGCAAAATTTTTTTTGAATGAAGTGGTATATATAGGCAAGTGTACGGAACACGCCCGTGTTCGACAACATGGGCCGTGTTAATGAACACGGTATGGATATCGGGCCGTGTTAAGCGAATAAAAACGTGCTGACTTACCACTTCTCAGAACACGCCCGTGTTACGGACACGGTCTTTGACACGGGAACGTGTTGTGGACACGGCAGGGCATAAATTCCCGTGTTAGCTTCTGTGAACGTGTTCATCTTAGTTTGATTTTCTTCAATCAGAACACGGGCCGTGTTAATGAACACGGTCTTGAACACGCCCGTGTTGATCTCCAGATAATGCAAAGTTGCGATTCTCAGCACTTTCTCACTCTTTCTCACCTGCAAAACCAATAAATCCTCAACTCATACACTCAACATAAATAAAACTTAACAAAAACCAACTATAAAACCTAATCAACTAAGTTCACAATGCAAGGGTAAAGTATTCAAATTGAAAAATAGAATTTGGGGTGCCTCCCAAAAGCGCTTCTTTTTGATGTGATGAGTCTTCTTAGCTGGACTCATGGTGAAAAGCAAACGGTGGGGATTGGCGACCATCCATCCTTCTTCCAAGCAAATGGCTTCAAATATCCGCTTAGAGGGATAATCGTCAACTTCCTCTTCCCGACAGTCAAGCAAGCTGCCAGTATGATGGGCAAAACTCGCTCCTTATATATTTGCACGTAGTCATGATGCTCTAGGGGCTCTTCCAATTTGAAAGCTAGAGTCTCAACAATTGGAAGGATCGACGGTTGGGCAATTTCTTCAGGAGTGTTGATGGTTTTCTTCAGTCCTTGGCTTGGTTCACTTGCTAGGAGAAACTCGAGCTCCTCCAAGACTTCTTCATTGGACAACTCATGCTCATCTTCCATCATCGAAGGGACTTGTGGAAAATCCACCAAAAATTCCTCTAATCGCAACTCAAAGATCATCAACTGTACATTCCCGCTGATAGTCTTTCGGAGGAATTATGTTCGCCTCTTCCTTTCCTCGGGTTCCATCTCCATGTTCAAGAAATCGTCCCGCACATAAGCATCATCGTCAAACATAATAGATAAACCAGAAAAATTCTCACCCCGAACGCAAAGTGACTACCAAATGTTCCTCGGATTCAGTAGTGTTTGATAGAGTTCTCGATTGCTCTTCACCTAGTAACTTGAAGATTAAGCCTACTTGATGCTCTATGTTATTAATCGAGGCTTGTTGATTTTCAAGTATCCTCTCTGTTTGTTGGAATCTATCATCAAGACTTGTAATGAACCTCATCATCAGCTCCTCCGATACTAACTCTTCATCTTGAGTTGAAGGTGCAAGAGTAGGCTGCTGATGTAGTTGCTGAGATTCTGGTGGTTCTAGGCCATCTAAGCTCCATCCATAGGATGAATGAGTACTCCACTCTTGATTATAGGTGCTTCCATACGAGTCACTTGGCCAATTGCTCGTATAATTCACCTGTTCACAGTTATAAGAATAAGGAGTAAAATCACTGCACAATGGACAATAATTACTCAAATGTAAACCGCAACAAAATTCATAAAAAACTTGAGATGAAAGGATAGGAGTGGAGAGTTGATCGGTAGCCCTGCAAAACGATTCCACTCGAGCTTCTAAAGATGCACGGGTATCCCAATTTTTAGCACTCTCTTAGTTCCTAATCCCATTTTCCAATGCGTCATACAAAGATTTTGAGTTTAGCATTGTACCTCCTTATCATTCACTATCTGAATCATAAACTTAAGCTAAATAAATATGTACAAATAAAATAAAATAAATAAACAAATAAAAATAAAAATCATAAAATAATAAGAAAGAAAAAAAAAGGCTAAATTAACAAATAGCAAATTTCACTCTAGTTTTTAAACAATTCCTCGGCAACGGCGCCAAAAACTTGATGGGTGCTACTCGTGTTAGCTACAATCTAAGGCAGTGTACCTATCGATGCAGTCTAGCACTAATGGCGAGTATCAAGGTCGTATTCCTCGGGAAAGCGAAAGCCCAGAGTTACTCCTTTGTTCTTTGTTATATTAACCTAAAATGGATGATGAATAAATTCTAAACTAACTATTAACTACGAGCTAAGTCCTAAGGGAGATGCAGGAGTAATTGATAAGTGAAATAATCGAGACAAGAAGACAAACCCAAAGGGAATCTAAACTAGTTGGCAACCGAACAAAAGATAAAGGATCGGTGAGTCTAATTATGCTACCCGTGGACGAATTCTTAACCGAATTCAGTTTCTCTCTCGAGATAACCGAATTCCTAAACCTAATAACCTAAAGTTGGAATCTCTTCCTAACGATTGATTCTTAAATTAGCATTAAGCTTTAATTCGCCTCTATTAAGCTTTGTTAATTCTTAATCCGGCTAGTTAATTATCCTTATCTCTAAGCGATTATTATCCAGTTCTTGCTATTCAAAATTCCAATTGCCAAACGGATTTCTCAATCTCATAAAGCAATCTAAACATCACAATTCACAACGTCTCATGAATAATGCATAATTTTATTAATACTGAAAATAAGAAGAATACAAAACCAGCTCAAATAATCCAATAATATAATATCAAGCCAACATAGTAAAGAAATCCCAATGGATTTAATCAATCTAGCTAATCATGTTCATTCTCAAAATATACAAGAATTCAATTACAACAATAAGCAAAGGTAGAGAAAACCCGATTACACCCTTGGATGAGAGTAAACAGCCCCAAATCCTTTTGCTCCAATTGAATCAATTCTTGTTCCTCTTGCTCGATTTGAATATCAATCAACGAACCTCGCCCAATCTTCGATCCTTCAAGGAAATCTGATTGAAACCTTGATCCAAGTCTCCTTTTCCCTTGGTCTCAGCTCAGAAAACCCTTAGGGAGAGAAAAATTAGGGTTTTGGGACGTTCTAACCCTAGCCTCCTCTTTTTCTCTTCTTTTCGTTCTTTTAATT
Source organism: Ricinus communis (assembly GCF_019578655.1). Lineage (NCBI taxonomy): Eukaryota > Viridiplantae > Streptophyta > Magnoliopsida > Malpighiales > Euphorbiaceae > Ricinus > Ricinus communis. The sequence continues at coordinate 26,613,310 of NC_063263.1, read as the reverse complement.
AATACCCCATGTCGCCTCCAAAACAGCCGTGTTCCTGGCCGTGTTATCAACACGGGATGGTGTTCCTGACCGTGTTACTCTCTGTGGCCGTGCTCCCTAAAATCTACTTCTTCTTTGATGTCCACCACGGTCGTGTTTTTCCCCGTGTTGGTAACACGGCCCATGTTTGTGACTGTGTTGAGAACACGGCCAGTGTTGAGATCAACACGGCCCTATTCAGCTTCCTCATGCTCGTACTTAGCTCGTTTCGGCAGCTTTGACGTCCAATTATGCTCCGATTCTTTCCTTTTTCATCCTTTGACCTCTTTTAGACCTAATGCACACAAACATATGTATAAGGTGAGTGTTGAGACCAATTCACATCCAAATGTCCATAAAATCAATCTTAAAAACCCCATTTAGATGTGTGTATTTTACGCACATCACTCACCATTTCTATGGTAAAAATCTATAATACAGTTTGTGAAATTCTAATAAAAAGAAAATGCAAGCAAATCGGAAAAGAGGTCCTTTCACCAAATTAAAAAGGTAAAAGAGATAAATATGATGCCCAACTATTTTCTGCTGCACGCATTGAATTCTAATAAATCTCTTTATCTTAAATATGAAACCATTTTTTTGAAAGTGGCTCAACTAGAACCTTCACTTTACCGAGGACAGCCATTTAAATAAGTTGACATGTGAATGTTAGAGGCCATTTTTTATTGACAATGGAATGAATCTAATATTATTGTTCATCAAATCGTTGTGGAGTTATAAATTCATTCCCATATCCATTTCTAATCCTACAAACCCTAACTCTATCTTCAATTAAGCACCCAACAAAATTGAATTAAATAAATTGAAACCTTGCCCATTTAAACTTGACAGATGAAGGCGAAGAAAGATATGGTGTTTTCATAATCTTCATATGGTCTACCTGCAAGAAGAAGGAACAAAAGTAAACTCGTAACATGTTCAAGAAACTGTGAGTTGAAATGAAAGAGATGTTAGACTTCATGAACGGATCTTAAGCTTAGTAGAAGGTTCTATGTGTGCTCAACTTTATTGTAAGTATTTGATTATGTTAGTTTTATATATGTTTGAAGTGTTGTAAGTATGATTTAGGATTACTGAATTTTAGATTTATTGCTATTCAGGTTATTTTGTGATTTGTTTTAGTTTTTCTTTTTAGCTAAAGTGAAAACATTGTCATTCAAGTGGGTCCTAAATTATTATTTCATCCATTAACGGCAAAAGTAGATCATTTTCAAAAGATTAGGCTCATATTTGAGATAAAAACTTATTAGGGTTACTGAATTTAAATTTATTGCTATTTAGGTTATTTTGTGATTTGTTTTAGTTTTTTTTTTAGCTAAAGTGAAAACATTGTCATTCAAGTGGGTCCCAAATTATCACTTCATCCATTGACGGCAAAAGTAGATCACTTTCAAAAGATTGGGCTCATATTTGAGATAAAAACTTTTTAAGGTTACTGAATTTTAAGTTTATTGCTATTTAGGTTATTTTGTGATTTATTTTAGTTTTTCTTTTTAGCTAAAGTGAAAACTATGTGGGTCCTAAATTACCACTTCATCCATTGACGTTAAAAGTAGATCACCTTCAAAAAAATGGGCTCATATTTGAGATAAAAACTTATTAGGGTCCATTTATATGGGTTGTACAAAGTAATTTTTAAGTGTATATTTGGCACTTTGGCCAATTAAACCCCCCATTTGATATTGTTTTCTATTTATATTTAAGGGATTGGAAAGAATGTTAGGATTGAATCATGACTACCTAGTCTTTAAGACGAACTCAAAAATCAACTACTGACCTAAGGGCAGCTTGAATGATATTAGTGTACAAAGTTCAGTGACATATATTGACAAAAGAGATATGATCTTTATGTAATGAAAATTTCGTTTGGCAAAGGATAAAAATCTGAAATAGGGGGAATAAATAACAGCTAGCAAGTACGTGTGGGCCTTATAAGCATACAAACAAACTAGTTGAAGCTGAAGCAAAGCAAACCAACTATGGCAAAGCCCTCTTTTCCTATAAATAGGGAGGAGACGAGGAGAGTAGAGAGTGGGCATTTTAGGGCATTTTCTATTTCTAATATCCTAATTTTCAGAGAGAAACAGAAGAAAGAAGGAGATGGAACAGAAAAAAAACTCTAAAATGACCCCTCAAGACATATGGAGCTCCCTTGCTATAGTCCAAATGTCCAATTTTACTTCTCCTGAGATATTCTTTTCCATTCTGATAAAGTAAAAAATGAAAGGTACCTTTTTTTTACCCTTTTCTTCTTTTACATAGTTTTACTGAGTCAACTGTGAGCAGTTTGTGATAGTAATTGGCCTCTTTATCTTCCTCAAGAACACTATCTGGATGATCTTGAAGATTTCTCTGTCGTCTACATCTCTTCCCACAGGTGGGTTAAGAAGGATCAAGAAAAGAAGATAGCAATTCATTTGGTCTACATGCCAGATCATGAACCATATCAGCACGCAACACTGTTGTTTAATAATTGTATCCAGTTTAGTTTTTTTCTTGTGTTGAAGAAGACATTCCAATCAATTGTTTGGAGGTTGTAACTCATAAATTCTGCCTTAGATTAGGACTTCTATAATTTTCAGAAATTTTATTTATGTATTTTTATGTTTTATGTTTCATTGTCATGTGTTGTACATTTTGTGATAGGAGATACTTCCTCTATCCCGAATTGATAATTTAGAAAATTAGATTTTTCTTAATTGATATCATTAATTTGTACCATTTTCTTCTTAAAACACCATTCTTATACTTTTATCAAGTGAGTTCATCATATAAATCATTTATATTAACTGAGATTCAAATAAAATAATTTGTTGCTGTGGTATTTTAAATATATAAAAAGATTATATATTTATAGCAAAAAAATAAAAATTTAATTATATGTGATGATATTTTTGTAAATTTAAAAAGTCTATATGTATGTATTGAAATATTTTATTATTTTTATTTTTATCAATACAATATATAAATACGCTAAGATAAGTTTAGGATATGACTAGAATGCTTTAGGATAATTGTTATATCTTGGACCCAAGTTCAACTAGCATTATAGACCTAGGACTAAGAATATGTGCAGCCCGCTATTTAAACGAAATACAGTCTCAATGTACGATTTTAATAGCCAACTAAAGTGAAAAAAATCGTGAGCTGAGGTCACAAATTTTTACTTCAACAAAATCTATTTTAAAAAAGAAAACCCGATCACTATTATACTACTACTAAAAATTAAGTTTTTTTCAGAGAGCCTGTTTAGTTCAGCTGATGAATGCAGTTGGTAGCTGGTGGCTGATAATTGGTAGCTGATGGTTCATACATTAAACCGTTTGATAGAATTTTATTAGCGTTTGTTGTTAGTATGTTAAATGAACATTGAAGGTATTAATTTATCTTTAAATATATTTATTATTATATTATATTATATTTAATTATATAAATTAATAAAAATAACTTATGATAATTAAAAATATTATAATTAATTTTCTGTACCTCATTTGTATTTATTATTAAAAATATTTATAAAAGTTATTTTAAAAGTAGAAATTTAAATTTAAATTCTACTAATAAAAATTTATTATTTCAAATACCATAATTTTAAATATTATAATTATTTAACTATTAAGAATAATTTTAAAATAATAATTATTTATTTTAAAATATAAAAATTTAATTAAATGAGATCAATATAGAGTAAGTTACTATTAATAAGTTTTAATACAGATATTAGTGTCCAAATGAATAAATAGAATCAAATTAGCTATCAACTGATAAAAAAAAAAACTCTAAAATAAAGCTGATACAATCAGCTGCTGATAGCTAATTTACTCCCAATCACCTGCCACACAGGAAGCAGTGAATGGAGCTTGACTCCAATCAGTCTTGACAAGTCCACCTCTTGTAGCCGGTCATCAGCATCCCATAGAATAGAGTAAATCCTCATTGGTTGAATCTTTGGGAATGGAACACCAATGCTCTCCATGCTCTTGAACTCTCTAATAGGAGTCCCATCAACAGAAAAGCTGAAACACAGGTTCAAAATAACTTCAATATACATTATATAAATAAGCTAAATGAGACTACAAGATTTTGGAATAATGGGTTTGCTTTAGTTGCTTACATGATACGCTGAGGATTCCAAAGGATGGAATAGGTGTGGAAATCTGCAGTTGCGTCAAACCACAGATAGAATTGTTGCTCTTTGTTACCTTTGCCTTGGCTAAACACATTAGTGTGAAGAATGTAAGGAACACCACTCAGACTTCCCAAGAACTCAAAGTCTATCTCATCCCACGTGGACCCTTTCGAGGATAACTGCAATTTCAAACATTTCATTAGTCAAATGAACACAAACTTCTAAACCAAAGCCATACAATAGCTTCATATATGAGGAGGAAGCTAAGAACTTACATAGTAGGCAGTGACAGTGCCAGCAGAGTTGCCAGGGACAAGCTTGAGCTGCATATCAATCTTTTCGAAAAGATACTTATTCTTCGACTGAAATCCAGAGCTAGAAGCTTTGTCAAGGTTGAGGGTAAGAAGCTGGCCATTGTTGAGTGTCTTAGCACGACCATCTCCCCAAGTGATATCAAAGTCTTGGTTGAAGTCACCAGCAAATGCACCATTAAAGAGCTAATTGTAAGAGAGATGATCAATGAGAGTGCTGAACCTCTTGTGCAAGCAAGAAAAGAAGCCATTGGGCTTGTTCTGTATTGAAGGAGAAGTTATTTTTCTTTATGTAGAAGTAAAGTGATGGATTGGCGAGGTTCTTAAGGTTTGTAATTATAAAACAATTGTTCCTTGGAGGGATAAGAAATGAAACAGGGAAAGAGAGTAATTCCACAGGAAGGTTTCATGTCAGAAGCTACGGCCAGTTGGCTTTAGATTGTTGAAAAATGGATTTAATCAATGGCGAACAACATGATGCAACTATCAGACGCGGTTTGAGTTTAGATTTATAATGAAAACACACACAGAGAGAGAGAGAGAGAGAGAGAGAGAGAGAGAGAGAGAGAGAGAGGCCCTGTAGTAGGACCCGGCTTCCTTTCACCAAAAATGGAGGTTGGTGTGTAGGTCTTTTACTTTGCCACTTTCTCCTTCATCACAAAATTTATTTTTTTTCTTTTTCTAAATAAAAAATAGTTTAATCTACTATGTTCAATTTCAAGAGTTAACTAAATTAATTTTACTCTAATTTCTCTCTCTTTCTCTCTCTCTAAATTACACAATTCCTATAACATGCATCCCGGATCACTTTGTGGTTCGGAGGCAAGTCATATTGCGAGGACAAAACTTCCTATTTTTCTTTATTTTTTTATTATGATAAAATAAACTATAGAAATAATATTGTATTAAGAATTATATATTAGTAATTTTTCATATTTATAAAAATTAATTTTTTATCCATATCTTGTACAACTATTGTAATATCTGAAATTTTTCTTTTAATAATAATGATAATAATAAAACTAAAAATTTTATAGTTAAACGAATATTATTAGAATAATGAGTTTTTATTTAATTTAATTTTACTTTATTTTAATTAATTGAATTAGGATGATTTAAAATGGAATTTTAATGTTAGATAAAAATAAAGAGATTTATTTAACTATATCTAATTAGTTTGATTTTTAAGAAATTAATTAAGTGAGTTCAACTTGGAGCACCACGCGAATGACAGACTGCGAAGTTGTGGCATTATAGTTATTTTAGTACTATCTTCTTCATCTCCCATTTTGATAAAATCATCTGCCCATACTTCCCAATTTCGCATTCGCATGAATCGTAGATTTATCAGTTTTGGGAATGCAACACCTGATGATGAAGATGAGGAAGATTCTAATCCTAGGAACTTAAGACCAACCTTTTGGACTCCGTCCATACCCCATATTCGAAGATTTTCAAGGAAAGGCAGCTTTCCTAGAGGTGGCAAATGCTCATAGGTTTTGCAAGTAGTGAGAATAACTGTCTTGAAATTACTTAAGAAAATCATCCAACTAGGAAACACTGTCCTGCCTTGGTAGTCATATATTCCTAACTCTTCCACATATGGAGATGGCTCTAAGGCTAGCAGTAATTCATCATCATGATGTTTCCTACACTCTGCGTCCCCCTTGCCAAACCGCAGTTCCAAACGAGTGACTTCTGTCTTTTTTCTGAGTTCTACTTGTTTCGCCTCACCCACATCAGCAACAATTTCCAACCTCATTATACATACGCATCCTTGAAGGTGGTTTAAGTTCTTCAGGTCTCCAAGATTACATGCTTCTTGATTGTCCTGTCCAATGCTGAACCGATTTAATGATCTTAGACAAGTTAATTTACTGATTCCTTTAGGCAGAACTCCTTCGAAACCTCCATTATGCAGATGCCTCAGGTTGATTAGTTTCTCTACGCCACGTGGCAATTTTACTAAGCTGAAACAGCCATCCATATTCAAGGTTTGCAAGTTGCATAATTCACACAATGCTTCAGGCAACCCCTTCAAATCCTTGTTGTAAGACAAGTCAATTTGTCTCAAATGGATGAGTTTACGAATGGATGATGGAATTTCTGCAAGGTTACAGTTGGACAGGTTTAAGGATCTCAAACAAGTCAATCTGCCAAATAAATTAGATAGTGCAGCTCCGACCTTTGAGTTCCCTTTGCATTGAACCCAGAGAGTACGCAGATCTTTTAGCCTGTAAATGGAGCTGGGGAATGAAACTTCTTTCCCAAGCATTAGCCTTAAATGGCGAACTTACTTATGAAGAGACATCATCTTCAACTCTTCCTCATCATTGACCTCAATGCTAAAACATTCATTCTTTACAATATATTGAGCAAAATTATGCACTATGTTATACATTTTACAACTCATTACATAACCACAATCAATTTTCTGCACAACTTCAAAAAAAGAATGGTCAGCTAAATTGTGCAAGTACTTTTCACCAATCCTCTCCATGTCATCTACATGTGTTTGCCTAAGATAACCTTGAGCCATCCACAGCTGAATCAAGTTATCTCCTTTAATCTCATGGTCCTTTGGCAAGATAGCACAATAAGAGAAGCATGGTTTCAATTCTAAAACCAAGTCATAATAGCTCAACCATAAAGAAGCAAAACCACTTTGAGTTTCTCTATTTTTTTCCCATAACCCTTCTAGTTCCCACACCTCACTATTCAATACACTCTGCCACTCTTGCCGTGAATCCTTAAAGCGCAAAAGATTTCCTAGAGTTTTTGCAGCAAGAGGTAAACCATCACATTTCTTTACAATTTCCCTACCTATTGCTTCTAATTGTACTCTCTCATCATTGTTCTTTTCAAAGAATGCAATTTCACTAAAAATTGACCAACATTCCTCCAGGAATAAATTTCCTAGTTTAAATAGGTGATCTCTAGTGCAACCCATGTTTATTGCTACACTTTCATCTCGTGTGGTCACCAAAATACTACTTCCTAGTGAAGCAGACATGAAAGAATCTCTCATTTGCTCCCACTTGCTAGGACCATCTTCCACACATCATCCAAGATAAGTAAAAACCCTTTCCCCTTGAGTAATTTTCTTATGTGTTGCATTATAGCTTCAAATTCAACTAGAACTGAAGCAGAATTAATAAGAATTTCAAGAATTGCTTTCGCAATCTTAATCTCATCAAAGGGTTTTGAGATAGAAACCCATATTCTACTCTCAAAGTTCTTTTCTACCTCACTATCATTATATGCTAGCTTGGCTAAAGTAGTTTTTCCCAGTCCTCCCAACCCTACTATAGAGACTACCTGGAGGTTTGACTTATCAACACTCACTACCCACTAACATTTTTATAACAGTATTTTTCTCCTCCTGTCTACCCTTTACTTCAGCTGCATCAATAGCAGAGTTAACTACAAGTGGTTTGATTTGCTCATTCCCCCTGTAAGTTAAATCAAAATCATACCTCTTTCTTTCTTTGGCAATGTCATGTAGTCGTTGATTTAGTTTCTTAATCTCGCGAGCAATTTTATATCGCTGGCCAGTTTCACAACAAGAAAAGCAAGAGATTGGAAAGATTGAACATACTTGTTTGAGAGTGGGGAGCTGAAGGAATTGTGTCTTGAACCAACTGCAAACAGATTCTTGACCTTCTTCAATCTGTTCTTTGAGAATCTCAATGTTCCAGGCGTCAAGAACATCATCGATGCTATAGGACACTTCCTTCAGGTTATCTAACCAGTGTCTGATAGCGTGGTTTTCGAATTGTCGTCTCTCTGCTTCAACCAGTACACCTTGGATGGATTGGAGATTGCTTCCAAGTTTTTCTGCTTCTTCCTCTACACCCATTACAAGCTTCACTTGTTGTTCCATTACGTCAGCTGGCTGATTTAAAGACGCGGCCACAAGTGCTTCAGCCATTTTAGTCAAATGTACGTAGCAAATGGTTTGATCAAAGGAGAAATTGAGAAGTATTCGGATGCCTGTTAGAAGATAATGCTTGCATGCATATTTATAGAGCATGCATGGGGATGTACAGAAATCTCAACTTGCATTAATAAATCAAGCATTTTTAATTATCATAACCAAATTAATCCTAACTATAAAGAATCAATGAATAAACTTAGTTAGTTGAGACGTGTGAACTTGAAATTTAACTTTTATTTCCATATAAACTTGCAAAAACATCATCCAAAACCTCATCAGAATGCTCTTCTAGCCAAACCTTTTGAAAACATACCAAAATGTATACTGTCACTGTACAAAATAATATTCACTAATTATTATATTATAATTATTATCGTTGTTGTTTTAATATTAAAATACAAATATATTGGTTGTTAATTAATAAGGAAAAGGTAAATTTGAATCTGATTTTGTGAATTGTGAAGGATGCCATTCTTTAGGTTTTATTTAATTAATTGAAATCAAAAATCTATCACGTATCATGTACTATAGTGATTTTATATTTTAACCTGAAGACATGAAGTTGACAAGGTTTTCCAAAGAATACCTTTTTATAAATTGTGACTTTGTTTTCAAATATCATGCGTGAGTAAATTAATTTTCACCAAATATGCTAATCTCAGCATGTTAATTTAATTTACAAGTTAAGTTCATGAACCTTTGTGGGTTTTTCTTTCACATTTTTGGGCAGTATAATAATATTTTGCGGTTGAAATGTCTAAATCTTGTTTGTGGTTTTCGTGCCACAAAATGTTGAAAATAAAAAATAAAACCTTTCTAGTATAAATTGTAATCCAAGTTTTATCAAAACTTCCGTGTAATATATATACAAAGGGTGTGTGGTTAAGGCCACTCATGAAAATGTTAAGGCCAGAGTTCTATATTATCAATACAGTACTTAAGCTTTTAAAATATATTTTTCAATTTTTTTTGTTTCTGATTTATTATTATTTCCTATGATATGTTATGTATTATTATTTTAAATTAATTAAGAAAAAAAACTACATGATTACTTTTTAATGAAAAATTAGTTAAAATACCTTATATCAATTTTTACTTAATTTATTATCTTCTGCTTAATTTAATAAAAATATTTAACTATTTATTTATAAAAGAAATTAAGTTTAGATAAAATATTAAATATATAGCATTCATTTATTGAGTAGATTATAAATATATTAGGTTTTTAATCCAAATATATTATTTTTATAATTCTAAGTGTTTAATAAATTAAATAGAAGAATACAAGATAGTTGTCCAAGACATTTTTCTAACAATTAAAAAATAGTCATTTATTTTTTTAATGAATTCTTTATAGAAACAATTGACAATTTATAAAAAATAAACAGCAAAGTAAGATACAAACATAGAATTTTAAAGATTTAGGTGCCAAACTAGTAATGTAAAATTCTGACTTTAACAATTTTCTATCCAGCCTTAATCATACTCATACACAAATTAAATCAGAATTTCTACACTTTTATACATGTAATGCGTATATATAACTTAAATTAGCTAAAAATAATTAATCCAGTTTTTTTCCTTATGTATTCCCAAGATTTATGAAAAAAGTTAATGCTAATCCTTAATAATGAAATTTTTTGTCTAAATGTATGTTTTCAATATATATGTTAAATTGATAAATAATTGACACATATATTTATTAGTTTTAAATGATAAAGTATGTATCAATCATTAATACCAAAGTCTAAAAACACTCATACATATTTGTCGCTTTCTTATTAATATATCAAATCTATATAAGAATATTCGGTCCAAGAAAAATAAAAATTGATAGAGAGAGGCTGGGTAAAGACTGGTTTCTATACCAATTAAGCATACCAAGCAAGATTTCTCCTTACATATATAATTTTCTTTTATATATAAATTTGTTGGGGTAAAGTATAAGAAACAGTGCTGCATTATGCATATATGATCGTGGCGAACCATAATAAGTTCTTCAATTTTCATGTTCATAACTATAAGGTCTATGCAACACGGTCTATGCATATTCAGATACAATTTACTTAATGTTATAAGAGTATTGCAGCAGTAAAACATTTGAATTCTGCAATAGGCATCTCCTAATGATTATCATGTTATTTCAATAAGGATTTGCATGATTTCTTCTAGTGCTTGAATTTATAACCTACAAGGATATTGACGGCAAATCGAGGATCACATTATAAAAAGAAAAAAATCCTGTTAATTGTTATATTAATCAAATTTCATTTCATAAGTGAAGCTGGAAGTTCAAGACAACTGGATATGGAAGACTTTTGGCCTTTGTTCTCGTTAGAAAACAAGTATATAAATAATTTGATTTTTCCTACTGGATATCCTTAAGAAAGACCTTGATGTTCCTAGTTCCTTGTCAGGCAAGATCTAAAGCATGTCATCTATCTGATTCAAGATTTTTAATAGCATCTTCAAGACAAACATAGAATTCTGTCTCAAATACTTAACACTTCCGGCAAGAGTTGACACAATTAAGAAACATGTACGAGTAATTAAACTGTATTAGCTTTTGACGGGAATTGCACGGAGTCTTTTTTTTTTTTATATCGAAAAACCACACAAAACTTGTTCTGGAAAATCTCTACACAGGATAAAAGCATTAGCTGAACTGTGTACAACAATACCTTGTACGTACTTTCTAAAAGGGGACATACGTAATACATGTTTGTAACAGTGTAATAAGATCATCATACTCGAAAGCTACAAAAATTCCATGGCCATGTTTTCACCTTTACATCCACACATCTTTTTATAAGTGTCTGCAAGTGAAGTGCCAATTGTTTTAGTCCACCTTAAGATTTTGCCCATGTTTTCTGCATTGCAAGCCAAGACACATTACATATATAGTTTTGGGATTTTGTTTTAAGTGTAAACTGTGTGAAGTTTATGCGAGTTATTTACCCCATTCTTTTAACATAAATAAAGGATTTAGACGTTAGATGTTTGTTATTTTCTCTTCCATTAAGTGTTTCTTTTTTCCTTCACTATAATTTGTTTATTTGGATTGCAGTGGGGAGAAAAAAAAAAAAAAAGAAAAGGAAATTTATCTCATTTTTTATGTTTGGATATTAAAAGTAAGGCTATGTTTCAACCCGCCCAAGTCAAAGAGTCAAGGGTTAAAATTCAACTTACATCAAATCAGAGTTGAACTGATATTTTTTAAACAAATATTAAATATTTTATAAAATACATAAAATTAATAGCTTTTGTAATATAAATTATAGATATATTAAATTATACCAAATTTAATAGAATTTATTTATATTATAATAAAATTAATATATCTAATGTAGCATATTTTAAGAATCTAATCGATTTTTCAAATTTAAAATAATTTCGCTTAAAAATATTAAATATTATAATTGATAAATTTGTACAATTCATTAATAATAAATAAAATTATCTATTATTTAAAATTAAAATTCTGCAAAATATGTTTTGCAATAAAACATCAACGACGTTAATTTGGTTTATTGGTCAAGCTCTTTTATTTTAATTTGATGGTTAAATGTTTGAATCTTAGTTTGCAATGTTTAATTTTTTTTGTTAGAATTGACCCATTTCACCGTGATTGGATTACCGGTTGATCCGGCTAGATCATTATTTTTAAGACGGGTTGGTGTAAAAATAAATTTTAACACTGACTAAATCGGAACATGCTCTGATTTATAGTTCAACCGGTTGGAACAGGGTGGATTTGATAACTATCGTTGAAAGAGAGAAAAATAAATAAATAAATTAGATTTTTCAATTTCTCTTAAAGTTTACTTTTTATTTTCTCTCATTTTCGGAGGAAATCAAGGATATTAGAGAATAATAAATATAATAGACTTTAATTTTTAATTATTTTTATAATAAAAAGCAAAAGCCATTCAAAAAAGATATAGAATTCTTGCTAGTCCTCGCGGATGTTCTTATCTATATATTAAATCAATAAATGATTGATACATATTTATTAATTTTAAATAATAAAATATTTATTAATCATCCAATTTCAAAATATAAAATATCATAAAATATCTATTAAATTATATCAAAAGTAAAAGTATTAAAATGACTAGATAGATAAAATTTAGATGTCCAAACATGCATTTGGCTAATTTTTTTCTTTCTATTTACTAATAAGAGTGCATGATATTTCTTATCCAAAAAATATGGTCCTATGGTACAATATTTTGTGCTGAGAATTACCAAGACGCTTGATAATCGGTCGACTCGCCTTCAGCCGCCGGAGTCCGATTGACGATCCGAGCGCGCCTACGGACTCGGCACAACATGCAGACGATGATTCTAGCACTCGATTCTCCGATCCAGCTCCTGTCATCCGGAGAAATTCACAGACAGTATCGACCGTCGATTTTCAAACGGAGTTCGATCGCTGCAAAATTAGTGCCATTGGAAAGCTTGAGCTGAGGGGAGTTCACCCATGAACTCTGATCAACTATACCTTGCCGGAACTCGCCAAGAATCAAGAAAAACCCAACTGCCACTATACTATTGTTATACTACTCATGCTAACCAGTTTAATTAAGCACTGTTAATCTAATTCTTTGAATTTGGTAAATTAAATTTCTGTAGGAGAGAGGATTGATACATCATGGCTGACATCAAGAAATGGCAAACTCCTGTGTTCTGGGTGCTTCAGGTTGCTACAGAGATCATATATTCACGTATAATTTCTTGGTATTCTTGCTTGTAATTGTACTGTATAATAGGACCAATCTGTTTACATGTTTGCACAACTTGTATTATTGTTCCCCCTTTTTTTTTTTTTCTTTTACTTCAAGAAGTGAAATAACAATACTATATTATCCCCATATTTCATCACTATAAACAAAAATAAGCCAATGCCGTTTATAAAGTTAACGTGTTGATGAAGTTAGTAAGATCACTTTGCTTGCCTTAAAACGTTGTCAACTAAACTCTATGAGCTTTGAAAGATAATAAGAATATAAACCCAAAACCGGCCGGCCCAACGTGACCCGCCCTGATTTTTACATAAGGACCTGTGCAGCCTCGCCAGCGTCTAACATTTTCCTTTAGCAGTTGAATGAAGAGGCCCGCCATCATTTGCCTTCATTGTCTTCTCGTCGTCTCGGTCCCTACATTTTTAAGCATAATTATAAATGGAAAAGCAATACATATATTTATATAAAAAATTTATAAATATGCAAGCTAAATATTTAATTTTTAATCCAATAAGAAATTACTATATAAGAAAAAAATTCATGTCTTAAAAAAACTTTTGATTGGATCAATGATCATTAAATTTATTTTGCTTGTTCATTTTATAGCTTTTTGTATAATTTTCTTTTTTATGAAATTTACTAACGATCAAATAATAAAATTATAATCATTTAATATGGAACGAAATTTTTAAAAAAATTTATTGATTAATAAAATTATTAATTTATTAAATATTAAGCATAAGATGGTCCATTATATTTACATATTAAAGTGATGACAAATTGGTAAAATATAATGCAGCTAACTAGGAAAATGCAACGTAACAATAGTATCACCTCTCTAAATTTGATATTACGATAGTTAATTAATAGCCTATGATATTTAGTAGTGTCATTTTGAAACCAAACGCGTTTTATTGGTATTATTTTAATTTTTTTACTATCAAATAACTAATAAAAAAATGAAAATATATTTTTTATTAGAGATAATATTTTTTGTATTTTAACTTTTAGTTAGAGACATGTACCCTCTTGTATATAATTTTTTATGGGAACCAATTGCTGTTGGTGATGCTGTGTTGTGGGCTATCTCTCAGAATTGGCGGAAAGTAATTTTTAAAAGTAATGCGAAGGAGGATCATTCAATGTGCAAAGAAAGTTGTTTCGAGTCATCTTCTTAGATATTTCTTCTTCCATTTCTAGTTTTTCAGCTATTATTTTCTTGTATATTCCTAGAGTTTATTGGTTTGCTCATGAGGTGGCCAAACCACATTTCTTTCCCTTTATGTAACTCTCTTCTATCATCCACTGAGGCCTTAATGGTTGGTAAAGGATGAGTTAGGATAAATAACAGTTTGCATAATTTTTAATTTGTTGTTGGATGGCATGGTCTGAAAAAATGGCATGCTTCATAGTAGATATGCAATGGAAGCAGCCTTGGTGTATGGATGGGCAGAAGCTTTCTTCTAGGATTTTAATTCTGCTCCGGAGTATTCTTTTCTACAGGCATTACGGACAGATAGGACGCCTCAATCGGCTTTATGGAAAATGCTTAGTTGTGGGTTGTTTAAGCTGAATGTTGATAACTCTTGGATTGAAACTACAAATCAAGGTGGATTGGGTGCGGTTATGAGAAATCATGATGGGCTTTGTATGGCGGCAAGTACTATGAGTGAGTCTCATATTCCTTATGTTTTTTTTTTTTTGACAAGTTGTTGGCTATTTAAAAAGGTATGCACTTTGCTTTGAAATGTAATTTCAGTGATATCCAACTAGAGTGAGACTTCCTACAAGTTGTCAATATGATTAATAAGATTTTGTTGTTTTTTATGAGTTTAGTATAGTTCTTAAGGACATTCAGAGACTTGCTTTTTTATTTTCTATTATATGTTTTAATTTTATTAGTCAGATTTACAACTCAGTTGCTCACAGGTTACCTAATTTTATAGTCAATCTAGACTCTAAACAAGTTTGGCTTGAGGACGAATGCCCTTTGTGGATTCGACATGTTTTGTTGGAAGATATTGTATTACTTGTTTGTAACCTTAGTTTTGAAAGTATTCTTTTTTCCTTTCAATGTTTTTCTCATGTAATTTTCTTGAAATGTTTTTATTGAGGCTCCCTTTCTACAGTGGTTGATCCTTTTCTAATACAAGCTCTCTCCTTTTTTTAAAAAAAAAAGAAACTCTCTTCTATATATGGAAAATAAAAATCTAACTTATTAGTGACATATAAACAATAAATATATCACTAAATTAGCATGATGAAAATTTTATAATTATCTAAAAATATATAGTGACATTATATATATAATATCTTTTTAACAAATATTTTAAAAATTATTTTCTCTATTCCTTTTCAAATGACCTTTCTTTAAAAAAATTTAAAAGGTCTAATTACAAATTGAATCCTAAACTTTATATCTTTTAACAATTTTATCTAATTATTTCAAAATTTTAAAATAAATGCTTTTTTTTAATTCTTTTCAAAAATACTTTTCGATGACAATTTTTGAAATTTCACAATAAAAACGATGATGTGGGAAGTTGATTATGCTTACTAAAAATAATAATTAGGAATCAACAAAAATAATTTATCTTAAATTTAAAATATGACTATTAAAAATTTCATATATGTTTATTCTTTCACACATTTACATCTAAATGCAATAAATTTTTTATTAACTCATTAACTTTTATGTTATTAAGTATAGTTGAGTTGCCACGTCATTTTTCTTATTATGATATTTCAAAAATTATTATAAAAAAGTGTTTTTAAAAATAAATTGTAAATATATATGTATTTATTTTAAAATTTTAGAATAATTCGATAAAATTATTAAAAAATATAAAATTTAGGATTTAATTAGTAATTAAGCCTTTTTTTTAAAAAAATATTTGTGATTTTAGACTTTCAATAAATTTTAATTCTTTCTTTCAATTCTATCCTTATTAAAAAGTAAGAGATAATTAATGCATTATATTTTAAGTGTTTCTATATAAGAAAGAATACCTTAATCATTCTTCTCTTAGATTGTACCCTAATTAATAATTTCTTAATTTTTATGCAATAATAAAAAATAAAATAAATAGAGTAATAATCCTAAACTCATGATTAAAATCCAATGAACAAAAATATTATAATTAATAAATAAAATCACATATCAGTATGTAATTGATTTAATCTATTTATAACGCAGTAGACTGAATATATCTAAGAATTTGTCGTCGTTATATCAAGAGATTATATCATTAGCCTAAGAAGTAAAGCAGAGTGGACTCACAGAATATTTAATAGGAAAGGAGACCTTAACAAAAGAAAACTAATAATATTATTAGAAAATAAATAAAAATGTTAAGCAAGTAACATATTAAGATTTAAGAAATCAAATAATTTCAAAAAACTCTTCACATTAATGATTTTTTGACTCCTGAATATCTAACCGGCTAATTAATATCGGGATGAATCAGAAAAATTTGGGTAGATTTTGTTCTCTTGGAGATCTCAACAACTTGAACAAGCTTCAAGGGAGGAAGTTGCCATAGCAGCTGTGAGTATCTACCTCCCCTGTGGAAGTTGCCATCCCTTGAGAAGCTTATTTTGGAAGACATGGAAGGTGTCAAAAGGTTGGGTGTTGAGTTTGTTGGAATGGAGACTCAATCGTCATCACCCGTTGTTGGATTCCCGAAGTTAAGCATCTCATTTTTAATGGGATGAGTAATTTGAAAGACTGGGATAGCATGGCGATGAGCAATTTGGTTGCCAAACTATCTTCTCCAAATGACAACATTAGAGAAACGATCAATCTATGAGTGCCCCATTCTGGAACAGCAAGAGAGTGGATAAAATTGGCACAGTCCCAACATCCAACACGTTCGCATTTGATGTTCTTAAATGTACTTTCTTCTGCTTACTTTTCTTACTTTTCTTAATTAATTAATTTACTTTTGAAGTCCAATATAATTTGAAAGACCGATCAAATTAGTTAATTTGTTCAAATAATTTTGAGATAGAATTGAGCTCGCAAAATATTATTTATTTTCTTCAGGGTTCAAAAAGCTGCTTTCCACCTTATTGATCAGCCTCGCATTTAGCAAGCACTAGCACCATTTTTGGTTGTTGGATGGCGAGAGCTGTTGTACTATATGCCCCCACAACCAGAATTATTTAATTCACTTTCCATTTGTTAGCTCTAGATTTAATTTGCAGGGGACTTTTTACAATAGTAATAAGCTTGTTATGTTCAAAACTTACAAATGATGTTCTGTTTCGCCGCTGTCAATTATCTTTAAGTTCTTTTTTTCCTGAAAAGATGCTACTCTAGTTAGTAATATCTTGACTTGAATGTAATATATCTTTGCTTCTAAATCAGAAAATATAATCAAAATAATGGGTACTTCACTCAGCAAACAGCTTTAAAAGATTTGAGGATGTACGATGATAACTCGAAAATGTTATATTTAAAGTATAATGCGCTGTTGCAGTACATGCAGGAAACTGTATGCAGATGGGTTTATCCGTACTATGCAGGACTGGGATCTCCATCAATATTAATTCATACATAATTTCTTAAAATTTGATTCTCAAATTTATAAAATTAATTCTTCAACTTCGGCAAAATCTTTCTCAGAAATCTAGGGAAATGAGAACTTGCCGATGCCTTTCAACCCTTGGTTTGAATGAGATGCATTTTGTGCCAGGTAACATCTTTCTTTTATTTCTTGACTAAACTGTGCTGTAGTACTAAGTCAAGCTTCAGCCATGATAGTACACTTTCATCACAATGTTATCCATTGGGTAACAAAATATTTTTGGCTGAATTGTTCCCCTTCAGTTTCTTCCAATTTTGCATTGATGTTCTTGTTATTTGGTTGTTGAATCTAACTTCCCTAGTCTGCATGTTTTTGGTTCTTTTAGGGTGACATAACGTGAGTCGAGCATCTTGATCGCGGAATCCCCATTTCTGGTGAAGAGTAGATGTACAAAGTCTACAATCTCGAAGAAAGTGATGGTAATTCAAATGGATACTGTTATAATGTCCTTAAGTCAAGCTTATATATATTTGCTTTGTTCTTCTTCTTCTTTTGCATTTTATGATGCAAACTACAGTTGAGCAATATCTCACTGTTGTTTTTGTTTTCTCTCTTTTTTGTGAAAGCTTATATAGGACTGGGAGCCCAACGACCTGAACATGAATTCTGCAAGATCTTTAGCATCTTAGCCATAGAAGACATTAAAGACTCGAGAAAAAGAGAGAACTCACTACTTTTGAACTACAATTTGGTAGACCGGATGCAGAGTGGAGAAAACTTCATGATGGTGAATTATTGGATGCATTATATTCATATATCTTTGTGGAAGAATTGAGGATAGACAAGTACAAAAGCTGTGCTTTTTTCTTAACTAACTGGATACCTAATTTAAAGTCAGCTGTGCTCACTAAGTGCAAAACCTGTGAGCATTTGCCTCCTCTATGAAGCTACCCTTCCTCAAATATATTGGACTAAGGGGCCTGGATGGAGTGAAAACAGGTTGGTCATGAGCTCCTAGGAACTGAAACTCAATGCTCACCATCATCAGTTGTTGCATTTCTCATATTGATATAACTACGGTTTTGTGTCCATGCCGAATTGGGAAGGATGCCCATGATAAATTTAAGCAGTGTTAATAGCTAACTCATTATATTTGTCAAACCAATTTTGTGCAGGAGAGATGATTGATCCATCATCATTGATATTCCCGACATCGAAGTTACAAATTCTTTTATTCTGAATGCCTATTTTTTGCTAGTAAATCCTTGATATTGTTACTTGTGATCGTACTATATTAACAAGTTTCAATGTTGTGTATGTTCAGGAACTGTATTGTTATTTAGTTGACAATGAATTCAGGTAGAAAATGGAATACCTAATTGCCTTGAAAAAAATGTCCAATGCTGACAAGAAATGGAAAGTACAGGCAAATTAGACATAGAAATCTTTCCATCAGCCGGAGATGTGCCCATTGGGCATTAGCAAATTGCAGTTGAAGAAGGCATTAGAAATCTTTCCATCAGGTAACATCAGAATCCTGCGAAGTATTCATGACAAGCTGTCAGCACGTGGTGGATTTCAGGTTTTTGTTGTTGTTAATATAGGTCTCTTACCATTCATGTCTGCAATAGATTGTTAAAGATTAAATAGCTAATGTGGTCAAAACTTAAAAGATCATCTAAAATTATTGGTAACCTTTTTTTCCAATGACAATGGAATTGTGGTTTGTGGAATCTCACGATTAAATCCAGTCATAACATAAATCATTGTTATAGTTAGTAAATAAAAAAACGACAAGCTAAAGTTATACAATAAATTTTTATATTATAGTACATATGTTTTCTTAATAAAATTAAATTAACAAATAATAAACATTTAACGTTTAAACAATAAATATTCAACATATGTTTAATAAACATAAGTTAATAAGCATTTAATATAAATTTAATGAATATAATTTTTTTAAATGCACATTAATATTCGACGCTCATCAACATTTAACACATATTACATCAGCATCTAATACACATACATACCTACATGGACCGGTTTAATCTTATAATATACCCTAAACATGAAAACATAAGCTAATCATTCTGGCATGCAAAATATAAAGATGAGGCCCTCAATTTAACTCATTTAACTTCCAAAACTAGACAAATAAATAGATTTTTGTTGGCTGTTCAAGGTGTATTATGCCCTATTGCATTGCATGATTAGCAACATGTTTAAAATGATTGAGGAATTTAAAATATATTATTTTTTTATTATTTAAGATAAAAAATTTAAGTATTTATTATTTACTTAATAAAAAGTAATAAAGAACTTTACAAAGCACTATAATAAATATATAATGAGTTTTCTTTTTATAATAAATATGATTTGTCACGACTCCATTTGTGGGCCCGTGACTGACACTAGGGAATGGGTAGGCGTAAGGCCACCGATTCCCGTAGTAAGCCTGACACTCACTAACTCAATTAAATCTCATATCATATTACTGATACCACAATTATCTTAACAGTCAATTTTTACATAATTAATTCGGTCTGCCAGAAAAATTAGGCGAGACCTGAAACTACAGAAAATTACATCTGATACTCCTACTGTTACTACTGTGGAGAATCTAAGATTTTACAAATTAACATACCAAATCAAATACGTCACCCGATGATGAAGGAGTTTGAATAAGAGCCATGGAAGACTAACACGAATCCGGAAAAAAAGTAAATTGAGACTGTCAGTCTCGAGAGTGAGTTAAAATCAAATAATTTAGAGACTATTGCAGTCCACACAAAAAATATTAATTATTCGAATCAGTATATCAAACCCTAAATATAATTACAAATCATAATATAATCATACCATAATAAAAAATAAATAAATAAATAAAATACTTTTACGGGACGACTGGCGCCCAGAGAGCAATGCTCGACCAGGGACCTTTAATCCGGCATCTCATTCCAATAGGATTGGCACCCAACGAAGCTCGACCAGGGTCCTTAACTCTAGTCCGGTCACTTAATATTCACTATCTGCCTAAGCCTTTCAGCTCTCTTATTCCAATAAGACTGGCGCCCAGAGAGCAATGCTCGACCAGGGACCTTACCTCCAGTCTGGTCACTTAAGTATCCAAATAAGCCGGCGCCTAGAGAGTAATGCTCGACCAGGGACCTTACCTCCGGTAATTTACTCAAATCAGCCCAGAGAGCCATGCTCGACCAGGGCAAAACTCATAATAATCTTATTACATGTCCATGATCATTACCGGTGCACACGCGGTCCTGATGTAACCCATCAGGTGGCATGTTCTACGAAAGCCACATTTCTCAAATCGCAATCATCACATTTAATAAATATCATTGTCTAATGAAATCATTCAACACATATCGAAATAAAGATTAAAAATTTAGGGTAAAGCAACGTGTAATTCGTGTGGAAAAATAATAATATTTGTATTATTATAACGTTACTAATAATAATATTTATATTATTTTCAATATTTAATAATCAAGTGAAATTACTTATATTGCGATACTAATAATCATATTAAGTATAAATTTCTAAAATAACATATTAAATTCATACTTAGCAATAGTGCAATGATTAAGTGACTTTAACTACAGATCTAACGCGTTCCGCAGTCTGCTCCTACGCCTCAGGTGGAGCTGGCGGGAAGGCTGAATTATCTAGTAACAAAAGATATGCAATTAATAAACATTCGTAGATTTTTTCTAAACTTAGACCCCAAAGTAGACTGCCTAAAATTAAATTAGACTCGAGGAATCTGCCGGAAATTCGGCAGAACCTCCCCTAATTTATGGACATTTACCCCCCGTAAAACGGGTCTAGGGCCTACCAGAAAAATACTACAAATATCCAACAATTCAAAACAACGGGAGTCGGGTTCCCAGACTTCACTATTTTCCCGACTCTGCCATACAGCACAAAACACAAGGGCAGGCAAACCGACAGACAATTATTTTTGACTCACAAATATCATCTAATACTCAACACAATCAATAAGTATAAATTACATCAAAGAATTTCAAAATTAACGGGCGAGAGAAAATTACCGAGACGCTTGATCGCTCAATCGACTCATCTCCAGCCGCCGGAGTCCGATCGACGATCCGAACTCACCATCGGACTCCAAACGACGCGCTGACGACGATCCCCGCTTCTGATTTCCCGATCTGACCCCGATCACCCGGAGAGATTTATGGACGATCTCGGCCGTCAATTCGTAAACGAAGTCCGATCACTACGAAACCGGTGCCATTGCGAAGCTTGAGCTGAGGAGAGTCGGGATACATCCTCCGATCGTCCATCCTCCGCCGGAGCTCGCCGGAAAAGCTGAATAACGTGGCTGCCACCTACTTCGCCAGAACTCCCTCCTCCGGCCACCAAAACCGACGCCGCCACCGCCAAAAGGAAGCTCTCTCTGAGGGGAGCCGATCAACACCGAGATCGGCCGAAACGGCCTCCGGAAGCCGTTGCTCCTATGCGCGATTCCATTGCCGGATCTGCTTCTCCACCGCTCGCCGCCCGATGGCTGCCCCGCGACTTCCAAAGCCGCCACCGACGACGCACGCCGCCTCCTTCCCCTTCTTCTTCAGCCATCTCCCTCTCTCTTTCTCCCCCGATCTTCTTTCTCTTTTCTTTCTTTCTCTTCTTCCCCGATTCCTTTCCTTTCAATATTGACATTTAACCCATGAACTTTTTCTTATTACAATATGGTCCCTTAACTTTTTAATCTTACAATTTCATCCTGTAAAATTTCAATTTAACCCCTAAACTTTTTTTAGCCTTTCAATTAAGCTCCTAACTAATTAATTTGGGCCAAATTAGAATTATTGAAAAATATATAATTACATAAATACCCCTGCCAACATATTTATTTATAAAAATACCAAATATACAAATTTCTATTAAAACCCCATAATAATAAAATTATACTTTTAATCCTTATCCTAAAATAAATTTTCAATTTAGTCCTAACACACAATTAAATTAAATAACCAATTTGCTAAATATTTTCCAACTTAAATTTTAATACCACTAGCTAATTAAAATACCAATTTCCCCAAAATTCTTTTATAAAAACATGCTTTACAATTTCTTCTAAAATTTTCCAATATATATATATATATATATATATATATATATATATACATTTGGGGAAAAATTGGAATAACCAAAAAAATATAATTTACTCTTCAAATAATTTACTTAATTAATTTCTTAAAGTTTCAACTAATTGGATATAGAGAAATAACTCATTGATTTGTCTAAATATCAAAATTCAAAATTGCATTTAAATCATTCCAATTAAACCGAATAAAAATAAAGTTAAAGTTAATTTAAATAAAAATCTATTTATTAATTATTATTAATATTAACATTATTAAATAAAAATCCCGGGCATTACATGATTTATAGATAAATTCAAAAGTTTATAATCAGCATATCATTTATTTTTAATTTATTTTTTACTATGATTGATTAGATAATAAAATTGATAAGATGTTAAATATTTGTATAATTTTAATAAAAATTAACTTAAAACACATGATTTTAATTTTATTTTTAAAAATATCAGCTAATTAGATCAATATTTATTTTATGAGACCCAAAATATTGAATCAAGTCAACTCACTACTTTTTAATTCATAATTAAATATTCAACTAAGTGAAATCTACATAAATTAAATTAAAAGAATCTAAAACAAGAAAAAGCATACGTTCACCGAACATGGAGATTGGTGTGTGGGTCTTTTCCTTTGCCACTTTCTTTGCTTCATTAAAACCCACCACCACCTATTCTGTAGAGTCGGTGATACTTTTAGTATGTTATATTCAATTCTACCAATCTAACGTTTATGAACAAAATATAGCCATAGGTTTTAGAATATTATAATATTAACTTGGTTGATTCAGGGAGTGGGGGAAAAAAAGCATGGCCAAAAATTAGGATACATTCTGGGAAAATAAAACTTCCACCAAAGATAAGCAAATGAAAGGCTTTTATAAAAATTCTTGTAGAATCGAGAATGAAGTTTTCATTCTGTACATGCCAGATCATGAATTAGTAACTCCATCCAATCTCCAAAAAAATCCCAATTGTCTCGAACTTTCTCTTTCTTTCTTTTTTGGAATGGAATATTACGGAATCCTATAAATAGAATGATCAAACCTTATTTCATGGCATTTACCTCTTTCTTATTCTTAAGAAAGTCCCCGAGAGGGCTTAATTGATCCATGATTTATGTTTCATCTTTCGCTTCCTTTTTCTTTGTTTCGAGAAATATAGCGATCAATTCTAATTCTTTCTTTTTCTATTGATTCTTTTCCGATCGAGATGTATGGCTCCATGAGTCTATGTGTCTATATAGATCCGGTTCATGGGTTAATGAAAATATGCAAAAGCTCGATTTGCATCTACCATTCTGTGAGTCTCTTCCTTTTTGCATATGGCATCACCACTCCCTTTGGCAGCATCCACTAATTCGGAACTTAATTTGAAAGTCATATTTCGACCCAGACATTTTCGGGATGCCCCTAATAACCAACGAATGGCAAGTGCTTTTCCTTGTGTGGATCATATTTCAACGAGAACTTGATGAGTCGATCCGCCTACACGTCTTGCTTTTACTACTATTTCGGGAGTTAACTCCACGTATTGCTTGATGTAAAACATATAGTGGATTTGTTTCTGTCTTTTGTTAAATCTTTTTCATGGCTCGAAAGATAATTTGATAAGCCAATGGTTTTTTTCTGTGTTTCAAAATACGATTAACCAACATGTTAACTAATCGATTACGATAAATTGGATCGGATTTTGCAGTTTTTTCTTCTAGAGTACCTCAACGTGACATGAGCGTGCTAGGGTTCTTAAGAATCAGTTTTCCTTTTATAAGGACTAAAAAAATCATTTATTTTGGCTTTTTGACCCCATATTGTACGGTGGATCTCGAAAGATATGAAAGACCTCCCTCCAAGCCGTACATACGAATTTCACCGAATATGGCTTTCCACAGAATTCTATATGTATCTATGAGATCGAGTATGGAATTATGTTTACTCACTTTAAATTGAGTATACGTTTGGAAATCCTGTATTTTACATATCCATACGATTAAGTCATTGGGTTTCCAAAATAGTGTAAAAAGAAGTGCTTCGAATCATTGCTATTTGACCCGGACCTGTTCTGAAAAAGTAGAGGCATTTCGAATTGTTTGTTGACACGGACAAAGTCAAGCAAGACCTTTGAAATTATTCCAATATTAGACCTTGGACATATAATAGTTCCGAATCGAATCTCTTTAGAAAGAAGATCTTTTGTCTCACGGTAGCCTGCTCCAGTCCCCTTACGAAACTTTCGTTATTGGGTTAGCCATATATGTTTAAACATGTAATGTGGAAATTTTATTTTTTTATTTTTGCCTTTATTATTTAAATACGAATAAGCCAACGTAAATAAAATTTATAAATAATGTAATTAATTTAGAAAAATTACAAAAATAGCAAGTTTAAAGTTAAAAAAAAAAATTTACTAAGAAATTAGCTAAAAATATTCATTCTAGTGAAAATTAAATAAAAGATTTCAATATCTAATTAAAAAAAGTTGGAAGCTATTATATTTTTAAACATAAAAAAAAATAGTAATCCTTGTTAATTATAAATAAGAATTATCTTAAAATATTATATATATTTTATTTTATAAAAAGTTTAAAAGCTTACGACTATACTAAGTTGGAGAGTACATTTATTTTTTTAGATTCGACTACTTTAATTATTTTAAATTCTACTTAAAGTTTAAGAAGCTTACGCATAACATTAAATTCGAATATATAATCTTTACATATATTTAAAAAAAATTAAAAAGTAAATCAAACTCAAATTATTGTATATTAATTTACACTCTTATGACTAATATATAATAAATTAAGTTCTTAAAACTGTAGTTTTGATCATAGTAAGTACTAATTTTGTAGTTTTTCAATATAGAAAAATAATAATATTTGCACCCACAGAAATAAAAAATTCATCCCACCTCAAATTCAATTAAAATAGAAGAAATAATTTTTTTAATATAGAGTAATCTATTTTTTTAAAAAAATAATGTTGATACTGCCTCTATATGGTTAGCATCTTAAATAGCTAAAAGAATATTTGTAATATATATATAAAATATTAAAAAATATCACTTAATTTTTGAAATAATACATCATTAATAAATCATCTAATTTAGATTTTATTTTTAATTTTTTATTTAGTATTCATAATTAAAAATATTTTTTATATATAGCAGCTAATATATTTTAAGAGATATATATATATTTTAAGAATATATAAATTTATATTTCTGTATATATGTATAATAATTTATTAAATATTTTAGATTTCTTTTCCTTTTATTGGGCCTCCAATTTTGAAATATTTAAATCTTTACTTTTAATTTTCTATTTCCATTCAACTCCTCTTAATTTAAACTTATCTTTGGCCCCCTCACAAATTTTCCTCTGACATATAAGAACATTAGTAATGGTATATAAGGAAGATTCTTATATATTATTGTAATGTTAATTATGATGGCAGCCATCTCTAAGTGGTAGCAGTAACTGCACATTCTGGGGGCAGGACCTGCGAAAAATGCATAATGTCTATGCAGTAGTTATATATCATGTAATTTTTGTGCATCCACTCTAGCTTTTTAAGACTTGTCACATGAAGCCCCTCTTTCAGCCATTTATAATCTATGGTTCTTGCAGATGGAGACTTTACATCGCAAGAAGATCCACTAGAAGACCACACACAGGCTCTCACATTAAAGTTGCTGAAGGAAGAAGTGAATGGAGTTCTTGTCCAGTCTATTTTGATGAGCCCACCTCTTGTAGTCCAGTCATCACTATTCCATATACTTGAGTGCAACCTCATTGGTTGATTCTTTGGAAATGGAATGGCACTGGAGTTCAAGTTCTTGAGTTGTTTTATTGGTGACCCATCGACGGAAAGCCTGAAAATTGTGTACAAGACAAAAAAAAATAATTGTTAAATGTGTTAAATATGGGTTGTACACTATTGGATCAATAGTGCAAAAGGTCATGAAATGTTCTAGAGTCTTGATGATTTTCAAGGCTAATTTTAGTAAAACAAAAAATTAAGAAGTTTTAGATATTTTGTGAAATTTGATGATTGATAAAACCTTTTATAGTATTTTATATTGTAATATTAAACCATTGATAAATATTTTGAATATTTTATATTGAAAAATATTGTATATCCAAATTAAAGAAATCAAAATGGACCAATTTGAGGATTAACATTTCCACAACAGTGAGGGGATTCCAGAGGATGGAATAGTTATAGAAATCCAGAGGTGGGGTCAAACTAAAGACAAAACTGTTGCTCTCTGTCACCTGTGCTGGAATTCCTATTAGTGATTGATCAAGAAGATTTTAGATAATAATTAGTGTGTCATAGTTGCATGAATTGTTGATTAGGGAGGCTTTAATAATATAATTATTTATCAATGCATTGTTGTCGTTTATATTGTTAATAACGTAGACATTAATTTAATTATTTTTTCTCTGTTTTTATTAAGGTGCAACATTACTTATGTAAAGTGAAAAGTTTGAGTAAGAATGTAGAGGGGAGAGACAAGGACTATGGCAAGTTGTAGGGGTGAGAGCACGAGATGGGCAATTGGCTACAGATGGCAGTGCAAAAATACAGTGGTGAAGGTGAGAGATGTGCATGTCACACAAGTGACTAAGCCTGACCTTTACACGTTGTCTTGTGAATGATAAAATGTTATTGACTGAATCATGGACTTGGTAATTGATTTGCAATTAAGAGCTATAAGCAATGCTGAAAATTTCAATTTTATTTATTTTAATATTTAATGGTATATAACATTTTTTATAAGATTGTATTTTAATATTTTAAAGTTGAGGTCATAAAATTGGGTTAACTTTATTAGATTTGGGTCTAATTATAATTAAGACAATTACAACTAATAAGTTAGGCGGTTGATTCTCATTATTTATATATTTTTTAATATTTTATTTAGATAAATTTGATTTTTAAGTTGGTTATTTAAAATTTAATCCGATAACTTATGAAATAAAATGCTAGATTTATCGAATGAAATTGGATCAGCCTTATCATAATATTATATTAAAAATCAAAATTAAATTGAAACAAATTTAATTGAATTTTAAAAGGTGAGAAGTGAGAGTAAATATGTTGTAATGCTTATTAATAATATAAGAAGGATTGAGTTTATAAAATTTAGGTCTATCAATAATTAAAATGACTATCATAGCATAAGCTTCTAGCTGCTAAAACCACTATAAGCTTCTAGCTGCTAAAACCACTAGAATCATCTTTTGCTTACCATTTACGGTGTATTTAGGATTGCGCTTAGGTGCTCAAGAAACAGATTTGAATTTTTTAAATTTAATATATTAATTTTTTTAACTTTTTATACACTATTGCTTTTTTTTCAAAATTATTTATAGAAAACACATACATTTATCCACTTTTTATAAAAATAATTTTTCAAATTTAAAAATTATTCAAAAAAAGGCTAAAGTTGCTCAATCTCTCAAATTCACCCTTGACAATTAAGTACTGATAATGAAGGTTTGAAAGAATTTTTAAGATCCCGAAAGAATTGTAAATAAATATAATTTTTAAAATTGATTCGTTGAGAAACTAGTCATAAGGCATCATTGAATAAATTCTTGATGACTTAAGAATTAGTTAAAATTGTCATTCAACTTAGAAATGGCATCTAAGAAACTGATAAGAAATTGTTAATATTTTACTTTTTACCTTAAGTTCTTATAAATATCATTTAAATTCACATTAACTAGGGTCGGGTGAAAAAAGCTAGCAAATCAAAACAAATGACAAAATGAAATATAAAAGAAACAATTATTTCGGCCAATGTTTTCATTTGCAATATTAGTATAGAATCTATTTGGATGGAACTAGAACTTCAGATATAAAGCCAAAATAGTTATGATGATAAAAATGAATGAAACTTTTTAATAATAAATAGTTGTTAATGGATTTGTATTTCTCAATTAGGATGGATTAACTAAATAAACAGTAATAGATTGATAGTGGGATGTTATTTGAGGTGACAATATATGTAGATAACATATTTCTTTTTATTATATCGAAGGTATATTTTATTATACAATTATTAGGATAATAGTTTTCATTTAATAGGAGGATTAAAGTAAAATATGGTATGGATATGCATGTACCAAATTATGAAAATTTGTAATAAATTATATCCTCTGGATAAGCATTTAAAAACAATGACTACATGATTTATGGTAAAGCTCTTACATTAACAAATCATCATAAATTTTTCTTTCCCTTTTGCTCTCTAGTTAGATTTAAAATTACTCTATCTATTTATTATTGACATCAGACCTTAAATTAATTCCTTTTGCTATTATTGTGTCATATATACCAAAATCATGATGCATAAGTCAATTTTCACAGAATTTTCTGTATTAAAAAAGAAAGATTATTGTTTGGGTTGATAAAAGACAGTTGTAACTTTGAGCAAAAAGATAACTCATATATAAATTGAAAAAGAAATGATTAAAAATTAAACTTCAGAAAAAGAAAGTATAGCTCAACTAATAATTTTTTTATTAAAAATAGATCATATGTTCAAATAAAAATAAAAATATTTATTACACACTCTATTTTGTTAAGACAAAATAAAAATAAAAATATTTAGAGTTAAAATACTATTTTAATCATAATAAAAAGTTATCCAGTTATACAAAATCAATAAAATACCATATAAAATATTTTTCAAATTTAGTCTTATTTTTTTTTTGCACTAAACTTTCCTCTTTAATTTACTTTTATGGTTATTATTTTCAAAGTTTTTATTTTTTAGTGCTTTTAATAATTTCTAAACATCTTTAAGAATAGCTGTTATTAAAATATAAAAATAAGTTTCTAAATAATTTTAATTAAAATAAAGAAAAGAATAATTACTCTATTTTATGGAATGGATTAAAAATATTACTTCATATTATGAATCTTATTAAACAGATAAAATAAAAAAAATAATTTTTTTTAAAAGGATAACACAAAATTAATATAAATATTATATTGCATAAAATAAATATACTTATCATTCTAATATCAAAAAAAAAAACTTAAGTAAATAAGATGTTTTAAAGGCAAACTAAAAAGTTATTTTCTTTATTAGAGAAAATATAAAAAATATTATAATTGGTTATGGTGAAAATTTTATGTGTCCAATGATATTTTTATTGTCCTGATTGACGGATAAAATGATTTTTTTTAATGTTAAACATAATTTTCTAGTTAGACTATCTAATTTTTATTTTTATTTTCATTTACAATTTTATTAATATTATATTTTCTTTGTCAATAAATTGGGGGGAATCATTTTTTCATTGATTAATATAGAAATGCTAAGGTAAAAATCTTTCACTTTAAATTAAAATTTTGAAATTACTTATGAAATAGAAATGTAATAAAAGAAAAAGGATTTTCAAGGAAGATGAAAATGTAGCTAATTAGGAAGTCTTTTTACCGTTGATGAGGAATATTAAGGGTCCATTTCTCATAAGAGCATCCCAAATATTTTTTTCCCTCCATTCTTTTCCTTTCACCCAGCTGACCCACAATGAATTCTGCGATTCTCTTCTATTCTTCTGTAGATTTAGTTTGATTGTTGTTACTTTCTTGTTTAAGCAGGGGAAATGGGCTTATTCTCAAGCATTTGACAAAAGTTTATTGCTTATCGCAGTAGTCATAGGAAGAAGAGAAGAAAACAGTAACTCTGGACTTTCTAAATCTTGCATGTCGTTTCATATTTCTTAGTTCTTATTCTTCAAATGGGTTTGGTGAAGTTTTCGTGTGCGATCAGTTTTCGGATTTCTATTCTTCAAATGGGTTTAATGAAGTTCTCGTATGCTCAGTTTTCGGATTTCTATTGGCAAAATAAATAAAAAATTATTTATTTTTCCAATTGTTAGAGCTTCATTTGTTATTCATGAAAAGAAAGAAAACAGGAGAATGCCCTATTTGGTTGGGATTTTGTGTTGAATTCAATTGAATTCTTGCAAATGATTTATCCTAAACAATGATAATGTATTTTTCTAAGAGTTTCAAATATTGAGATTGATGAGAAAATAGGTTCTTCTTCTACCTTTCTTTTTGGTGTTGTATTTGTTTGTGTTAATATTGAAAATATTGCAGCTTCTATGGGTGAAAGAAAATTTGCAAGCGTTATGGTCCTCTCTACCATTCTCCCGATCCCTCCTCTCCTTGCTCCACTAAGATGTCCACTACCACCGTCACAGCTTCCTCGTCGGTCCATTTTTCTCGGAGTCGACGTCGGTACAGGAAGCGCGCGCTCTAGTTTATTCGATGAGAACAGGAAACTCTTAGGGACGTCTAGTAGTCCAATTCAAATTTGGAAAGATCGTGACTGTTGAGGTTATGGATTTATATTATTTATTTAATTATTCATATAAAATAAATTAAATTTAGCTTCATTTGATAAAAAATTATAGTTTTTTTTTATTTTTTAAATTGTGGCAGCAATTGTCAACAGATATATAGCATGCAATATGTGCAACTGTGAAGTCAGCATGCTCACTTGCAAATGTTTCTGGTCAAGAATTTACTGCCATTGGTTTTGCTGCTACTTGTTCTCTTTGTTTTTCATATTTATCTTGCCTTGTTTGGATAGTGGCATTCTGTTTTAGTGATATTTTCATGTTTGGTAACCTCATAGTTGATAGAATTCAATTCTTTCAATTTAATAAAATAAAAACAAGGTATTCTAGAAGTAACAAAATCATGCAAAAAATGACATGATTGTGCAAGAATTGATCTCATTTGTTCTACATTAAATTCATGAATTGCCTTTTTGGTAGAAATTGTGGCTATACTGCCTTTTGTATATTCAATTTTTATTTTATTTTAATCAAGGTTGCTATTTTTTTTTGAAAAAATAAACTTTTTAGTGGTTGTTGATGCTGATGGAGCACCAGTATCAGTTTCATGTAGTTGGGATTCAAGAAGAAATATTATAGTTTGGATGGATCATAGAGCTATTAAACAAGCTGAGAAGATTAATTCTTCTAATTCACCGGTATTACAGTACTGTGGTGGCGCCCTTTCTCCTGAAATGCAGCCTCTAAAGATACTTACTCATGTTGTGTTTGTAAACTCTCAAAATTGCAAGAATTCAATATTACTGAGTTCTCGATTTTAGTCAGTTTTTATTTGAAAAGATCATAGTTGCTAGAATTTGATTCTTTCTACTTAAAAAGAACATGGCATTTTGAAAGAAATGAAGTCATAATACTATAAGTGACATGATTTTCTAAGAATGTAATTCAATTGAATTCTTGCAAATGATTTCTTCTAAACAATGATAATATGTTGTTCTAAGATGGCCTTCCTATCCCTATATCAAACCTAATCTACAGTGTATTTATTTCAAAATTTTAAGAATGATAAGTGCTTTGATTGATTCTGAGTTTCAAATATTAAGATTGATGAGAAAATAGGTTCTTCTTCTGCCTTTCTTTTTAGTGTTGTATTTATTTGTGTTAGTATTGAAAATATTGCTGCTCCTATGGATGAAAGAAAATTTGCAAGAGTCATGGTCTATAGGAAAATTTGCAAGAGTCATGGTCCATAGTGTTTGGATGGATGTATTTGAGTGATTGGTTGTCATACAGGTAATTATTTTATCTCCAAACATTCTTAACATTTATACTCGTACATGATTCTCCTAGACCAGTCAAATACTTGCATATTTGATGCTACTGTATTGATCTCTTTGTTTTTTCTTGATATTTAGAGCAACGGGAGATGATACTCGTAGTCTATGTACCATAGTATGCAAATGGACATATCCTGGGCATGCACATATGCAGCAAATGAATGAAAAAGATTCTTGAGATCTGGAAGCTTGTGGATGGGATGATGACTTTTGGGAAGAGATTGGCTTGGGTGATCTTATAGATGGTCATCATGCTAAGATTGGTATGCTTATACGATAAGGAGTTCTGTGTATTTTATTTTTATGATAGTTTATCATTGACATACTTTATCTTCAATGTGATGCTGGACTTGTGATAACCAAAATTTAAACTTAAAATACGGGGAATGTATAGCTGCCTGTGGACTTATTAAGTTTGTTAGACCTGTCAGTTCAATATCTAATTTGCCATGATACTATGCTTAAGTTCTAGAAACTCAGTATTCTTGTTAAGGCTTTAGTGTGCATCTAATTTTTATA
Organism: Ricinus communis; assembly: GCF_019578655.1. NCBI lineage: Eukaryota > Viridiplantae > Streptophyta > Magnoliopsida > Malpighiales > Euphorbiaceae > Ricinus > Ricinus communis. The sequence goes on along the minus strand of NC_063263.1, from coordinate 26,580,289 downwards.
AGGCCTATTCTTATACCGGGAACTGTGAGATGGATTTTAATAGCTTGAGACTTTAAAGAATGTCTGTTGTTCCTTTAATTAATTCAATGAATATCTGACAGATACTCAATATCAGGAATTATGGGATTTAATCCTAAGTTAAGTTGAAATTTTAGTTCCTTTTTTGGTGGACAATAGGGATTTTCAAATGGATGGGTAGGAGTATGGAAAAAGTGGGTTACATTTCTGTGTATTATTATTGTCATCATTAGAGAATTACTACAGCTCGTGATTTGTACTGCAACCAGTGCTAAGGATGCTACTAGGAGCAATAATCCCACCTGCTACTATTATTATAACTGTTTTTAATACTACCACATTTCATAGCCACCAATAAACTAGCTGCATGACTACTGTTGTCAATACCATCTCTGCTATTAACCTTACCGCTGCATTGAACCAAAAATTAACTACTTCTATGTATAATGGCCATCATTGAATCACACCATCAATTCATTGTTTTTATTAATAAACGATATATTACGTATATTTTACTGGGAATTTGGAAACAACTCAGTTTCTTCTTTTTTTTTTCAAACTCTATTTTAATTTTTCTAACTCCATTGTTTTCTCAACTTTGTGAATCTAAAGAAACTATTCACTCAAGAATCCTTAGGTAATATACACCTAAATTTACAGATTCAAATGAGAATTATTTTAAAACATAGGAGCTATGGACGATTCGGTCCGATACAATGTGATTAGGTCTGATACCATTGTTTGCTTTTGATATCAATATTATTCATGAAATTGTTATCTAAAACATTGCCATCAACATATAAAATGTATTTTCCAAATCCTTATATGTTAAAATCATTTTTCAAGTTGTCTCACTTATAGATTCTTATGATTCAATGAATAATAGCAATCAAATACACCCTTCCTCCATGATTTATTCAATTAAATGCAATTTAATCACACAACTCATTCCTAAGGTGATACCGAAAATTATCTTTTATTATTACTCTGTCAGTTCAGTTGCATTAAGATTTGTTGATTTTATTTTAATTTCTCATATTTCAGGTTCTTTTCTGGAGGAAGCGTTGGTCTTATTTTCTTGCTAGCACATGAAACTTGTGCATCTTTATGCTAATTGTTTATTCAATGCCTAAGGTGATACCAATTTCAATTGCATTATAATTTGTTTGACTTTATTTTTATTTTTATTTTATATCGTTTAGCTTTCAGCTTCTTTTCTAGAGGGAGGTCACTATTATTATTATTTAATTGAATAGAAGACAAAGTTTAGGTTGAGTTTTTATTTATTTATTTATTCTTTAATTGACTTTTATTAGCCATTGTGTTTGAATATATGTGTGTATATATATATATATATATAATGATAAGTACTATTGGCCATCGTGTTTGAATAAAATGATAGGCTAATTTTAATATTTGTTTGCTAGATCTTGAATTCCTTTCCAAATTTTGTCTTGATAGTCAATATTGAAAACTCATATACTGAATTTCTATGACACATGAATGGTTGGTTTTTGGGTATGTTGTTTCCTCGTTTATGTAGTTTATGTGTATAAAATGGCACTTTGATTCAACAGTCGAATCTTGAGTTATGGCCATTGTTCTAGGGACTGCCTGCCCATAGAGAATTTTCTAAAATAGAATTAGGGATCTTCCTTGTTTCTTTGAATTGCTTTCTGATTTGGCAAATTGCAATTACCCCTTAATTCAATGAAATATATAACAGGCTTTCGATACAAGAAATTATGGGATTTAAGCCTTTAGTTTAAGTTGAAAGTGGTAACCGATCAGACTAGTATAATGTGACTATATCTTTTATTATTGCACTGATTTTGATATCAATTTCATGATACTTTATTTAAAACCTGCCATCAATGCAGAGGAAAGTATTTTTCAGAACCTCTTATGTTAAGACTGATTTCTAGATTGTGTCACTTATAGATTCTTATTCAATGAACATAGCAATAGAGTACACCTCCCTCCATGATTTATCTGATTATAACACCTTCTTCTTTTATAATGCACATTAATCAAGTTCATTTGTTTTACAATTTGAAACATAGCAATCAACTGTAAAAAAGCAAAGCATGATTTGGTTCTTTTTTAACATATCATTTTAGTTTTGCATTTACCAATATTTTATTCTTCTTCTTGTAATCTGATATCATTTAATTTATACAGACGAAGTGTAGCTTTCCCTGGATGAATAAGACAGTTGGTTTATGTGCTGATCCAACATTTGGATGAAGAAAAAGATTGGGAATTGGTTAACAGTGGATATTCTTGCCCCTACTGTAGCTACATTGTTGCTTATCTGGTTCAACCATTGCACCAAAAATTGTTGATACATGTGCATTTACTGGCATTTACCTGTACTGCAATTTTCCCTTATTATTTCTTTCCCCAGTTTGATATAATGTACGGGTGAAGTCTCAATGTTCACTAGTTATTTATTATTATGAATATGGTAGGAAAGTCTTTCAATCTTGAATTGTTAGCTTGAATAGTTCATGAAACCTCAAACTGAATTTTGGATAGTTCATATCGGTAAGGTTGGTGTTGAGTTTCAGAGTTGGAAGAACGAAGCGGATGGTGTGCAGACAAATTTTTATTTTACAACATGTATAAAAATTAAAGAAATATGCACTAAATTCAATCCTGTAAGTCTATGATAGCTTGCTCTGACTACTTTTGAGAATAATAGTTTTTTTTTCAGTGTTCTGTGCATGTTCACAAACTTAATGCTTATTTGTTCATGATTGGTGCAGGCTGCCCTATTGTACTACCACGAGAAAGTGAGTCTGTGCTATTGGGTTGGTGCTGTTGCCGCAAAAAAAAATGCCAATCTCAGTGAGGCCATGAGGGCCCTGAATGCAGCCGGTCAGGGCATAAGCTCTTGCTTCTGAATTTTCAATTTAATTCATAACTTTTATGACATATAACTAGGTACAAAACAATAAATGATTAGAGGAGAGGTTTTAAGTGAGTGCAAAACATAATGCAGCTTTTCTTTTGTGCATTCTGTTTTTGTTGGAATTCCTATTAGTCATTGTTTTCTCTTGGTTCATCCTATTACTCCCACCTTCCTCCACCTCTCTAAGAAAAAAAAAGAGAGAAAAATAGGCAAAAGGAATTTGAAAGAAGTATTACTTCAATAACGTTGACCTGCAAAGCAATTATACTAAGGAATTTTATAGATCAGTTGTGAATAAATAAATCTAAAGGCCCTTGCTTAAGATTGAGGCTTGAAGTTGATGGTAGAATTCGACAACACATGGCAGACTTTACCTCATTGCTCCTTCAAAGTTTTGGTGTTTATGTGTATCATTATAGAGAAGAAGTTGCAGAAATTGCCTAAATGAATTTTCACTTGCATTTTGTTTCTTATGCCATACTTTAGCACTGACAGGGTCTAGTCATTTGGTTGAAGTTTTAATTACATTTATAAACCACTGCTGCATAGCCTTAAACTATATTAATATGTTTTTCTACTCAGAACTGCCTTTACTAGTCAATATGTTTTGAATTAGTAACAACTTGCTATTTTGTTATCAACGGTACATGGATTGGCTCCCGTTAATTTCAAAATCAATAGGGAGTTGTATGTTATTATATAAAATAGTTTGTAAACTGAGAGGATCATGGGGGTGGTATATGCAGCTTGCTTCACTTGATTAAACATTAAATCAACATTCTACAATATAAGTAGCTGCTAACCTGGGATTAATACTTGTGCAAACTGTTATGCTCTATCGTCATATATTTTTTTTTATTAATATCCATTTGATTTAGTGTAATTAACCTGACTTTTTTCAGGTCATTCATCCATCAAAAGACCCAAAGGTGAAGCAGTATCGTGATACCAAATACCGAGTATTCCGGGAGATTTATGAGCAGCAACTATCTCAACGTGCATTAATTGCTAAATCTTTGGAATAGGTCATGCTGCTAGTCAGGACTTGTGGAAACTTGTGCAGGATCATGAGAGTTTGATAAAATCTCAAAAATAAATCTTTGTAAAGTTCATTGGCATTTTCACGAGGTAAAATCTCTACGATTTTTCATTTTCTTGTCAACTTGTTATTGATTCCATTGTAGGAATGACTTCACACTTAAAGCCACAAGGTCTTTGAGCGCAATGGATGGAGCTTAGTTTTAAAGCATCTTACTGTAAGTAGTATATTATACATGTATGTATGTATATGCATTTTCTTCTCTCTCCTTTGCAATAAGCATGCGTTTAAATGCGAATGAGATTGACCAGACTTAGTAATTAAGATGATATGCGCATGCATTATGTGAAAAAGTAGATTTTAACTGCATAACTGGATTGAGTTAGAACCTCCTAGACGATGGGGTAATCATCGGACATAGGCGCATGCTTGACAAGTAATATTAGGCTACAAGTACTTTGTTATTGTTATTTTGATTAGCGTTACTTGATGTTTATTGATGTTGATGTGATTGTCTATATTTGCATCTTTATTATGATTTTAATCAGTCGTCAGAAAGAAATGCCGCCACTATCCAAATAGACTGATTGGACAGCGAAAGTGGGGATCCTCTTAGTTTACTGGAGGATCATATTCTTAGTGGATCTAGAGGGCTCAAAAGTCAGATGTTCAAAGAATTATGATCCACGAGACTTGGAAATGAACCTATAAATTTTCAAAAGTATTATAAGCATTTTAAAGAACATTGAAACTTTTTTCGAAATGGTTTTATCATTTTCGCAAAGTTTTAAACTTGAGCGTTGTGTCCGATGGTCTTTCAAGACACTTCACCTGCATCGAGTCGCACGTGTTCACTCATGCATCATATAAGTTTTATGTCAAATACGTCGAGTAGCACATCGATCGGTCGGTCTTGGACATAATGCTGCAAGTTTTAAACAAAGCGAAAATAAAAAGTATACTTAAATATATTTTACTGAGAATTATTAAAGTATATTGAATGGTTCGAACAAGACTTGATGGATCAAAGTTCTCTGTATGGATGACGTTTGGCACTCGAGACGTCACAGTAAACTGTATGGTGATTGCAAGTGCATAATAATATGATTGCTTATCGGTGAATCATATATGATTACTTAGGAAGACCTTAAATAATAATTACTGTGTGTGGATGCTCAAAGAGGTTTTAAATAACATGGTATTAGGGATATTGATGGGTCTAAGGTGTACTCATAGGAGAAATTTATAATAACTTAAATTCTACTATTTAATAATTTCGTGGTGCTTTGATAATTTTGTTGATAGTTATTTTAAATAATTATTTTACGAGAAAATTATTAAATAACTCGAGTTTAATTGCAGTAGGCTATACTTTAATATTTTAGAATTTTAGATAAGTTAAGTCTTTAAATTTAATTTCTTTTATACTTAAGAATTAGATTGATATTTTCGTATAATAATAAAATTTAGAAGAGGAAGATATTATATGAATTAAATTCTTTTTTAATAATAAATGGTTGTTAGTGGATTTATGTTTTCCATTTAGGATGGATGCACTAAGTAAACAGTAATGGATTGACAATGGGATGTTACTTGAGGTGGCAACATATGTAGAGGACACACTTCCTTTTACTATATCAAAAATATATTTTATTATACAATTATTAGGATAATAATTTTTATTTATTAGGAGGATAAAAGCGAAATATTGGATAGATACGCATGTACTCTTGCTTGAGTAAGTTAAAATATAACAATTTAGTGTTACCCTTTGTTTGTAAATTTAATATCTCAAGTAATCATTTATATCCTAATTTTTCTTTCTCTCTACACATTTCTTACAATTTTTACTAATCACCATTATCTTTCTCTAATTATTATCTCTTTGTATCTTTATAGGAAAGATTTTTTTGTTCAACTCCAACTCACTTGGTCTCCTAGCCACTTTTTAAACTAGCTTAAAGCACTAATTTTTTGTTCATTGCCTATTATGACTGGATGTAAGTTTAAGCTTGTTAAACATGGTCTGTGCTTGAAGATTGGAGCTCGAAGCACATAAGATTTGCGTCGGCACAAGTTATGAGGCTCTTTGTTTAGAGTTTTAGTTGAAGAACAGATCATGAGTTGGAAGCTGTCAACTTAAAGAGTTAAGTTGCTCTCCTAGCCACTGTTTAAACTAGCTTAAGATACTAACTTTTTGTTCATTGGTTATTATGACTGGATTGGAAGTTGAAGCTTGTTAAAAATGATATATGCTTGAAGATTGGAGCTCGAAGAACATAAGGTTTGTGTCGGCACAAGTTAAGTTGAAGAACTAATGATTAGTTAGAAGCTGAGACTTGAAAAGTTAAGTTCTTTATTCTTGAGCTAAATATAACTTTTTAATTTTCTTATTTTGTTCACTATCTCAATTTCTATTTCTAAGGTTAGCACATCTACCTCATCTCTAAATAATTCCATGATAGGGTTAGTAGCTAATCTTTAATTTTATTAAATTGTATGGTGGAGTTACTTCAAAAGTCATGTTGGGTTATTTTAATTTTCTTGTTTGAATGACTTTTTTTATTTGATCTTTGAATTGAATTGTTTGTAATATAGTCTGATGATTATTAATTAGAAATAGAAAATTTATAAACTCCAATTTATTAAAAATGGTATGTGCTTGTAGACTGGAGCTCGAAAAATATAAGGTTTGCATCAGCACAAGTTAAGCTGAAGAACTGATGATTTGTCAGAAGCTGATACTTGAAAAGTTAAGTTGTTTATTCTTGAGCTAAATATAACTTTTTAATTTTCTTATTTTGTTAACTATCTCAATTTCTGTTTTTAAGGTTTGTACCTCCACTTTAACTCTAAATAATTCCATCATAGGGTTAGTAGCTAATCTTTAATTTTATTAAGTTGCATGGTGGAGTTACTTCAAAAGTCATGTTGGGTTATTTTAATATTTTAATTTGAATGACTTCTTTTATTTGATGTTTTAATTGAATTGTTTGTAATATAGTATGATGATTGTTAATTAGAAATATAAAATTTATAAACTCTAATTTGTTAAAATGTTATATGCTTGAAGATTGGAGCTCGAAGAATATAAGGTTTGCATCGACACAAGTTAAGTTGAAGAACTGATGATTAGTTAGAAGCTAATACTTGAAAAGTTAAGTTATTTATTCTTTAGCTAAATATAATTTTCAATTTTTTTATTATTTTCACTATCTCAATTTTTATTTCTAAGGTTAGTACCTCTACCTCATCTCTAAATAATTCCATTATAGGGTTAGTAGCTATTCTTTAATTTTATTAAGTTACCTAGTGGAGTTACTTCAAAAGTCATGTTGGGTTATTTTAATTTTTTTATTTGAATGACTTTTTTTGTTTGATGTTTGAATTGAATTGTTTATAATATATTCTGATGAATGTTAATTAGAAATAGAAAATTTATAAACTCTAATTTGTTAAAAATATATGTGCTTGAAGATTGGGGCTCTAAAAATATAAGGTTTGTGTCGGCACAAGTTAAGTTGAAGAACTGAAGATTAGTTAGAAGCTGATACTTGAAAAGTTAAATTGTTTATTCTTGAGCTAAATTATAACATTTTAATTTTCTTATTTTGTTAACTATCTCAATTTCTGTTTTTAAGGTTAGTACCTTCACTTTAACTCTAAATAATTCTATGATAGGGTTAGTAGCTAATCTTTAATTTTATTAAGTTGCATGGTGGAGTTGCTTCAAAACTCATGTTGGGTTATTTTAATATTTTAATTTGAATGACTTCTTTTGTTTGATGTTTTAATTGAATTGTTTGTAATATAGTATGATGATTGTTAATTAGAAATAGAAAATTTATAAACTATAATTTATTAAAATGTTACGTGCTTGAAGATTGGAGCTCGAAGAATGTAAAGTTTGCATCGGCACAAGTTAAGTTGAATAACTGATACTTGAAAGGTTAAGTTCTTCATTCTTTAGCTAAATATAATTTTTTAATTTTCTTATTTTGTTCACTACCTCAATTTCTATTTCTAAGGTTAGTACCTCTATCTCGTCTCTAAATAATTCATGATAGGGTTAGTAGCTAATCTTTGATTTTATTAAGTTGCATGGTGGAGTTCCTTCAAAAGTCATGTTGGGTTATTTTAGTTTTTTTTGTTTGATGTTTGAATTGAATTGTTTGTAATATAGTCTGATGATTGTTAATTAGAAGTAGAAAATTTATAAATTCTAATTTGTTAAAAATATTATGTGCTTGAAGATTGGAGCTCGAAGAACATAAGGTTTGCGTCGGCACAAGTCAAATTAAAGAAATGATGATTAGTTTGAAGCTGATACTTGAAAAGTTAAGTTGTTTATTCTTGAGCTAAATATAACTTTTTAATTTTCTTATTTTGTTAACTATCTCAATTTCTCTAAAGTTAGTACCTCTACCTCATCTCTAAATAATTCCATGATAGGGTTAATAGCTAATCTTTAATTTTATTAAGTTGCATGGCGGAATTACTTCAAAATTCTTGTTGGGTTATTTTAATTTTTTTGTTTGATGTTTGAATTGAATTGAATTGTTTGTAATATAGTCTGATGATTGTTAATTAGAAATAGAAAATTTATAACCTCTAATTTATTAAAAATGGTATGTGCTTAAAGGCTGGGGCTCGAAGAACATAAGGCTTGCGTCGGCACAAGTTAAGTTGAAAAACTGATGATTAGTTAGAAACAGATACTTGAAAGGTTAGGTTCTTTATTCTTGAGCTAAATATAACTTTTTAACTATCTTATTTTGTTCAATATCACTATTTTTATTTCTAAGGTTAGTGCCTCTACCTTGTCTTTAAATAATTCCATGATAGGGTTAGTAGCTAATCTTTAATTTTATTAAGTTGAATGGCGGAGTTCCTTCAAAAGTCATGTTGGGTTATTTTACTTTTTTTGTTTAATTTTTGAATTGAATTGTTTGCAATATAGTCTGGTGATTGTTAATTAGAAATAGAAAATTTATAAACTTTAATTTGTTAAAAAATGTATGTGCTTGAAGATTGGAGCTGGAAGAACATAAGGTTTGCATCGGCACAAGTTAAGTTGAAGAACTTATGATTATTTTGTTCATTATGTCAATTTCTATTTTTAAAATTAGTACCTCTATCTCATCTCTACCCAACATGACTTTTGAAGTAACTCCACCATGCAACTTAATAAAATTAAAGATTAGCTATTAACCCTATCATGGAATTATTTAAAGATGAGGTAGAGGTACTAATCTTAGAAATAAAAATAAAGATAGTGAACAAAATATAGTCTGATGATTGTTAATTAGAAATAAAAAATTTATAAACTCTAATTTGTATATTTATGACTAGATAACCCGAAGTCATTAAGCGTGACGGATGGAGGTTAGTTTTGGAGCGTCTTACTGTGAGTAGTATATTATACATATATGTAAGTATATGCTTTTTCTCATCTCCCCTTTGCAATGAGCATGCGTTTAAATGCGAATGAGAATAACCAGATTTAGTGATAAAGATGATATGCGCGCATGCATTATGTGTAAAAGTAGATTTTAACTGCATAACTAGATTGAGTTAGAACCTCCTAAACGATGGGGTAATCATTGGACATAGGCGCTTGCTTGACAAGTAATATTAGGCTACAAGTGCTTTGTTATTGTTATTTTGATTAGTGTTGCTTGGTGTTTATCGATGTTAATGTGACTGTCTGTGTTTACATCTTTATTATGATTTTAATCAGTCGTCAGAAAGAAATGCCCCCACTATCCAAATAGATTGATTGGACAGCGAAAGTAGGGACCCTCTTAGTTTACTGGAGGATCATATTCTTAGTAAATCTAGAGGGCTCAAAAGTCAGATGTTCAAAGAATTATGATCCACGAGAGTTGGAAATGAACCTATAAATTTTCAAATACTCTTGCGTGAGTAAGTTAAAATATAACAATTTAGTTTTAACTTTTGTTTCTAAATTTAATATCTCAAGTAATCATTTATATCCTAATTTTTCTTTCTCTCTACATATTTCTTACAATCTTTACTAATCACCATTATCTTCCTCTAATTATTAACTTTTTACATGTTTATAGGAAAGACTTTTTTGTTCAAGTCCAACTCACTTGGTCTCCTAGCCACTTTTTAAACTATCTTCAAGACCTAATTTTTTTGTTTATTTGCTATTATGACTTGATTGTAAGTTGAAGCTTGCTAAACATGGTCTGTGCTTGAAGATTGGAGCTTGAAGCAAATAAGGTTTGTGTCGGCACAAGAGATGAGACTCTTTATTTAGAGTTTTAGTTAAAGAACTGACCATGAGTTGGAAGCTGTCAACTTGAAGAGTTAAGTTGCTCTCCTAACCACTGTTTAAACTAGCTTAAGATACTAACTTTTTGTTCATTGGTTATTATGACTGGATTGAAAGTTGAAGCTTGTTAAAAATGGTATGTGCTTGAAGATTGGGGCTCGAAGAACATAAGGTTTGCATCAGCACAAGTTAAGTTGAAGAAGTGATGATGCGTTAGAAGCTGATACTTGAAAAGTTAAATTGTTAATTCTTGAGCTAAATATAATTTTTTAATTTTCTTATTTTGTTCACTATGTCAATTTCTATTTTTAAGGTTAGTACCTCTACCTCATCTCTACCCAACTTGACTTTTGAAGTAACTCCACCATCAAACTTAATAAAATTAAAGATTAGCTACTAACCCTATCATAGAATTATTTAGGGATGAGGTAGAGGTACTAACCTTAGAAATACAAATTGAGAAAGTGAACAAAATAAGAAAATTGAAAAGTTATATTTAGCTCAAGAATAAACAATTTAACTTTTCAAGTATCAGCTTCTAATTAATCATTAGTTTTTCAACTTAATTTGTGCCGACGTAAACTTTATGTTCTTCGAGCTCCAATCTTTAAGCACATACCATTTTTAACAAGCTTCAACTTCCAATCCACTCATAATAGCCAATGAATAAAAAGTTAGTATCTTAAGTTAATTTAAAAAGTGGCTAGGAGAGCAACTTAACTCTTCAAGTTGACAGCTTCCAACTCATGATCATTTCTTCAACTAAAACTCTAAACAAATAGCCTCATCACTTGTGCCGAGGCAAACCTTATGTGCTTCGAGCTCCAATCTTCAAGCACAGACCATGTCTAACAAGTTTCAACTTACAATCTAGTCATAATAGCCAATGAACAAAAAGTTAGTGCTTTAAGCTAATTTAGAAAGTGGCTAGCAGATCAAGTGAGTTGGACTTAAACAAAAAAGTATTTCCTATAAATATGCAAAGAGATAAAGGAAGATAATGGTGATTAGTAAAAATTGTAAAGAATATGTAGAGAGAAAGAGAAATTAGGATATAAATTATTACTTGAGATATTAGATTTACAAAAAAAAAGTAGAATTAAATTATTATATTCTAACTCACTCACGCATAGTACCTGCGTATCCATGCCATATTTCGCTTGTATCCTCCTATTAAATGAAAACTATTATCCTAATAATTGTATAATAAAATATATTTTCGATATAGTAAAAGGAAGTGTATCCTCTACATATGTTGCCACCTTAAGTAACATCCCACCGTCAATCCATTATTGTTTACTTAGTCCATCCATCCTAATTGGGAAACATAAATCCAATAACAACCATTTATTATTGAAAAATAATTTAATTTATATAGTATCTTCGTCTTCCAAATTTTATTATTATAAAGAAATATCAATTTAATTATTAAGTACAAAAAAAATTATATTGAAAGACTTAACTTATCTAAAATTCTAAAATATTAAAGTATAGCCTACTGCAATTAAACTCAGAGTTATTTAATAATTTTCTCGTAAAACAATAATTTTAAATAACTATTAACAAAATAATCAAAATACCACGAAATTATTAAATGATAAAATTTAAGTTATTATAAATTTCTCCTTTGAGTACACCCTAGACCCATCAATATCTCTAACACCACATTATTTAAAACCTCTTTGAGCATCCACACACAGTAATTATTATTTAAGACCTCCCTCACCAATCCCATATCATTGATAAGCAATCATATCATTATGCACTCGCAATTCCCATACAGTTTATTGTGCCATCTCGAGTGCCAAACACCATCCATACAAAGAACTTTGATCCATTGAGTCTTATTCGAACCGTTCAATATACTTTAATAATTCTCAGAAAAATATATTTCAGTATACTTTTCATTTTCACTTTGTTTAAAACTTGCAGCATTATGTCCGAGACCGACCGACCGATGTGCTACTCAACGTATTTGACATGAAACTTATATGATGTATAAGTGAAAACATGCGACTCGATGCATGTGAAACGTATTGAAAGACCATTGGACACAACGCTCATGTTTACTGAAGGATCATATTCTTAGTGGATCTAGAGGACTCGCCGGTCAGATGTTCAGAGAATTATAATCCACGAGACTTGGAAATGAACCAATAAATTTTCAAAAGTATTATAAGCATTTTAAAGAAGATTGAAACTATTTTTGAAATGGTTTTATCATATTCGCAAAATTTTAAACTTGAGCATTGTGTCCGATGGTATTTCAGTACACTTCACATACGTCGAGTCGCACGTGTTCACTCATACATCATATAAGTTTCATGTTAAATATGTCGAGTAGCATATCGGTCAGTCAGTCTCGGATATAATGCTGTGAATCTTAAACAAAGCGAAAATAAAAAGTATACTGAAATATAGTTTATTGGAGGATCATATTCCTAATTTTTCTTTCTCTTTACATATTTCTTACAATTTTTACTAATCACCATTATCTTCCTATAATTATTATCTCTTTGCATGTTTGTAGGAAAGTCTTTTGTTCAAGTCCAACTCACTTGGTCTCCTAGCCACTTTTTAAACTAGCTTAAAGCACTAACTTTTTGTTCATTGCCTATTATGACTGGATTATAAGTTGAAACTTGTTAGATAAGGTCAGTGCGTGAAGATTAGAGCTCAAAACACGTAAGGTTTGCGTCGGCACAAGTGATGAGGCTCTTTGTTTAGAGTTCTAGTTGAAGAACTGATCATGAGTTTGAAGCTGTTAAATTGAAGATTTAAGTTGCTCTCCTAGCCACCTTTTAAACTAGCTTAAAATACTAACTTTTTGTTCATTGGCTATTATGACTGGATTGGAAATTGAAGCTGGAATGACTTTTTTTATTTGATGTTTGAATTGAATTGTTTGTAATATTGTCTGATGATTATTAATTAGAAATAAAAAATTTATAAACTCTAATTTATTAAAAATGGTATGTGCATGAAGATTGGAGCTCCAAGAATATAAGGTTTGCGTAGGCACAAGTTAAGTTGAATAACTGATGATTAGTTAGAAGCTGATACTTGAAAAGTTAAGCTGTTTATTCTTGAGCTAAATATAACTTTTTAATTTTTTTATTTTATTCACTATCTTAATTTCTATTTCTAAGGTTAATATCTCTACCTCATATCTAAATAATTCCATGATAGGGTTAGTAGCTCTTCTTTAATTTTATTAAGTTGCATGGTGGAGTTACTTCAAAAGTCATATTGGGTTATTTTAATTTTTTTATTTGAATGACTTTTTTTGTTTGGTGTTTGAATTGAATTGTTTGTAATATATTCTGATGAATGTTAATTAGAAATAGAAAATTTATAAACTCTAATTTGTTAAAAATGTATGTGCTTGAAGATTGGAGCTCAAAATATATAAGGTTTGCGTAGGCACAAGTTAAGTTGAAGAACTGATGATTAGTTAGAAGCTGATACTTGAAAAGCTACGTTATTTATTCTTGAGCTAAATATAATTTTGAAATTTTTTATTTTATTCATTATCTCAATTTCTATTTCTAAGGTTAGTACCTCTATCTCGTCTCTAAATAATTCAATGATAGGGTTAGTAGCTAATCTTTAATTTTCTTAAGTTGCATGGTGGAGTTACTTCAAAAGTCATGTTGGGTTATTTTAATTTCTTTATTTGATGTTTGAATTAAATAGTTTATAATATCGTCTGATGATTGTTAATTATGAATAGAAAATTTATAGACTCTGATTTGTTAAAAATGGTATGTGCTTGAAGATTGGAGCTCGAAAAATATAAGGTTTGCGTCGGCACAAGTTAAGTTGAAGAACTGATGATTAGTTAGAAGCTGATACTTGAAAAGTTAAGTTGTGTATTCTTGAGCTAAATATAACTTTTTAATTTTCTTATTTTGTTAACTATCTCAATTTCTATTTCTAAGGTTAGTATCTGTACCTCATCTCTAAATAATTCCATGATAGAGTTAGTAGCTAATCTTTAATTTTATTAAGTTGCATGATGGAGTTACTTCAAAAGTCATGTTGGGTTATTTTATTTTTTTTGCTTGAATGATTTTTTTGTTTGATGTTTGAATTAAATTATTTGTAATATAGTATGATGATTATTAATTAGAAATAGAAAATTTATAAACTCTAATTTGTTAGAAATGTTCTGTCCTTGAAGACTAAAGCTAAAAAAACATATGGTTTACGTCGGCACAAGTTAAGTTGAAGAACTGATGATTAGTTAGAAGCTGATACTTGAAAGGTTAAGTTCTTCATTCTTGAGCTAAATATAACTTTTTAATTTTCTTATTTTGTTCACTATCTCAGTTTTATTTCTAAGGTTAGTATCTCTATCTCGTCTCTAAATAATTCTATGATAGGGTTAGTAGCTTGTCTTTGTTTTTACTAAGTTGCATGGTGGGTTAGTAGCTTGGGTCTTTTTAATTTTTTTATTTGATGTTTGAATTGAATTGTTTGTAATATGTCTGATGATTTTTAACTAGAAATAGAAAATTTTTAAACTCTAATTTGTTAAAAATGGTATGTGCTTGACAATTGGAGCTCGAAGAACATAAGATTTACGTGGGAATAAGTTAAGTTGAAGAACTGATGATTAGTTAGAAGCTGATACTTGAAAAGTTAAGTTGTTTAATCTTGAGCTAAATATAACTTTTTAATTTTCTTATTTTGTTCATTATCTCAATTTCTCTAAGGTTAGTACCTGTACCTCATCTCTAAACAATTCCATGATATGGTGAGTAGCTAATCTTTAATTTTATTAAGTTGCATGGTGGAGTTACTTCAAAAGTCATATTGAGTTATTTTAATTTTTTTGTTTGAATGACTTTTTTTGTTTGATGTTTGAATTGAATTGTTTGTAATATAGTATGATGATTGTTAATTAGAAATATAAAATTTATAAACTCTAATTTATTAAAAATGGTATGTGCTTGAAGATTGGAGCTCGAAAAATATAAGGTTTGCGTCGGCACAAGTTAAGTTGAAGAACTGATGATTAGTTAGAAGCTGATACTTAAAAGGTTAAGTTCTTTATTCTTAAGCTAAATATAACTTTTTAATTTTCTTATTTTGTTCACTATCTCAATTTCTATTTCTAAGATTAGTACCTCTACCTCGTCTTTAAATAATTCCATAATAGAGTTAGTAGTTAATCTTTAATTTTATTAAGTTGTATGGTGGAGTTACTTCAAAAGTCATGTTGGGTTATTTTAATTTTTTTGTTTGATTTTTTGAATTGAATTATTTGTAATATAATCTGATGATTGTTAATTAGAAATAGAAAATTTATAAACTCTAATTTGTATATTTGTGATTAGATAATCCGGAGTCATTAAGTGCGACGGATGGAGCTTAGTATGGGAGCGTCATATATTATGAGTAGTTTATTATACATATATGTATGTATATGCGTTTTCTCCTCTCTTTTGCAATAAGCATGCGGTTAAATGTGAATGAGATTGATGACACTTAGTGATTAAGATGATATGCGCGCATGCATTATGTGAAAAAGTAGATTTTAACTTCATAACGGGATTGAGTTAGAACCTCTTAGACGATGGCGTAATCATCGGACATAAGCGCATACTTGACAAGTAATATTAGTCTACACGTGCTTTTTATTTTGATTAGTGTTACTTGCTGTTTATTGATGTTGATGTGATTGTATGTGTTTATATCTTTATTATGATGTTAATTAGTCGTCAGAAAAAAATGCTGCCACTATCCAAATTGATTGATTGGATAGCGAAAGTGGGGACCCTCTCAGTTCATTGGAGAATCATATTCTTAGTGGATCTAGAGGGCTCGAAAGTCAGATGTTCAAAGAATTATGATCCTCGAAACTTTGAAATGAACTTATAATTTTAAAAAGTATTATAAGCATTTTTAAGAAGATTGAAACTATTTTCGAAATGGTTTTATCATTTTTTCAAAGTTTTAAACTTGAGCTTTGTGTCCGATGGCCTTTTAGTACACTTCACATGCATCGAGTCGCACGTGTTCACTCATGCATCATATAATTTTCATGTCAAATACATCAAATAGCATATTGGTCGATCGGTCTCGGACATAATGCTGCAAGTTTTAAATAAAGTGAAAATGAAAAGTATACGAAATTTTTTTTACTGAGAATTACTAAAGTATATTGAACGGTTCGAACAAGACTAGATGGATCAATATTCTCTATATGGACGACGTTTGGTGCTCGAAATGTCACAGTAAAGTGTATGGTAATTGTGAGTAAAATGTACATGATAGGGCTTTTCATAAGATTGCTCGCGAGATTAAGAAACTAAATCAATGACTAGATGACATTGCCAAAGAAAGAAAGAGGTATGATTTTGATTTAACTTACAGGGGGAATGAGCAAATCAAACCACTTGTAGTTAACTCTGCTATTGATGCAGCTGAAGTAAAGGGTAGACAGGAGGAGAAAAATACTGTTATAAAAATGTTAGTAGGTAGTGAGTGTTAATAAGTCAAACCTCCAAGTAGTCTCTATAGTAGGGTTGGGAGGACTGGGAAAAACTACTTTAGCCAAGCTAGTATATAATGATAGTGAGGTAGAAAAGAACTTTGAGAGTAGAATATGGGTTTCTGTCTCAAAACCATTTGATGAGATTAAGATTGCGAAAGCAATTCTTGAAATTCTTATTAATGCTGCTTCAGTTCTTGTTGAATTTGAAGGTATAATGCAACACATAAGAAAATTACTCAAGGGGAAAAGGTTTTTACTTATCTTGGATGATGTGTGGGAAGATGGTCCTAGCAAGTGGGAGCAAATGAGAGATTCTTTCATGTCTACTTCACTAGGAAGTAGTATTTTGGTGATCACACGAGATGAAAGTGTAGCAATAAACATGGGTTGCACTAGAGATCACCTATTTAAACTAGGAAATTTATTCCTGGAGGAATGTTGGTCAATTTTTAGTGAAATTGCATTCTTTGAAAAGAACAATGATGAGAGAGTACAATTAGAAGCAATAGGTAGGGAAATTGTAAAGAAATGTGATGGTTTACCTCTTGCTGCAAAAACTCTAGGAAATCTTTTGCGCTTTAAGGATTCACGGCAAGAGTGGCAGAGTGTATTGAATAGTGAGGTGTGGGAACTAGAAGGTTTATGGGAAAAAAATAGAGAAACTCAAAGTGGTTTTGCTTCTTTATGGTTGAGCTATTATGACTTGGTTTTAGAATTGAAACCATGCTTCTCTTATTGTGCTATCTTGCCAAAGGACCATGACATTAAAGGAGATAACTTGATTCAGCTGTGAATGGCTCAAGGTTATCTTAGGCAAACACATGTAGATGACATGGAGAGGATTGGTGAAAAGTACTTGCACAATTTAGCTGGCCATTCTTCTTTTGAAGTTGTGCAGAAAATTGATTGTGGTCATGTAATGAGTTGTAAAATGTATAACATAGTGCATGATTTTGCTCAATATATTGTAAAGAATGAATGTTTTAGCATTGAGGTCAATGATGAGGAAGAGTTGAAGATGATGTCTCTTCATAAGGAAGTTCGCCATTTAAGGGTAATGCTTGGGAAAGATGTTTCATTCCCCAGCTCCATTTACAGGCTAAAAGATCTGCGTACTCTCTGGGTTCAATGCAAAGGGAACTCAAAGGTCGGAGCTGCACTATCTAATTTATTTGGCAGATTGACTTGTTTGAGATCCTTAAACCTGTCCAACTGTAACCTTGCAGAAATTCCATCATCCATTAGTAAACTCATCCATTTGAGACAAATTGACTTGTCTTACAACAAGGATTTGAAGGGGTTGCCTGAAGCATTGTGTGAATTAGACAACTTGCAAACCTTGAATATGGATGGCTGTTTCAGCTTAGTAAAACTGCCACGTGGCGTAGAGAAATTAATCAACCTGAGGCATCTGCATAATGGAGGTTTCGAAGGAGTTCTGCCTAAGGGAATCAGTAAATTAACTTGTCTAAGATCATTAAATCGGTTCAGCATTGGACAGGACAATCAAGAAGCATGTAATCTTGGAGACCTGAAGAACTTAAACCACCTTCAAGGATGCGTATGTATAATGGGGTTGGAAATTGTTGCTGATGTGGGTGAGGCGAAACAAGCAGAACTCAGAAAAAAGACAGAAGTCACTCGTTTGGAACTGCGGTTTGGCAAGGGGGACGCAGAGTGGAGGAAACATCATGATGATGAATTACTGCTAGCCTTAGAGCCATCTCCATATGTGGAAGAGTTAGGAATATATGACTACCAAGGCAGGACAGTGTTTCCTAGTTGGATGATTTTCTTAAGTAATTTGAAGACAGTTATTCTCACTAATTGCAAAACCTGTGAGCATTTGCCACCTCTAGGAAAGCTGCCTTTCCTTGAAAATCTTCGAATATGGGGTATGGACGGAGTCCAAAAGGTTGGTCTTGAGTTCCTAGGATTAGAATCTTCCTCATCTTCATCATCAGGTGTTGCATTCCCAAAACTGATAAATCTACGATTCATGCGAATGCGAAATTGGGAAGTATGGGCAGATGATTTTATCAAAATGGGAGATGAAGAAGATAGTACTAAAATAACTATAATGCCACAACTTCGCAGTCTGTAATTCGCGTGGTGCTCCAAGTTGAAGGCAGTGCCAGACCAGCTTTTACGGAAAGCAACACTACAGGAGTTAACATTGACTTGCTGTCCTGACTTGAAACGAGCTTATCAGAAGGGGATAGGACAGGATTGGCACAAAATCTCTCATATTCCTAACATCAAAATCTGGAATTTTGGAGAGAAGCGGCTGCTGACATTGCTAGAGGTGCACTCTCACACTATGTACTTGATTTGTTTTGCTTCTATATATTCTAATAATTGTTATACTACTCATGCTAACCAGTTTAATTAAGCGCTGTTAAAATCTAATTCTTTGCATTTGGTAAATTAAATTTCTATAGGAGAGAGGATTGATACATCATGGCTGACATCAAGAAATGGCAAACTCCTGTGTTCTGGGTGCTTCAGGTTGCTACAGAGATCATATATTCACGTATAATTTCTTGGTATTCTTGCTTGTAATTGTACTGTAATATAGGACCAATCTGTTTACATGTTTGCACAACTTGTATTATTGTTCCCGTTTTCTTTTTTTCTTTTTCTTTTACTTCAAGAAGTGAAATAACAATACTATATTGTCCCCAGATTTCATCATACACTATAAACAAAAATAAGGCAATGCTGTTTATGAAGTTAACGTGTTGTTGGTTGAAGTTAGTAAGATCACTTCACTTGCCTTAAAACGTTATCAACTAAACTCTATGGTCCTTGAAAGATAATAAGAATATAAACACAAAACCGGGCGGCCTAACGTGACCCGCCCTAATTTTTACATAAGGACCTGTGTAGCCTCGCCAGCGTCTAACATTTTCCTTCAGTAATTGAATGAAGAGGTCCACCATCATTTGCCTTCATTGTCTTTTCGTCGTTTCGGTCCCTACGTTTCTTAAGCATAATAAAAAATAGAAAAGCAATATATATATTTATATAAAAAATTTATAAATAAGCAAGCTAAATATTTAATTTCCAATCCAATAAGAAATTACTATATAAGAAAAAAATTCATGTCTTAAAAAAACTTTTGATTGGATCAATGATCATTAAATTTATTTTGCTTATTCATTTTGTAGCTTTTTGTATAATTTTCTTTTTTCTGAAATTTACTAACGATCAAATAATAAAATTATAATCATTTAAAATGGAATGAAATTTTTTTAAAAATTTATTAATTAATAAAATTTTTAATTTATTAAATATTAAGTATAAGATGGTCCATTATATTTAAATATTAAAGTGAGGACAAATTGGTAAAATATAATACAGCTAACTAGGAAAATGCAACGTAACAATAGTATCACCTCTCTAAATTTGATATTACGATAGTTAATTAATAGCCTATGATATTTAGTAGTGTCGTTTTGAAACCAAACGCGTTTTATTGGTATTATTTTAATTTTTTATTATCAAATAATTAATAGAAAAATAAAATTATATTTTTTTTAGAGATAATATTTTTTGTATTTTAACTTTTAGTTAGAGACATGTACCCTCTTGTATATAATTTTTTATTGGAACCAATTGCTGTTGGTGATGCTGTGTTGTGGGCTATCTCTCAGAATTGGCGAAAGTAATTTTTGAAGGTGATGTGAAGGAGGATAATTCAATGTGCAAAGAAAGTTGTTTCGAGTCATCTTCTTAGATATTTCTTCTTCCATTTCTAGTTTTACAGTTATTATTTCTTGTATATTTCTAGAGTTTCTTGGTTTGCCTCATGGGGTGGCCAGACCACGTTTCTTTCCCTCTATGTAACTCTCTTCTATCATCCACTGAGGCCTTAATGGTTGGTAAAGGATGAGTTAGGATAAATAACAGTTTGCATAATTTTTAATTTGTTGTTGGATGGCATGGTCTGAAAAAATGCCATGCTTCATAGTAGATATGCAATGGAAGAAGCCTTGGTGTATGGATGGCAGAAACCTTTTTCTAGGATTTTAATTCTGCTCCGGAGTATTCTTTTCTATAGGCATTATGGACAGATAGGACGTCTCCGTCGGCTTTATGGAAACTGCTTAGTTGTGGGTTGTTTAAGCTGAATGTTGATAACTCTCAGATTGAAACTACAAATCAAGGTGGACTGGGTGCGGTTATGAAAAATCATGATGGGCTTTGTATGGCGGCAAGTACTATGAGTGAGTCTCATATTCCTTATGCTTTTTCTGACGAGTTGTTGGCTATTTGAGAAGGTATGCACTTTGCTTTGAAATATAGCTTTAGTGATATCTAACTAGAGTCAGACTTCCTAGAAGCTGTCAATATGATTAATAAGAATTTTATTGTCTTTTATGAGTTTAGTATGGTTCTTAAGGACATTCGGAGACTCGCTTCTTTATTTTCTACTATATGTTTTAATTTTGTTAGTCGGATTTACAATTCAGTTGCTCACAAGTTACCTGATTTTGTAGTCAGCCTAGACTCTAAACAAGTTTGGCTTGAGGATGAATGACCTTTGTGGATTCGACATCTTTTGTTGGAAGATATTGTATTGCTTATTTATAACTCTAGTTTTGGAAGTATTCTTTTTTCCTTTCAATATTTTTCTCATTTAATTTTCTTGAAATGTTTTTAATGAGGCTCCCTTTCTACAGTGGTTGATCATTTTCTAATATAAGCACTCTCCTTCTTTTAAGAAACTCTCTTCTATGGAAAATAAAAATCTAACTTATTAGTGACTTATAAACAATAAATATATCACTAAATTAGCACGATGAAAATTTTATGATTATCTAGAAATATATAGTGACATTATATATATAATATCTTTTTAAACAAATATTTTAAAAATTATTCTCTATTCCTTTTCAAATGACCTTTCTTTAAAAAAATTTAAAAGATCTAATTACAAATTGAATCCTAAGCTTTATATCTTTTAACAATTTTATCTAATTATTTTAAAATTTTAAAATAAATGCTTTTTCTTAAAATTCTTTTCAAAAATACTTTTCGATGATAATTTTTAAAATTTCACAATAAAATGGTGATGTGAGAAGTTGATTATGCTTACTAAAGATAATAATTATGAATCAACAAAAATAATTTATCTTAAATTTAAAATATGACTATTAAAAATTTTATATATGTGCATTCTTTCACACATTTATATCTAAATGTAATAAAATTTTTATTAACTCATTAACTTTTATGTTATTAAGTATAGTTGACTTACTACGTCATTTTTCTCATTATGATATTTCAAAAATTATTATCGAAAAATGTTTTTAAAAATAAATTGTAACTATATATGTATTTATTTTAAAATTTTAGAATAATTTAATAAAATTATTAAAAAATATAAAATTTAGGATTTAATTAGTAATGAAGTCTTTTTTTTTAAATAATTGTGATTTTAGAACTTCAATAAATTTTAAATCTTTCTTTCAATTCTATTCTTATTAAAAAGTAAGAGATAATTAATGCATTCTATTTTAAGTGTTTCTATATAGGAAAGAATAGCTTAATCATTTTTCATAAAAATATTATAATTAATAAATAAAATCACATATCAGTATGCAATTGATTTAATCTATTTATAACGTAGTAGACTGAATATATCTAAGAATTTGTCGTTGTTATATCAAGAGATTATATCATTAGCCTAAGAAGAAAAGCAGAGTGGACTCACTGAATAATTAATGGGAAATGAGACCTTAACAAAAGAAAACTAATAATATTATTAGAAAATAAATAAAAATGTTAAGCAAGTAACATATTAAGATTTAAGAAATCAAATAATTTCAAAAAACTCTTCACATTAATGATTTTTTGACTCTTGAATATCTAACCGGCTAATTAATACCGGGATGAATTAGAAAAATTTGGGTAGAGCAGGATCTAAATGTTGGCTAACGTGAACCAACCCAACAAACAAGGAAAGGATGCCTCAAAGAACCATCCTCTTATTTTGCCTACGCAACTTCTTTCTCTTCTATTAATCCATCATTTACCATCTTTCAGTATGGCTGATGCTCTAGTTTCTTGTTGTTCCCAAAATTAAACAAGAGGCGAGCCTTGTTGCTGGTGTCGAGAAAGAAGTCGTAAAGCTTTAAAGTAATCTGGAAGCGATGCATGGTGTTCTTGCTGATGCAAAAGAAAGACAGCTCAAGGATACTAGTGTCAAACGGTGGTTAGACGAGCTCAAAGATGTATCCTAATGCATGGATGATGTATTGGACGAGTGAAGAACCGTACTTTTGAAATCATAAGTTGCTGATAAGAAGAAGGCACTTTCCCTCTTCCGCTCTTTTTGCTTTTTATTGTATGAGTGGAGCCGACGCCATGATTTTGCTCACAAAATTAAAGAATTGAATAACACCTTGACTAATATTAAGGATTGAAAAAAATAATTTAACTTTGTTATTGGAGAGGGTAGCAACAAACAAGTCAATGCGCACCAACTACTTCTTATATTGATGAAACGAAGTTGCAAAGCCGAGAGCATGAAGAAAAGAACATAGTAAACTTATTACTGAGTAAGAGCAGTCAAATTTCAACGGTCGCTATAGTTGAGATGGGAGGTGTTGAGAAATAAGGCTAATAATCATAGGAATATGAATAAATAAGCAAGAAAAATAAGAACACAAGGATTTAACGAGGTTCGGCAATGTGCCTACGTCCTCGGAAGCGATGAGCGGCTGTATCTGTTATTATTAGATAATAATCCACCTGCTAGGTTATAAATATAAAATATATATATATATAACCCTTGGTACAATTATAAAAATACCCTGTATTGTACCACGGGGCGTTGCCCCTGCACCCCCAACCCACTTAGATCGTAGCCTGCAGACTAACTATAAAACTCCCCCATCAGACACTGGTTTCTCTTGCCCAATTAGTTTTCCATGAAGTAAAAGCTGATTTCGATCGGGCAATTTGGGTGTGTGTTTTAAAAACCTTTTAACTCAATGACAGTTGGCAAGGCAATCCTTGAATCTCTTTCGGGTGATGCCGAAAGACTTGGTGAACTGCAGGCTGTTCTGACCCAAATTGAGGCTGCTATTGGAGGAAAGAGATTTCTGATTTCTGCTTGTACTAGATGATATATGGGAAGATGGTCCTGACAAGTGGGAACAATTGGGGCATTCTCTATTAGGTGGTTTTCCAGGAAGTAAAATTTTAGTGACCACGCGTAGTGAGATTGTTGCAAGGAACATGGGCTGCACTAAAAAATAATGTACTTCAGTTAGGAAAGTTGCCATCGGAGCAATGTTGGTCAACATTTAGCCGGGTCACATTCTTTGATAGGGACAATGAAGAGCGTGAGCGATTAGAAAGTATTGGTAGGTACATTATCGAGAAGTGTGACAGTTTGCCTCTTTCTGCAAAGGCTCTAGGAAGCCTTTTGCGTTTGAAAAGTTCAGTGCAGGAATGGAGGAATGTGTTGGATAGTGAGCTATAAAAACTACCAGGGATTTGGGAAGCTCAAACTTGTTTAGCCGCGTTATAGTTGAGCTATTATGATTTGCCTTCAAAAGTGAGACAATGTTTCTCATATTGCGCCATCTTCCCCGAGGATTACAAGATAGAAAAAGCTCAGTTGATTGAAATGTGGATGGCTCAAGGTTATCTCGCACAACTTCAACAAAAATGAGATGGAGACATATGGTGAAAAGCACTTTCGAAATCTCGTTAGCCGTTGTTTCTTTCAAAATTTTAAAGACGTAACATGGAAGATGCATGATGTAATGCGTGATTTTGCAATATATCTTAGAAAGAATGAGTGTTTTAGCGTGGAGATCAACAATTCTGAAGAGCCAACAGAGTAGTCTTTATGCAGTGAAGCACGTCATTTTAGGATAGTACTCAGCAAAGAGGCTTCACTCCCTAACTCCATTTGCACATTAAAAAATCTGCGTGCCTTTTGGATTCAGTGCCATTGGAAGATGAGGATTGGAGCATCTCTATCAAATTTGTTCAATGAGTTGACTTGTTTGAGATCTTTGATACTGTGTCGCTGTGGTATTACAGAAATCCCGTCCTCTATAAGTAAGTTAATACATCTAGGCAACTTGACTTGTCTGGTAATCTTGGAATGGAAAAGTTGCCGAAAAATGTATGCGAATTATATAATTTGCAAACATTAGATATTACTTATTCTCATATGGGACTGCGAGAGAGAATGGAAAAACTAATCAACCTGAGGCATCTATACAATGATAATACTTCTTGTCTCTTGCCCAAAGCAGTTGCGAGATTAACTAGTCGTAGGACATTAAAGAAATTCAAAGTCGGCTTTACTGATAAAACTAGATTTTGTTCCCTTGGAGATCTCAACAACTTGAACAATCTTCAAGGAAGGAAGTTGCCATAGCAGCTGTGAGTATCTACCTCCCGTGTGGAAGTTGCCATCCCTTGAGAAGCTTATTTTGGAAGACATGGAAGGTGTTAAAAGGTTGGGTGTTGAGTTTGTTGGAATGGAATGGAGACTCAATCGTCATCACCCATTGTTGGATTCCCGAAGTTGAAGCATCTCATTTTTAATGGGATGAGTAATTTAGAAGACTGGGATAGCATGGCGATGAGCAATTTGGCCACCAAATTCACAATTATGCCCTGTCTTCGCTCTTTGCTAGTACTGCATTTGCCCAAAACTGAATGCATTGCCAAACTATCTTCTCCAAATGACAACATTAGAGAAACGATCAATCTATGAGTGCCCCATTCTGGAACAGTAAGAGAGTGGATAAAATTGGCACAGTCCCAACATCCAACACGTTCGCATTTGATGTTCTTAAATGTACTTTCTTCTGCTTACTTTTCTTACTTTTCTTAATTAATTAATTTACTTTTGAAGTCCAATATAATTTGAAAGACCGATCAAATTAGTTAATTTGTTCAAATAATTTTGAGACAGAATTGAGCTCGCAAAATATTATTTATTTTCTTCAGGGTTCAAAAAGCTGCTTTCCACCTTATTGACCAGCCTCGCATTTAGCAAGCACAAAAACCATTTTTGGCTGTTGGATGGCGAGAGCTGTTTTACTATATGCCCCCATAACTAGAGTTATTTAATTCAATTTCCATTTGTTAGCTGCATTTCTCTAGATTTAATTTGTAGGAGACTTTTTACAATAGTATTAAGCTTGTTATGTTCAAAACTTACAAATGATGTCCTGTTTCGCCGCTGTCAATTATCTTTAAGTTCTTTTTTTCCTGAAAAGATGCTACTCTAGTTAGTAATATCTTGACTTGAATGCAATATATCTTTGCTTCTAAATCAGAAAATATGATCAAAATAATGGGTACTTCACTCAGCAAACACCTTTAAAAGATTTGGGGATGTACGATGATAACTCGAAAATCTTATATTTAAATGTATAATGCGTTGTTGCAGTACATGCAGGAAACTGTATGCAGATGGGTTTATCCGTACTATGCAGGACTGGGATCTCGATCAAATTTAATTCATACATAATTTCTTAAAATTTGATTCTCAAATTTATAAAATTAATTCTTCAACTTCAGCAAAATCTTTCTCAGAAATCTACGGAAATGAGAACTTGCCGATGCCTTTCAACCCTTGGTTTGAGTGAGATGCATTTTGTGCCAGGTAACATCTTTCTTTTATATCTTGACTAAACTGTGTGTAGTACTAAGTCAAGCTTCAGCCATGATAATACACTTTCATCACAATGTTATCCATTGGGTAACAAAATATTTTTGGCTGAATTGTTCCCCTTCAGTTTCTTCCAACTTTGCATTGATGTTCTTGTTATTTGGTTGTTGAATCTAACTTCCCTAGTCTGCATGTTTTTGGTTCTTTTAGGGTGACATAACGTGAGTCGAGCATCTTCATCGCGGAATCCCCATTTCTGGTGAAGAGTAGATGCACAAAGTCTACAATCTGGAAGAAAGTGATGGTAATTCAAATGGATACTGTTATAATGTCCTTAAGTAAAGCTTATATATATTTGCTTTGTTCTTCTTCTTCTTTTGCATTTTATGATGCAAATTTCTTAGTTCTTATTCTTCAAATGGGTTTGGTAAATTTTTTGTATGGGATCAGTTTCCAGATTCCTATTCTTCAAATGGGTTTAATGAAGTTCTCGTATGCTCAGTTTTCAGATTTCTATTGGCAAAATAAAAAAAATTATTTATTTTTCCAATTGTTAGAGCTTCATTTATTATTCATGAAAAATAGAAAATAGGAGAATGCCCTATTTAGTTGGGATTTTGTGTTGAATTCAATTAAATTCTTACAAATGATTTATACTAAACAATGATAATGTGTTTTTCTAAGAGTTTCAAATATTGAGATTGATGAGAAAATAGGCTCTTCTTCTACCTTTCTTTTTGGTGCTGTATTTGTTTGTGTTAATATTGAAAATATTGCAGCTTCTATGGGTGAAAGAAAATTTGCAAGAGTCATGGTCCTCTCTACCATTCTCCCGATCTCTCCTCTCCTTTCTCCGCCGAGATGTCCACTGCCACCGTCACAGCCGTTCCTCGTCGGTCCATTTTTCTCGAAGTCGATGTCGGTACAGGAAGCGCACGCTCTGGTTTATTCGATGAGAACGGGAAACTCTTAGGGACGTCTAGTAGTCCAATTCACATTTGGAAAGAATGTGACTATTGAGGTTATGGGTTTATATTATTTATTTAATTATTCATATAAAATAAATTAAATTTAGCTTCATTTGATAAAAAATTATAGTTTGTTTTTGTTTTTTAAATTATGGCAGCAATCGTCAACAGATATATGGCATGCAATTTGTGCAGCTGTGAAGTCAGCATGCTCACTTCCAAATGTTTATGGTCAAGAAGTTACTGCCATTAGTTTTGCTGCAACTTATTCTCTTGTTCTCTTGGTTTGTCATATTTATTTTACCTTGTTTGGGTAGTGGAATTCTGTTTTAGTGATATTTTCATGTTTGGTAACCTCATAGTTGATAGAATTCAATTCTTTCAATTTAATAAAATAAAATTAAGGTATTCTGGAAGTAACGAAATCATGCCAAAAATGATATGATTGTGCAAGAATTGATCTCATTTGTTCTACATTAAATTCATGAATTGCCTTTTTGGTAGAAATTGTGGCTATACTGCCTTTTGTATATTCAATTTTTATTTTATTTTAAATAAGGTTGCTCTTAAAAAAAAACTTTTTAGTGGCTGTTGATGCTTATGGAGTACCTATATCAGTTTCATGGAGTGGGGATTCAAGAAGAAATATTATAGTTTGGATGGATCATAGAGCTATTAAACAAGCTGAAAAGATTAATTCTTCTAATTCACCGATATTACAGTACTGTGGTGGTGCCCTTTCTCCTGAAATGCGGCCTCCAAAGGTACTTACTCATGTTGTGTTTGTAAACTCTCAAAATTGCAAGAATTCAATATTACTGAGTTCTTGATTTTAGTCAGTTTTTATTTGGAAAGATCATAGTTGCTAGAATTTGATTCTTTCAACTTAAAAAGAATATGGCATTTTGAAAGAAATTAAATCATAATACTATAAGTGACATGATTTTCTAAGAATGTAATTCAATTGAATTCCTGCAAATGATTTCTTCTGAACAATGATAATATGTTGTTCTAAGATGGCCTTCCTATCCCTATATCAGACCTAATCTATAGTGCATTTATTTCAAAATTTTAAGAATGATAAGTGCTTTGATTGATTTTGAGTTTCAAATATTGAGATTGATGAGAAAATAGGTTCTTCTTCTGCCTTTCTTTTTGGTGTTGTATTTGTTTGTGTTAGTATTGAAAATATTGCAGCTTCTATGGGTGAAAGAAAATTTGCAAGAGTCATGGTCCATGGTGTTTAAATGGATGTATTTGAATGATTGGTTGTCATACAGGTAATTATTTTATCTCCAAACATTCTTAACGTTTATACTCATACATGATTCTCCTAGACTAGCCAAATACTTGCATATTTGATGCTACTGTGCTGATCTCTTTGTTTTTTCTTGATATTTAGAGCAACGGGAGATGATACTCGTAGTCTATGCACCATAGTATGCAAATGGACATATCTTGGGCATGCACATATGCAGCAAATGAATGAAAAAGATTCTTGAGATATGGAAGCTTGTGGATAGGATGATGAATTTTGGGAAGAGATTGGCTTGGGTGATCTTATAGATGGTCAGCTTATACGATAAGGAGTTCTATGCATTTTATTTTTTATGATAGTTTATCATTGACATACTTTGTCTTCCATGTGATGCTGGACTTGTGATAACCAAAATTTAAACTTAAAATACAGGGAATGTATAGCTGCCTGTGGACTTATTAAGTTTGTTATACTTGTCAGTTCAATGTCTAATTTGCCATGATACTATGCTTAAGTTCTAGAAACTCAGTATTCTTGTTAAGGCTTTAGTGTGCATCTAATTTTTATAAGGCCTATTCTTATTCCGGGAACTGTAAGATGGATTTTAATAGCTTGAGACTTTAAAGAATGTCTGTTGTTCCTTTAATTAATTCAATGAATATCTGACAGACATTCAATATCAGGAATTATGGGGTTTATTCCTAAGTTAAGTTGAAATTTTAGTTCCTTTTTTGGTGGAAAATAGGGATTTTCAAGTGGATGGGTAGGAGTATGGAAAAAGTGGGTTACATTTCTGTATATTGTTGTTGTCATCATTAGAGAATAAATACAGCTCGTGATTTGTACTGCAACCAGTGCTAAGGCTGCTACTAGGAGCAATAATCCCACTTGCTACTATTATTATAACTGTTTTTAATACTACCATATTTCATAGCCACCAGTAAACTAGCTGCATGACTACTGTTATCAATACCATCTCTGCTATTAACCTTACCGCTGCATTGAACCAAAAATTAACTACTTCTATGTATAATGGCCATCATTGGATCGCATCAATCAATTCATGGTTTTTATTAATAAACGATATATTATGTATATTTTACTTGGAATTTGGAAACAACTCATTTTCTTTTTTTTTTTCAAACTCTATTTAATTTTTCTAACTCCATTATTTTCTCAACTTTGTGAATCTAAAGAAACTATTCACTCAAGAATCCTTAGGTAATATACACCTAAATTTACAGATTCAAATGAGAATTATTTTAAAACATAGGAGTTGTGGCCGATTTGGTCCGATACAATGTGATTAGGTCTGATACCATTGTTTGCTTTTGATATCAATATTATTCATGAAATTGTTATCTAAAACATTGCCATCAATATATAGAATGTATTTTCCAAATCCTTATATGTTAAAATCATTTTCCAAGTTGTCTCACTTATAGATTCTTATGATTCATTGAACAATAGCAATCAAATACACCCTTCCTCCATGATTTATTCAATTAAATGCAATTTAATCACAACTCATGCTTAAGATGATACCGAAAATTATCTTTTAATATTACTCTGTCAGTTTAGTTGCATTAAGATTTGTTGATTTTATTTTAATTTCTCATATTTCAGGTTCTTTTCTAGAGGAACCGTTGGTCTTATTTTCTTGCTAGCGCATGAAACTTGTGCATCTTTATGGTAATTGTTTATTCAATGTCTAAGGTGAGACCAAATTCAATTGCATTATAATTTGTTTGACTTTATTTTAATTTTAATTTTATATCATTTAGCTTTCAGCTTCTTTTCTAGAGGGAGGGTCGCTATTATTATTATTTAATTAAATAGAAGAGAAAGTTTAGGTTGAGTTTTTATTTGTTTATTTATTCTTTAATTGATTTTTATTAGCCATTGTGTTTGAATATATGTGTATATGCACATATATATATATATATATGTTTATATTTAAAATGATAAGTACTATTGGCCATCGTGTTTGAATAAAATGATAGGCTAATTTTAATATTTGTTTGCTAGGTCCTGAATTCCCTTCCAAATTTTGTCTTAATAGTCAATTTTGAAAACTCATATACTGAATTTCTATGACACATGAATGGTTGGTTTTTGGGTATGTTGTTTCCTCGTTTATGTAGTTTATGTGTATAAAATGGCACTTTGATTCAACAGTCGGATCTTGAGTTATAGCCATTGTTCTAGGGACTGCCTGCCCATGGTGAATTTTCTAAAATAGAATTAGGGATCTTCCTTGTTTCTTTGAATTGCTTTCTGGTTTGGCAAATTGCAATTACCCCTTAATTCAATGAAATATATGACAGGCTTTCGATACAAGAAATTATAGGATTTAAGCCTTTAGTTTAAGTTGAAAGTGGTGACTGATCAGGCTGGTATAATGTGACTATATCTTTTATTATTGCACTGATTTTGATATCAATTTCATGATACTTTAATTAAAACCTGCCATCAATGTAGAGGAAAGTATTTTTCAAAACCTCTTATGTTAAGGCTGATTTCTAGATTGTGTCGCTTATAGATTCTTATTCAATGAACATAGCAATAGAGTACACCTCCCTCCATGATTTATCTGATTATAACACTTTCTTCTTTTATGATGCACATTAATCAAGTTCATTTGTTTTACAATTTGAAACATAGCAATCAACTGTAAAAAAGCAAAGCATGATTTGGTTCTTTTTTAACATATCATTTTAGTTTTGCATTTACCAATATTTTACTCTTCTTCTTGTAATCTGACATCATATAATTTATACAGACGAAGTGTAGCTTTCCCTGGATGAATAAGACAGTTGGTTTATGTGCTGATCCAACATTTGGATGAAGAAAAAGATTGGGAATTGGTTAAGAGTGGATATTCTTGCCCCCGCTGTAGCTATATTGTTGCTTATCTGGTTAGCTTGAATAGTTCATGAAACCTCAAACTGAATTTTGGATAGCTCATACCAGTAAGGTTGGTGTTGAGTTTCAGAGTTGGAAGAACTAGCTGGATTCGGTTTGCAGACAAATTTTTATTTTACAACATGTATAAAAATTAAAGAAATATGCACTAAATTCAGTACTGTAAGTCTATGATAGCTTGCTCTGACTACTTTTGAGAATAATCATTTTTTTTAGTGTTTTGTGCATGTTCACAAATTTAATGCTTATTTGTTCAAGATTGGTGCAGGCAGCCCTATTGTACTACCACGAGAAAGTGAGTCTGTGCTATTGGGTTGGTGCTGTTGCCGCAAAAAAATATGCCAGTCTCAATGAGGCCATGAGGGCCCTGAATGCAGTCGATCAGGACATAAGCTCTTGCTTCTGAATTTTCAATTCAATTCATAACTTTTATGACAGTACTGTGGTGGCGCCCTTTCTCTTGAAATGCAGCCTCTAAAGATACTTACTCATGTTGTGTTTGTAAACTCTCAAAATTGCAAGAATTCAATATTTCTGAGTTCTCAATTTTAGTCAGTTTTTATTTGGAAAGATCATAGTTGCTAGAATTTGATTCTTTCTACTTAAAAAGAACATGGCATTTTGAAAGAAATGAAGTCATAATACTATAAGTGACATGATTTTCTAAGAATGTAATTCAATTGAATTCTTGCAAATGATTTCTTCTAAACAATGATAATATGTTGTTCTAAGATGGCCTTCCTATCCCTATATCAGACCTAATTTACAGTGTATTTATTTCAAAATTTTAAGAATGATAAGTGCTTTGATTGATTCTGAGTTTCAAAATTAAGATTGATGAGAAAATAGGTTCTTCTTCTGCCTTTCTTTTTGGTGTTGTATTTGTTTATGTTAGTATTGAAAATATTGCAGCTCCTATGGGTGAAAGAAAATTTACAAGAGTCATGGTCCATAGGAAAATTTGCAAGAGTCATGGTCCATAGTGTTTGGATGGATGTATTTGAGTGATTGGTTGTCATACAGGTAATTATTTTATCTCCAAACATTCTTAACATTTATACTCGTACATGATTCTCCTAGACCAGTCAAATACTTGCATATTTGATGTTACTGTGCTGATCTCTTTGTTTTTTCTTGATATTTAGAGCAACGAGAGATGATACTCGTAGTCTATGTACCATAGTATGCAAATGGACATATCTTGGGCATGCACATATGCAGCAAATGAATGAAAAAGATTCTTGAGATCTGGAAGCTTGTGGATGGGATGATGACTTTTGGGATGGCTTGGGTGATCTTACAGATGGTCATCATGCTAAGATTGGTATGCTTATACGATAAGGAGTTCTGTGTATTTTATTTTTATGTTAGTTTATCATTGACATACTTTGTCTTCAATGTGATGCTGGACTTGTGATAACCAAAATTTAGACTTAAAATATGGGGAATGTATAGCTGCCTGTGGACTTATTAAGTTTGTTAGACCTGTCGGTTCAATATCTAATTTGCCATGATACTATGCTTAAGTTCTAGAAACTCAGTATTCTTGTTAAGGCTTTAGTGTGCATCTAATTTTTATAAGGCCTATTCTTATACCGGGAACTGTGAGATGGATTTTAATAGCTTGAGACTTTAAAGAATGTCTGTTGTTCCTTTAATTAATTCAATGAATATCTGACAGATATTCAATATCAGGAATTATGGGATTTAATCCTAAGTTAAGTTGAAATTTTAGTTCCTTTTTTGGTGGACAATAGGGATTTTCAAATGGATGGGTAGGAGTATGGAAAAAGTGGGTTACATTTCTGTGTATTATTATTGTCATCATTAGAGAATTACTATAGCTCGTGATTTGTACTGCAACCAGTGCCAAGGCTGCTACTAGGAGCAATAATCCCACCTGCTACTATTATTATAACTGTTTTTAATACTACCACATTTCATAGCCACCAATAAACTAGCTGCATGGCTACTGTTGTCAGTACCATCTCTGCTATTAACCTTACCACTGCATTGAACCAAAAATTAACTACTTCTATGTATAATGGCCATCATTGAATCACACCATCAATTAATTGTTTTTATTAATAAATGATATATTATGTATATTTTACTGGGAATTTGGAAACAACTCAGTTTCTTCTTTTTTTTTTTTTCAAACTCTATTTTAATTTTTCTAACTCCATTGTTTTCTCAACTTTGTGAATCTAAAGAAACTATTCACTCAAGAATCCTTAGGTAGTATACACCTAAATTTACAGATTCAAATGAGAATTATTTTAAAATATAGGAGCTATGGACGATTCGGTCCGATACAATGTGATTAGGTTTGATACCATTGTTTGCTTTTGATATCAATATTATTCATGAAATTGTTATCTAAAACATTGCCATCAATATATAGAATGTATTTTCCAAATCCTTATATGTTAAAATTATTTTCCAAGTTGTCTCACTTATAGATTCTTATGATTCAATGAACAATAGCAATCAAATACACCCTTCCTCCATGATTTATTCAATTAAATGCAATTTAATCACACAACTCATGCATAAGGTGATACCGAAAATTATCTTTTATTATTACTCTGTCAGTTCAGTTGCATTAAGATTTGTTGATTTTATTTTAATTTCTCATATTTCAGGTTCTTTTCTGGAGAAAGCGTTGGTCTTATTTTCTTGCTAGCACATGAAACTTGTGCATCTTTATGCTAATTGTTTATTCAATGCCTAAGGTGATAACAATTTCAATTGCATTATAATTTGTTTGACTTTATTTTTATTTTTATTTTATATCGTTTAGCTTTCAACTTCTTTTCTAGAGGGAGGTCGCTATTATTATTATTTAATTGAATAGAAGACAAAGTTTAGGTTGAGTTTTTATTTATTTATTTATTCTTTAATTGATTTTTATTAGCCATTGTGTTTGAATATATGTGTATATATATATATATATATATATATATAATGATAAGTACTATTGGCCATCGTGTTTGAATAAAATGATAGGCTAATTTTAATATTTGTTTGCTAGATCTTGAATTCCCTTCCAAATTTTGTCTTGATAGTCAATATTGAAAACTCATATACTGAATTTCTATGACACATGAATGGTTGGTTTTTGGGTATGTTGTTTCCTCGTTTATGTAGTTTATGTGTATAAAATGGCACTTTGATTCAGCGATTGAATCTTGAGTTATGGCCATTGTTCTAGGGACTGCCCTTGTAGAATTTTCTAAAATAGAATTAGGGATCTTCCTTGTTTCTTTGAATTGCTTTCTGGTTTGGCAAATTGCAATTACCCCTTAATTCAATGAAATATATGACAGGCTTTCGATACAAGAAATTATGGGATTTAAGCCTTTAGTTTAAGTTGAAAGTGGTGGCCGTCGGTGGTATAATGTGACTATATCTTTTATTATTGCAACGATTTTGATATCAATTTCATGATACTTTATTTGAAACCTGCCATCAATGCAGAGGAAAGTATTTTTCAGAACCTCTTATGTTAAGACTGATTTCTAGATTGTGTCACTTATAGATTCTTATTCAATGAACATAGCAATAGAGTACACCTCCCTCCATGATTTATCCCGATTATAACACCTTCTTCTTTTATAATGCACATTAATCAAGTTCATTTGTTTTACAATTTGAAACATAGCAATCAACTGTAAAAAAGCAAAGCATGATTTGGTTCTTTTTTAACATATCATTTTAGTTTTGCATTTACCAATATTTTACTCTTCTTCTTGTAATCTGACATCATTTAATTTATGTGAAGTGTAGCTTTCCTGGATGAATAAGACAGTTGGTTTATGTCGATCCAACATTTGGATGAAGAAAAGATTGGGAATTGGTTAACAGTGGATATTCTTGCCCCTGCTGTAGCTACATTGTTGCTTATCTGGTTCAACCATTGCACCAAAAATTGTTGATACATGTGCATTTACTGGCATTTACCTGTACTACAATTCTCCCTTATTATTTCTTTCCCCAGTTTGATATAATGTACGGGTGAAGTCTCAATGTTCACTAGTTATTTATTATTATGAATATGGTAGGAAAGTCTTTCAATCTTGAATTGTTAGCTTGAATAGTTCATGAAACCTCAAACTAAATTTTGGATAGTTCATATCGGTAAGGTTGGTGTTGAGTTTCAGAGTTGGAAGAACGAAACGGATGGTGTGCAGACAAATTTTTATTTTACAACATGTATAAAAATTAAAGAAATATGCACTAAATTCAATACTGTAAGTCTATGATAGCTTGCTCTGACTACTTTTGAGAATAATAGTTTTTTTTTTCAATGTTCTGTGCATGTTCACAAACTTAATGCTTATTTGTTCATGATTGGTGCAGGCTGCCCTATTGTACTACCACGAGAAAGTGAGTCTGTGCTATTGGGTTGGTGCTGTTGCCGCAAAAAAAAATGCCAATCTCAATGAGGCCATGAGGGCCTTGAATGCAGCCGGTCAGGGCATAAGCTCTTGCTTCTGAATTTCCAATTTAATTCATAACTTTTATGACATATAACTAGGTACAAAACAATAAATGATTAGAGGAGAAGTTTTAAGTGAGTGCAAAACATAATGCAGCTTTTCTTTTGTGCATTCTGTTTTTGCTGGAATTCCTATTAGTCATTGTTTTCTCTTGGTTCATCTTATTACTCCCACCTTCCTCCACCTCTCTAAGAAAAAAAAAAAGAGAAAAATAGGCAAAAGGAATTTGAAAGAAGTATTACTTCAATAACGTTGACCTGCAAAGCAATTATACTAAGGAATTTTATAGATCAGTTGTGAATAAATAAATCTAAAGGCCCTTGCTTAAGATTGAGGCTTAAAGTTGATGGTAGAATTCGGCAACACATGGCAGACTTTACCTCATTGCTCCTTCAAAGTTTTGGTGTTTCTGTGTATCATTATAGAGAAGAAGTTGCAGAAATTGCCTAAATGAATTTTCACTTGCATTTTGTTTCTTATGCCATACTTTAGCACTGCCAGGGTCTAGTCATTTGGTTGAAGTTTTGATTACATTTATAAACCACTGCTGCATAGCCTTAAACTATATTAATATGTTTTTCTACTCAGAACTGCCTTTACTAGTCAATATGTTTTGAATTAGTAACAACTTGCTATTTTGTTATCAACGGTACATGGATTGGCTCCCGTTAATTTCAAAATTAATAGGGAGTTGTATGTTATTATATAAAATAGTTTATGGCCCGAGAGGATCATGGGGGTGGTATATGCGGCTTGCTTCACTTGATTAAACATTAAATCAACATTCTACAATATAAGTAGCTGCTAACCTGGGATTAATACTTGTGCAAACTGTTATGCTCTATCGTCATT
This sequence comes from Ricinus communis, assembly GCF_019578655.1. Taxonomy (NCBI): domain Eukaryota; kingdom Viridiplantae; phylum Streptophyta; class Magnoliopsida; order Malpighiales; family Euphorbiaceae; genus Ricinus; species Ricinus communis. Next base: position 26,543,358 of record NC_063263.1, on the reverse strand, counting down.
TTTTTTTATTAATATCCATTTGATTTAGTGTAATTAACTTGACTTTTTTCAGGTCATTCATCCATCAAAAGACCCAAAGGTGAAGCAGTATCGTGATACCAAATACCGAGAATTCCGGGAGATTTATGAGCAGTAACTATCTCAACGTGCATTAATTGCTAAATCTTTGGAATAGGTCATGCTGCTAGTCAGGACTTGTGGAAACTTGTGCAGGATCATGAGAGTTTAATAAAATCTCAAAAATAAATCTTTGTAAAGTTGATTGGCATTTTCACGAGGTAAAATCTCTATGATTTTTCATTTTCTTGTCAACTTGTTATTGATTCCATTGTAGGAATGACTTCACACTTAAAGCCACAAGGTCTTTGAGCGCAATGGATGGAGCTTAGTTTTAAAGCATCTTACTGTAAGTAGTATATTATACATGTATGTATGTATATACATTTTCTTCTCTCTCCTTTGCAATAAGCATGCGTTTAAATGCGAATGAGATTGACCAGACTTAGTAATTAAGATGATATGCGCATGCATTATATGAAAAAGTAGATTTTAACTGCATAACTGGATTGAGTTAGAACCTCCTAGACGATGGGGTAATCATCGGACATAGGCGCATGCTTGACAAGTAATATTAGGCTACAAGTACTTTGTTATTGTTATTTTGATTAGCGTTACTTGATGTTTATTGATGTTGATGTGATTGTCTATGTTTGCATCTTTACTATGATTTTAATCAGTCGTCAGAAAGAAATGCCGCCACTATCCAAATAGACTGATTGGATAGCGAAAGTGGGGATCCTCTTAGTTTACTGGAGGATCATATTCTTAGCGGATCTAGAGGGCTCAAAAGTCAGATGTTCAAAGAATTATGATCCACGAGACTTGAAAATGAACCTATAAATTTTTAAAAGTATTATAAGCATTTTAAAGAACATTGAAACTTTTTTCGAAATGGTTTTATCATTTTCACAAAGTTTTAAACTTGAGCGTTGTGTCCGATGGTCTTCAAGACACTTCACCTGCATCGAGTCGCACGTGTTCACTCATGCATCATATAAGTTTTATGTCAAATACGTCGAGTAGCACATCGATCGGTCAGTCTTGGACATAATGCTGCAAGTTTTAAACAAAGCGAAAATAAAAAGTATACTTAAATATATTTTACTGAGAATTATTAAAGTATATTGAATGGTTCGAACAAGACTTGATGGATCAAAGTTCTCTGTATGGATGATGTTTGGCACTCGAGACGTCATAGTAAACTGTATGGTGATTGCGAGTGCATAATAATATGATTGCTTATCGGTTAATCATATATGATTACTTAGGAAGACCTTAAATAATAATTACTGTGTGTGGATGCTCAAAGAGGTTTTAAATAACATGGTATTAGGGATATTGATGGGTCTAGGGTGTACTCATAGGAGAAATTCATAATAACTTAAATTCTACTATTTAATAATTTCCTGGTGCTTTGATAATTTTGTTGATAGTTATTTTAAATAATTATTTTATGAGAAAATTATTAAATAACTCGAGTTTAATTGCAGTAGGCTATACTTTAATATTTTAGAATTTTAGATAAGTTAAGTCTTTAAATGGTTGTTAGTGGATTTATGTTTTCCATTTAGGATCGATGCACTAAGTAAACAGTAATGGATTGACAATGGGATGTTACTTGAGGTAGCAACATATGTAGAGGACACACTTCCTTTTACTATATCGAAAATATATTTTATTATACAATTATTAGGATAATAATTTTTATTTATTAGGAGGATAAAAGCGAAATATTGGATAGATACGCATGTACTCTTGCTTGAGTAAGTTAGAATATAACAATTTAGTGTTACCTTTTGTTTGTAAATTTAATATCTCAAGTAATCATTTATATCCTAATTTTTCTTTCTCTCTACACATTTCTTACAATTTTTACTAATCACCATTATCTTTCTCTAATTATTATCTCTTTGTATCTTTATAGGAAAGATTTTTTTGTTCAACTCCAACTCACTTGGTCTCCTAGCCACTTTTTAAACTAGCTTAAAGCACTAATTTTTTGTTCATTACCTATTATGACTGGATGTAAGTTGAAGCTTGTTAAACATGGTCTGTGCTTGAAGATTGGAGCTCGAAGCACATAAGGTTTGCGTCGGCACAAGTTATGAGGCTCTTTGTTTAGAGTTTTAGTTGAAGAACAGATCATGAGTTGGAAGCTGTCAACTTAAAGAGTTAAGTTGCTCTCCTAGCTACTGTTTAAACTAGCTTAAGATATAACTTTTTGTTCATTGGTTATTATGACTGGATTGGAAGTTGAAGCTTGTTAAAAATGGTATGTGCTTGAAGATTGGAGCTCGAAGAATATAAGGTTTGCGTCGGCACAAATTAAGTTGAAAAACTAATGATTAGTTAGAAGCTGATACTTGAAAAGTTAAGTTGTTTATTCTTGAGCTAAATATAACTTTTTAATTTTTTTATTTTGTTCACTATCTCAATTTCTATTTTTAAGGTTAGTACCTTTACCTCATCTCTACCCAACATGACTTTTGAAGTAACTCCACCATGCAACTTAATAAAATTAAAGATTAGCTACTAACCCTATCATGGAATTATTTAAAGATGAGGTAGAGGGACTAACCTTAGAAATAGAAATTAAGATAGTGAACAAAATAAGAAAATTAAAAGGTTATATTTAGCTCAAGAATAAACAACTTAACTTTTCAAGTATCAGCTTCTAATTAATCATTAGTTCTTTAACTTAATTTGTGCCGACACAAACCTATGTTCTTCAAGCTCTAGTCTTTGAGCACATACCATCTTTAACAAGCTTCAACTTCCAATCCAGTCATAATAGCCAATGAATAAAAAGTTAGTATCTTAAGCTAGTTTAAAAAGTGGCTAGGAGAGCAACTTAACTCTTCAAGTTGACAGCTTCCAACTCATGATCTGTTCTTCAACTAAAACTCTAAACAAAGAGCCTCATAACTTGTGCCGACGCAAACCTTAGGTGCTTCGAGCTCCAATCTTTAAGCACAGACCATGTTTAACAAGCTTCAACTTACATCCAGTCATAATAGCCAATGAACAAAAAATTGATTCTTTAAGCTAGTTTAAAAAGTGGCTAGGAGACCAAGTGAGTTGGACTTGAACAAAAAAGTATTTCTTATAAACATGCAGAAAGATAATAATTAGAGGAAGATAATGGTGATTAGTAAAAATTGTAAGAAAAATGTAGAGAGAAAAAAATTAGGATATAAATGATTACTTGAGATATTAAATTTACAAACAAAAGGTAAAACTAAATTGGTATATTCTAACTTACTCACACAAGAGTACATGCATATCCATGCCATTTTTCGCTTTTATCCTCCTATTAAATGAAAACTATTATCCTAATAATTATATAATAAAATAAATTTTTGATATAGTAAAAGGAAGTGTGTCCTCTATATATGTCCCCACCTCAAGTAACATCCCATTGTCAATCAATTACTGTTTACTTAGTCCATCCATCCTAATTAGGAAACATAAATCCACTAACAACTATTTATTATTAAAAAAGAATTTAATTCATATAATATCTTCCTCTTCTAAATTTTATTATTATAAAAAATATTAATTTAATTTTTAAGTACAAAAGAAATTATATTTAAAGACTTAACTTATCTAAAATTCTAAAATATTAAAGTATAGCCTATTGCAATTAGACTCAGAGTTATTTAATAATTTTTTCATAAAACAATCATTTAAAATATTTATTAACAAAATAATCAAAACACCACGAAATTATTAAATAATAAAATTTAAGTTATTATAAATTTCTCCTATGACTACACCCTAGACCCATCAATATTCCTAAAGACCATGTTATTTAAAACCTCTTTGAGCATCCATACACAGTAATTATTATTTAAGGACTCCCTGACTAATCACATATGATTCACCGATAAGCAATCATATTATTATGCACTCGCAATCCCCATACAGTTTACTGTGACATCTCAAGTGCGAAACGTCATCCATACAGAGAACTTTGATCCATCGAGTCTTGTTCGAACCGTTCAATATACTTTAATAATTCTCAGTAAAATATATTTTATTATACTTTTCATTTTCGCGTTGTTTAAAACTTGCAGCATTATGTCTGAGACTGACCAACTGATATGCTACTCGACGTATTTGACATGAAACTTATATGATGCAGGAGTGAACACGTGTGACTCGATGCATGTAAGTGCATTGAAAGAACATCGGACACAACACTCAAGTTTACTGGAGGATCATATTCTTAGTGGATCTAGAGGACTCGCAAGTCAGATGTTTAGAGAATTATGATCCACGAGACTTGGAAATGAACCTATAAATTTTCAAAAGTATTATAAGTATTTTAAAGAAGATTGAAACTATTTTTGAAATTGTTTTATCATTTTCGCCAAGTTTTAAACTTGAGCATTGTGTCTGATGGTCTTTCAGTACACTTCACATGCGTCGAGTCGCACATGTTCACTCACACATCATATAAGTTTCATGTTAAATACATCGAGTAGCATATTGCTCAGTCAGTTTCGAACATAATACTGTAAATTTTAAACAAAATGAAAATAAAAAGTATACTAAAATATAGTTTATTAGAGGATCATATTCTTATTTTTTCTTTCTCTTTACATATTTCTTAATATTTTAACTATTCACCATTATCTTTCTCTAATTATTATCTCTTTGAATGTTTGTAGGAAAGAATTTTTTGTTCAAGTCCAACTCACTTGGTCTCCTAGCCACTTTTTAAACTAGCTTAAAGCAATAACTTTTTGTTCATTGCCTATTATGACTGGATTGTAAGTTGAAGCTTGTTAGACATGGTCTGTGCTTGAAGATTGGAGCTCGAAGCACATAAGGTTTGTGTCGGCACAAGTGATGAGGCTCTTTGTTTAGAGTCTTAGTTGAAGAACTGATCATGAGTTAGAAGCTGTCAACTTGAAGAGTTAAGTTGCTCTCCTAGCCACTTTTTAAACTAGCTTAAGATACTAACTTTTTGTTCATTGGCTACTATGATTGGATTGGAAGTTGAAGCTTGAATGACTTTTTTTATTTGATGTTTGAATTGAATTGTTTGTAATATAGTATGATGATTGTTAATTAGAAATAGAAAATTTATAAACTCTAATTTGTTAAAAATGATATGTGCTTAAAGATTAGAGCTCCAAGAATATAAGGTTTGCGTCGGTCCAAGTTAAGTTGAAGAACTGATGATTTGTTAGAAGCTAATACTTGAAAAGTTAAGCTTTTTATTCTTAAGCTAAATATAATTTTTTAATTTTATTATTCTATTCACTATCTCAATTTCTATTTCTAAGGTTAATACCTCTACCTCATCTCTAAATAATTCCATGATAGGGTTAGTAGCTAATCTTTAATTTTAATAAGTTGCATGGTAGAGTTACTTCAAAACTCATGTTCGGTTATTTTAATTTTTTTGTTTGATATTTGAATTGAATTGTTTGTTATATATTCTGATAATTGTTAATTAGAAATAGAAAATTTATAAACTCTAATTTATTAGAAATAGTATGTGCTTGAAGATTGGAGCTCCAACAATTTATGGTTTGCGTCGGCACAAGTTAAGTTGAAGAACTAATAATTTGTTAGAAGCTGATACTTGAAAGTTAAGTTGTTTATTCTTGAGCTAAATATAACTTTTTAATTGTCTTATTTTGTTCACTATCTCAATTTCTATTTCTAAGATTAGTACCTCTACCCCATCTCTAAATAATTCCATGATAGGATTAGTAGCTAATTTTTAATTTTATTAAGTTGCATGGTGGAGTAACTTCAAAAGTCATGTTGGGTTATTTTAATTTTTTTGTTCGATGACGTCTCGAGTGCCAAACGTCATCCATACAGAGAACTTTGATCCATCGAGTCTTGTTTGAACCGTTTAATATACTTTAATAATTCTCAGTAAAATATGTTTTATTATACTTTTCATTTTCACTTTGTTAAAACTTGCAGCATTATGTCTGAAACCGACCGACTGATATGCTACTCGACGTATTTGACATGAAACTTATATGATGCAGGAGTGAACACGTGTGACTCGATGCATGTGAAGTGTAACGCCTGCATTTTCTCATTATCCATGTTATGTGCATTTATATTTAATCATTGGGCATATGATGGTATATCAATGATATTTTTATTTTATGAGAACATATATATATTAATTATAAGTAGAGAATAAGAAGCATGATATTAGATTATTAATTTAGATAAGTTGATTAAGTACTTGGGTTATGTGTATTAAGCCTTAAGACTTAATTGAACCAATAGTTGAAGGTTGGGTAAATAGATTGGACTTAAAAGATACAATTAAAAGTTAGTACCTATATATGGTTAGTAAGAATTAATTTAGGGTGATAAAAATAGTTTAGTAGGTGGTGGCATTAAGAGAGGAATATTGGAAATTGGAACCATGAGTAAGCTCATTTTACCTCTTCATTTCTCTAAAATTCGTACATGGCCAAAAACACAAAATTTGGAATAAGAGAGAGGAGTGGAATACCTAGAAAAACTTAAGATTAAGATAGGATTTTGCCAACTATTGAAGGAGCCAAGCTAAAGCTAAAGGATTTAAGTATATTAGCAACCCAAAAGCTGAAATTGGTAAGTTGTTACTTGAGTGTTATTAATTTGTCATTAGGGTTCTTGATTACAAATTGGAAAAACTTTATTTTATGCTCTCATTGATTAATTAAAGGTCTGATTATCATGAATTAGTAGAGTATTGAATGATTGCATAAAGATTAAGCTTGATTTAAGTTTAAGTATGTTAAGATAGAAAACTGTCAAAATTCCAGCAACCTTGATGTTCTATATTTTAGGCATAACATGGGTTATATAAGTCCAAATTAAGCTTAATTGGTGTTTATGGAAAGTTTAAAGAGTCCTCTATAATTTTGTAGTTTTGTGATTTTGCTATTTTTGCTGTTTTGGTTGCTTAAATTGAGCAAACAGATTGCTGCTCGGGTACAACTAGCTGTATGACCCTTGCTAAGTAATTTGAAAATAATTAAATCTATAGAAGTCGGAATTGAGTAATTCTTCTTGAAAATGAAACTAGACGCATAAATGGATATGTCTATTTAATATGAGATTTTTGTATTAAGCCAATTTTTCCCAGCAATAAATATACCTTGGTACTAAATTCTGTCTAGAAAACAGAAATGTTGGAGATTAGTTTTATGCAATTTATTGATGTTAATTTGAGTTAAATTGGTATTTAACTAGATGGAAAATGTTTATAGGATATTAAAACAGTAATTGAGAGTCTTAGAGGAAGAGTTAGACCTATGAATTAGAGAGGGGATGATCTTGTAATGCATTAGAACTCACATTTACATGAATATTTGTAATATGCATGAAATGTGAATTGATGAATGTGTCAGGTACTCAAAGGCCCTGGAAAGGAAGTTGTGGAGAAAGGAGGTTCTTATATGCTAAAGGAATAAGTATATTTTGAGTAAGTAAATAGTTAATATTTGCTATGTTCATATATTTAATCAAATGTTCCACAAATGGTTGCGTTTGCTTAATATTGTTTATGTTTGAATGACTGAGATGGAAATGATTGGTGTTGAGTGGAACAATTGTTATTGCTGAAATATGATATAAGTGAAATGATTGAATTGTGATGTTAAGTGCATATGTGCATGTGAATGGTGGATTCCCTATGAAAAAAAAAGATATATATATAAAGCCTTGGGAGGCTAAAGCCTAGAGAGGCTATAAAAGTGTATAATGTGAGATGAGGCGGAGCAGCTTACGTGTGTGATATGTGAGGATGAGGCGGAGCAGCACATTAAAGGGGATCCACAAGCCGTGAGAACTAACCATAATTGTTGAATTGTATTTCTTCTATGATGGTTGTAATGAATTGAGTAGAATGGTATGACTTTATACCTAAACTATGAATATCATAGAAAGTTATGTGATTGGGTGGAAATTGTATTAAGTGTATGTGATATAGATTATGTTGATTATTTATTTACCGAAATGGAGGCTCACCCCTCTCCAAAATTTTTCTTTTCAGGTTTGTAAATAGTAGTGCATCCGTTGGTTGTATGCGAAGTCTAGCTTTTAGCAGCCTGGCCAAGTTGGGCCAGTTTTGTGAAGTCTCCTCCCGATGCATTTTTGTATGCGCTATGTGATATATATGGAAATATGCCTTATAAGGCATAAGAAGATGTTTGTAATACTTGTTAAATGATGTTTAAGTATAATCATATGTTTATATGTTAATAACCTTGTGTCTGGATTCTTAACAACCTACATATTGACCTATCTACCTGTAGTATATATTCTACGACGCTTGTATGCTTCCTGGCTAATGTTTATTGGTTAACATGTGATGGGGGTGTTACATGAAGTGCACTGAAAGAACATCGGACACAACACTCAAGTTTACTGGAGGATCATATTCTTAGTGGATCTAGAGGGCTCGCAAGTCAGATGTTCGGGGAATTATAATCCATGAGACTTGGAAATGAACCTATAAAATTTCAAAAGTATTATAAGCATTTTAAAGAAGATTGAATCTATTTTCGAAATGGTTTTATCATTTTCGCAAAGTTTTAAACTTGAGCATTTTGTCCGATGGTCTTTCAGTACATTTCACATACGTCAAGCCGCACGTGTTCACTCATACATCATATAAGTTTCATGTTAAATACGTGGAGTCGAATATCGGTCGGTCGGTCTCGGACATAATGCTGCAAATTTTAAACAAAGCGAAAATAAAAAGTATACTGAAATATAGTTTATTGGAGGATCATATTCCTAATTTTTCTTTCTCTTTACATATTTCTTACAATTTTTACTAATCACCATTATCTTCCTCTAATTATTATCTCTTTGTATGTTCATAGGAAAGACTTTTTGTTCAAGTCCAACTCATTTGGTCTCCTAGACACTTTTTAAACTAGCTTAAAGCACTAACTTTTTGTTCATTGCCTATTATGACTGGATTGTAAGTTGAAGATTGTTCGACATGGTCTGTGCGTGAAGATTGGAGCTCGAAGCACATAAAATTTGCGTCGGCACAATTGATGAGGCTCTTTCTTTAGAGTTTTAGTTGAAGAACTCATCATGAGTTGGAAGCTGTCAACTTGAAGAATTAAGTTGCTCTCCTAGTGATGTGCATAGTTTTACACATATTTGCTTGCATATTATTGCGTATGTTCTTAGCAATTATTATGCTTTTATTCCCAGATCACCCGTGTTTTGTCTTCTTTTGCATTTCAAGAGCATTTATGGGACCGTTATCGGTGTTTAAGCAATTATAGATCAATATGTGCAGAAATGGACAAGAATTCATCAAGATCGGACAAGAGCTCGCGTTGCACACATTGAGCACAGCCTGAGTCAAGGTCGTGCTGACCATCACGACCTGGACTCTGGCAGTGACTAACCATCGAAACTTGGTCTTCAAAATAATGGTTTGGCACAATTTCCGAGGCCACCACTGGCCGTGGTGGCAAGCACCGGTGGGGGCATGGCCATGGTGAAAACCTATTTGGTGAGATCTACAGTTTCAGCAAGACCTTGACCACGGTCATGCTGAAACAAAATATATAAGGAAAATGAATTTTTTAGGATTAGAGAAAGAGGGGGAAGGAGTGACATAGAGCCGTGGCGGCTGGTTCGGTTTCTGCACAGTATTGAGTGCGAGAGAGAGTTGCAGGGAGGAAGAATCCCGGAATCGCAAGGTTCCGAGTGCAAAACAGTAGTGGAGCAATTCAAGAGGCAATTTGGGAGATTAATCAAAGTGTAAATCCAGATTTTGAGTTGTTCATCCAATTCGAGAGAAAAGGGTGGACATGTTTTATTTTCATTATTCTTTCATTGTAATTGATTTCCTAGATTGTTTTAAACATGAACATGTTTAGCTAGACTGATTAAATCCATTAGGATTTCTTTACTATATTGGCTTAATATTATATTGTTGGATTGTTTGAGTTGGTTTTGTATTCTTCTTGCTTTCAGTATTAATAAGATAACATTATTCATGAGACGTTGTGAATTGTGGTGTTTAGATTGCTTTGTGTGATTGAGAAGTCCATTTGGCAATTGGAATTTTGAATAGCAAGAACTGGTTAACAATCACTTAGAGATAAGGATAATTAACTAGCCGGATTAAGAATTAACAAAGCTTACTAGAAGCGGATTAAAGCTTAATGCTAATTTAAGAATCAATCGTTAGGAAGAGATTCCAACTTTAGGTTTTTAGGTTTAGGAATTCAGTTATCTCGAGAGAGAAATCGAATTCAGTTAAGAATTCATCCACGGGTAGCATAATTGGATTCATCAATCCTTTATCTTTTGTTTGATCACCAACTAGTTTAGGTTCCCTTTGGGTTTGCTTTCTTGTCTTGGTTATTTCATTTATCCATTCATTCCTGCATCTCCCTTAGAACTTAGCTTGTAGATATTAGTTAGATTAGAAATTATTCATCATTCATCTTAGGTTAATATAACAAAGAATAAAGAAGTAACTCTGGGCTTTCACTTTCCCGAGGAATACGACCTTGATACTCGCCATTAGTGCTAGACTGCATCGATAGGTACACTGCCTTAGATTGTAGCTAACACAAAGTACCACCCATCAAGTTTTTGGTGCCGTTGCCGAGGAATGTTTGAAAACTATAGTGAAATTTGCTATTTGTTAATTTAGCCATTTTTATTTTTTTATTTCTATTTTGTTTATATATATTTATTGAGTTAAGTTTATGATTCAGGTAGTGAATGATAAGGAGGTTCAATGCTAAATTCAAACTCTTTATATGATGCATTGGAAAATGGGATTAGGAACCAAGAGAGTGCTAAAAATTGGGATACCCATGCATCTTTAGAAGCTCGAGTGGAATCGTTTTACAGGGCTACCGATCAACTCTCCACTCCTATCCTTTCATCTCAAGTTTTTTATGAATTTTGTTGTGGTTTACATTTGAGTAATGATTGTCCATTGTATAGTGATGTTGCTCATTGTTCTTATAACTATGAACAGGTGAATTATACGGGAAGTTGGCCAAATGACTCGTATGAAAGCACCTACAATCAAGAGTGGAGCACTCATTCACCCTTTGGATGGAGCTTAGATGGCCCAGAACCACTAGAATCTCGGCAACCACATCAAGAAATTTAATCTCGCACCTTCAACTCAAGATGAAGAGTTAGTGTCGGAGGAGCTGATGATGAGGTTCATTACAAGTCTTGATGATAGATTCCAATAAACAGAGAGGGTACTTGAAAGTCAACAAGCCCCCATTAAGAACATAGAGCATCAAGTAGGCTTGATCTTCAAGTTACTAGTCAAGAGCAATTGGGAACTCCATCAAACGCCATCGAATCCGAGGAACACTTGAGTCTGGCCACTTTATGCTTTAGGTGAGAATTTTTCTGGTTTATCTACTATGTTTGGCGATGATGCTTCTGTGCAGGATGATTTCTTGAACATGGAGATGGAACTAGAAAAGGAAGAGGCGAACATGATTCCTTTGAAAGACTATCAACAAGAACGTACAGTTGATGATGCTGAGTTGCAATTAGAGGAATTTTTGGTGGATTTTCCACAAGTCCCTTCGATGATGGAAGATGAGCACGAGTTATCCAATGAAGAAGTCTTGGAGGAGCTCGAGTTTCTTCTAGCAAGTGAACCAAGCCAAGGACTAGAGAAAACCATCGACGTTCCTAAAGAAATTGCCCAACCATCGATCCTTCCAATGTGAAACTTCAGCTTTCAAATTGGAAAAGCCCCTAGAGCATCATGACTACGTGCAATTATACGAGGAGCGAGTTTTGTCCATCATACTAGCAGCTTGCTTGATAGTCGGGAAGAGAAAATTGATGATTATCCCTCTAAGCGGATACTTGAAGCCATTTGCTTGGAAGAAGGATGGATGGTCATCGATCACGCCCATTTGTCTTTCACCATGAGTCCAGCTAAGAAGACTTATCACATTAAAAAGAAGCGCTTTTGGGAGGCACCCTAATTTTTATCTTTAATTTCTAATATTTTTAACCTTTTGTTTTGAAACATTTTATTAGTTTTAGTTTTCATATTTTATTTAATTTTCGTTTCAGTTTCGATTTTATTTCTTTATTTTATTATTTCCAGATTCTACCGAGGAGGCACTAAATTTCCACAACATCAGCCTCGATGGATGATCAGGGCAGTCCCCTAGATCTTTTTATTTTTCTGCATTTATTTACTTTATTTTTCATACATGTCATGCACTTGGATTGTATTGCCTTTGTTCTCTTAGTTGAGCATCCCATGCGGGGTATCCACAATATTTTACACTGAGGACAGTGTGTTTTTCAAGTGTGGGGTGGTTGTGGGTAAACCTTATAATCCTACTCTCTCATATGATTCTTAGATATATCTGAAATTGCTATCACTAGGTGTTGTGTATTGTTAGGATGTTAGAACACTGTGTTTTTATGCACTTGAGTATGCTATTTTTGAGCTGATTGATGACTTGATTTATAGAATTGTAGTTACTTTTCTTTGTTGTTCATTATCCTTGGAAAACAATTGATGGTGTTTTACACATCAACCCTGCCGAGTTAAACTGGTGTTATTTAATTATTTTTCGAATTGTCGAATTTTAACTTAGAATGTTGATAATGTCATATGCATGTGTCTCTTAAGTAATGATTCAATTAATGATGTTGTGAACCAATTGCACCTAATACCACACCTCAAAGTGAGATTTTGAGCCTGTTGAGCATTCATTATACTTATGCTCTTTATATTTCTTGTTTGAGTGTGCATTGTACTTGACTTTGCTTTTAGAACTTGCTTTGTAATGCGTGTTGAAGTTACATGAATATTGTGAATACCATGAGATGATTTGGGTAATTTAGGATTCACCACATTTGACTAAAAGCCTATCACCTTATGTTTCCATTAGTTAGCTAGTTTTGAGCCTTAACATTTTCTTCATAATCTATACCTATACACTTTAATTGTACCATTCTTTACATTTATCTTTCCTTTACCCTTATGCTAGAATTTCTTTTTATGATTTGTTCAACTTTATGTGGGATTAAAATGACAGTTGCTATGTTGGTAAATTCACTAAATCTTTTTGATATTTTAAATGCTCCCTTTGATCCAATTTGTATTTGTTATTCTTTATGTTTATTCGAGTTGTATGCAGCGGTCGCTAATAACCTGCTAGTTCATTATTAAAAAAAAGAAAAAGAAAAAAGAAAAAAGACAAAAAAAGAAGAAGAAGAAAAAAATATATATAATAAACAAAATTCTTTAATTATTTATCTCTTTATTGGATTTAGAGCATTTGCGAGCATTATTCTATGAAGTAGGGATTTTAGTGAATGATTCTTTTTGTGATCTTAGGCATTTAATCTTTTGAGCATATATACTATTGTTTATCGCATGAATTCCAGCATTTTCACACTTATGTCCAAATCTCTGTACCTTTACCTTAGCCCCATTATAACCTTGGTAAAGACCCTTTGATTTTAGTATTTACTTGTTCACAGTAGCGAAGATATGATTTATGAGCAAGCTTATGGTGAGCGGGTCTTGTGCATTTGTTTTGAGGGATTTGTTATTCACCTATTATACACTTTGAGTGACTTGAGTGATCCCAGTGAGGCACTGGTTCGTGATGTTTGTTTTGAGTTGTCATTTAAGTTATTCATGCATTAATATTATTTCTATTCTCTGTTAATGATTTGCAATTTGATTTATGATTGAGTATCCTTTGAGATGTGTCGGATACTATCTGTTGTGGACTAGGGGCATAAACTGTAAGGAATTGCTAACTGCAGTTTTATGAGGTGAGTTGTTAATTGCTTGAGGACAAGCAATAGCTTAAGTGTGGGGTAATTTGATGTGCATAGTTTTACACATATTTGCTTGGATATTATTGCGTATGTTCTTAGCAATTATTATGCTTTTATTTTCAGATCACCCGTGTTTTGTCTTCTTTTGCATTTCATGAGCATTTATAGGACCGTCATCGGTGTTTAAGCAATTATAGATCAATACGTGTGGAAATGGACGAGAATTCATCAAGATCGGACAAGAGCTCGCGTTGCACACATTGAGCACGGCCTGAGTCAAGGCCGTGCTGACCATCACGGCCTGGACTCTGGCCGTGACCAACCATCGAAACTTGGTCTTCAAAATAATGGTTTGGGCACGGTTTCCGAGGCCACCACAGGCTGTGGTGGCCAGCATCGGCTAGGGGCACGACCATGGTGAAAACCTACTTGGTGAGATCCACAGTTTCAACACAGCCTTGACCACGGTCATGCTGAAACAAAATATATAAGGAAAACGAATTTTTTAGGATTAGAGAAAGAGGGGGAAGGAGTGACATAGAGCCGTGGCGGCTGGTTCAGTTTCTGCATAGTATTCAGTGCGAGAGAGTTGCAGGGAGGAAGAATTCCGGAATCGCAAGGTTCCGAGTGCAAAACAGTAGTGGAGCAATTCAAGAGGCAATTTGGGAGATTAATCAAAGTGTAAATCCAGATTTGGAGTTGTTCATCTAATTCGAGAGAAAAGGGTGTACATGTTTTATTTTCATTATTCTTTCATTGTAATTGATTTCTTAGATTGTTTTAAACATGAACATGTTTAGCTAGACTGATTAAATCCATTGGAATTTCTTTACTATGATGGCTTAATATTATATTGTTGGATTGTTTGAGTTAGTTTTGTATTCTTCTTGCTTTCAGTATTAATAGGATAGCATTATTCATGAGACGTGAATTGTGGTGTTTAGATTGTTTTGAATTAACAAAGCTTAATGGAGACGGATTAAAGCTTAATGCTAATTTAAGAATCAATCGTTAGGAAGAGATTCCAACTTTAGGTTTTTAGGTTTAGGAATTCGGTTATCTCGAGAGAGAAATCGAATTCAGTTAAGAATTCATCCACGAGTAGCATAATTGGATTCATCAATCCTTTATCTTTTGTTTGATCATAAACTAGTTTAGGTTCCCTTTAGGTTTGCTTTCTTGTCTTGGTTATTTCATTTATCCATTTATTCCTGCATCTCCCTTAGAACTTAGCTTGTAGCTATTAGTTAGTTTAGAAATTATTCATCATTCATCTTAGGTTAATATAACAAAGAACAAAGAAGTAACTCTGGGCTTTCACTTTCCCGAGGAATACGACCTTGATACTCGCCATTAGTGCTAGACTGCATCGATAGATACACTGCCTTAGATTGTAGCTAACACAAAGTAGCACCCATCAAGTTTTTGAAGGTAATAGCAATGAACTCATCATGAGTTGGAAGCTATCAACTTGAAGAGTTAAGTTGCTCTCCTAGCCACTTTTTAAACTAGGTTAAGATACTAACTTTTTGTTCATTGGCTATTAAGACTTGGATTGGAAGTTGAAGCTTGAATGACTTTTTTTATTTGATATTTGAATTCAATTGTTTGTAATATAGTCTGATGATTGTTAATTAGAAATAGAAAATTTATAAACTCTAATTTGTTAAAAATAGTATGGGCTTGAAGATTGGAGCTCTAAGATTATAAGGTTTGCGTCGGCACAAGTTAAGTTGAAGAACTGATTATTAGTTAGAAGCTGATACTTGAAAAGTTAAGTTATTTATTTTTTAGCTAAATATAACTTTTTAATTTTCTTATTTTATTCACTATCTGAATTTCTATTTCTAAGGTTGATACCTCTACCTCCTTTCTAAATAACTCCATGATAGGGTTAGTAGCTAATCTTTAATTTTATTAAAATGTATGGTGGAGTAACTTCAAAAGTCATGTTGGGTTATTTTAATATTTTTGTTTGATGTTTGAATTAATTGTTTCTAATATAGTCTGATGATTGTTAATTAGAAATAGAAAATTTATAAACTCTAATTTGTTAGAAATGGTATGTGCTTGAAGATTGGAATTCCAACAATATAAGGTTTGCGTCGGCACAAGTTAAGTTGAAGAACTGATGATTAGTTAGAAGCTGATACTTGAAAAGTTAAGTTGTTTATTCTTGAGCTCAATATAACTTTTTAATTTTCTTATTTTGTTCACTCTCTCAATTTCTATTTCTAAGATTAGTACCTCTACCTCATCTCTAAATAATTCCATGATAGGGTTAGTAGCTAATTTTTAATTTTATTAAGTTACATGGTGGAGTGACTTCCAAAGTCATGTCGTGTTATTTTAATTTTTTTATTTAATGTTTGAATTGAATTGTTTGTAATATAGTCTGATGATTGTTAATTAGAAATAGAAAATTTATAAATCTAATTTTTAAAAAATTGTATGTGCTTGAAGATTGGAGCTCGAAGAACATAAGGTTTGCGTCGGCACAAGTTAAGTTGAAGAACTGATGATTAGTTAGAAGCTGATACTTGAAAGGTTAAGTTAATTATTCTTTAGCTAAATATAACTTTTTAATTTTTTTATTGTGTTCACTATCTTAATTTTTATTTCTAATGTTAGTACATCTACCTCATCTCTAAATAATTCCATGATAGGGTTAGTAGCTAATCTTTAATTTTATAAAGTTGCATGGTGGAGTTACTTCAAAAGTCATGTTCGGTTTTTTTAATATTTTTGTTTGAATCACTTTTTTTGTTTGATGCTTGAAATAAATTGTTTGTAATACAATCCGATGATTGTTAATTAGAAATAGAAAATTTATAAACTCTAATTTGTTAAAAAATTTATGTGCTTGAAGATTCGAGCTCGAAGAACATAAGGTTTGGGTTGACACAAGTTAAGTTGAAGAACTGAAGATTAGTTAGAAGCTGATCCTTGAAAAGTTAAGTTCTTTATGCTTGGGCTAAATATAACTTTTTAATTTTCTTATTTATTCACTATCTCAATTTCTATTTCTAAGGTTAGTATCTCTACCTCATCTCTAAATAATTCTATGATAGAGTTAGTAGCTAATCTTTAATTTTATTAAGTTGCATGTTGGAGTTGCTTCAAAAGTCATGTTGGGTTATTTTAATTTTCTTGTTTGATGTTTGAATTGAATTATTTGTAATATATTGTGATGATTGTTAGTTATAAATAGAAAATTTACAAACTCTAATTTGTTAAAAATGGTATGTGCTTGAAGATTGGAGCTCAAAGAACACAAGGTTTGCATCGGCACAAGTTAAGTTGAAGAACTGATGATTAGTTAGGAGCTGATACTTGAAAAGTTAAGTTGTTTATTGTTGAGCTAAATATGACTTTTTAATTCTTATTTTGTTTACTATCTCAATTTCTATTTCTAAGGTTAGTACCTCTACATCATCTCTAACTAATTCCATGATAGGGTTAGTAGGTAACCTTTAATTTTATTAAGTTAAATGGTGGAGTTCCTCAAAAGTCATGTTAGGTTATTTTAATTTTCTTGTTTTATGTTTGAATTGAATTGTTTGAAATATAGTCTGATGATTGTTAATTATAAATAGAAAATTTATAAACTCTAATTTGTTAAAAATGGTATGTGCTTGAAGATTGGAGCTCAAAGAACATAAGGTTTATGTCAGCACAAGTTAAGTTGAAGAACTGATTATTAGTTAGAAGCTGATACTTGAAAAGTTAAGTTCTTTATTTTTGAGCTAAATATAACTTTTTAATTTTCTTATTTTGTTCACTATCTCAATTTCTATTTCTATGGTTAGTACCTCTACCTCATCTCTAAATAATTCCATGATAGGGTTAGTAGCTAATCTTTAATTTTATTAAGTTGCATGGTGGAGTTACTTCAAAAGTCATGTCGGGTTATTTTAATTTTCATGTTTGATGTTTGAATTGAATTGTTTGTAACATAGTCTGATCATTGTTAATTAGAAATAGAAAATTTATAAACTCTAATTTGTTAAAAATAGTATGTGCTTGAAAATTGGAGCTCGAAGAACATAAGGTTTGCGTCGGCACAAGTTAAGTTGAAGAACTAATGATTAGTTAGAAGCTGATACTTGAAAAGTTAAGTTATTTATTCTTTAGCTAAATATAACTTTTTAATTTTTTTATTATGTTCACTATCTCAATTTTTATTTCTAATGTTAGTACATCTACCTCATCTATAAATAATTCCATGATAGGGTTAGTAGCTAATCTTTAATTTTATAAACTTGCATTGTGGAGTTACTTCAAAAGTCATGTTGGGTTTTTTTAATATTTTTATTTGAATGACTTCTTTTGTTTGAAGTTTGAAATGAATTGTTTGTAATACAATCCGTTGATTTTTAATTAGAAATAGAAAATTTATAAACTCTAATTTGTTAAAAATGTTATGTGCTTGAAGATTGGAGCTCGAAGAACATAAGGTTTGCGTCGGCACAAGTTAAGTTGAAGAACTGAAGATTAGTTAGAAGCTGAGACTTGAAAAGTTAAGTTCTTTATTCTTGAGCTAAATATAACTTTTTAATTTTCTTATTTTGTTCACTATCTCAATTTCTATTTCTAAGGTTAGCACCTCTACCTCATCTCTAAATAATTCCATGATAGGGTTAGTAGCTAATCTTTAATTTTATTAAATTGCATGGTGGAGTTACTTCAAAACTCATGTTGGGTTATTTTAATTTTCTTGTTTGAATGACTTTTTTTGTTTGATCTTTGAATTGAATTGTTTGTAATATAGTCTGATGATTATTAATTAGAAATAGAAAATTTATAAACTCTAATTTATTAAAAATGGTATGTGCTTGTAGACTGGAGCTCGAAAAATATAAGGTTTGCATCAGCACAAGTTAAGCTAAAGAACTGATGATTTGTTAGAAGCTGATACTTGAAAAGTTAAGTTGTTTATTTTTGAGCTAAATATAACTTTTTAATTTTCTTATTTTGTTAACTATCTCAATTTCTGTTTTTAAGGTTTGTACCTTCACTTTAACTCTAAATAATTCCATCATAGGGTTAGTAGCTAATCTTTAATTTTATTAAGTTGCATGGTGGAGTTACTTCAAAAGTCATGTAGGGTTATTTTAATATTTTAATTTGAATGACTTCTTTTATTTGATGTTTTAATTGATTTGTTTGTAATATAGTATTATGATTGTTAATTAGAAATATAAAATTTATAAACTCTAATTTGTTAAAATGTTATGTGCTTGAAGATTGGAGCTCGAAGAATATAAGGTTTGCGTCGACACAAGTTAAGTTGAAGAACTGATGATTAGTTAGAAGCTAATACTTGAAAAGTTAAGTTATTTATTCTTTAGCTAAATATAATTTTCAATTTTTTTATTATTCTCACTATCTCAATTTTTATTTCTAAGGTTAGTACCTCTACCTCATCTTTAAATAATTCCATGATAGGGTTAGTAGCTATTCTTTAATTTTATTAAGTTACCTAGTGGAGTTACTTCAAAAGTCATGTTGGGTTATTTTAATTTTTTTATTTGAATGACTTTTTTTGTTTTATGTTTGAATTGAATTGTTTTTAATATATTCTGATGAATGTTAATTAGAAATAGAAAATTTATAAACTCTAATTTGTTAGAAATGTATGTGCTTGAAGATTGGGGCTCCAAAAATATAAGGTTTGTGTCGGCACAAGTTAAGTTGAAGAACTGAAGATTAGTTAGAAGCTGATACTTGAAAAGTTAAATTGTTTATTCTTGAGCTAAATTATAACATTTTAATTTTCTTATTTTGTTAACTATCTCAATTTCTGTTTTTAAGGTTAGTACCTTCACTTTAACTCTAAATAATTCTATGATAGGGTTAGTAGCTAATCTTTAATTTTATTAAGTTGCATGGTGGAGTTGCTTCAAAACTCATGTTGGGTTATTTTAATATTTTAATTTGAATGACTTCTTTTGTTTGATGTTTTAATTGAATTGTTTGTAATATAGTATGATGATTGTTAATTAGAAATAGAAACTTTATAAACTATAATTTATTAAAATGTTACGTGCTTGAAAATTGGAGCTCGAAGAATGTAAAGTTTGCATCGGCACAAGTTAAGTTGAATAACTGATACTTGAAAGGTTAAGTTCTTCATTCTTTAGCTAAATATAATTTTTTAATTTTCTTATTTTGTTCACTACCTCAATTTCTATTTCTAAGGTTAGTACCTCTATCTCGTCTCTAAATAATTCATGATAGGGTTAGTAGCTAATCTTTGATTTTATTAAGTTGCATGGTGGAGTTCCTTCAAAAGTCATGTTGGGTTATTTTAGTTTTTTTTTTTTATGTTTGAATTGAATTGTTTGTAATATAGTCTGATGATTGTTAATTAGAAGTAGAAAATTTATAAACTCTAATTTGTTAAAAATATTATGTGCTTGAAGATTGGAGCTCGAAGAACATAAGGTTTGTGTCGGCACAAGTTAAATTAAGAAATGATGATTAGTTTGAAGCTGATACTTGAAAAGTTAAGTTTATTCTTGAGCTAAATATAACTTTTTAATTTACTTATTTTGTTAACTATCTCAATTTCTCTAAAGTTAGTACCTCTACCTCATCTCTAAATAATTCCATGATAGGGTTAATAGCTAATTTTTAATTTTATTAAGTTGCATGGCGGAATTACTTCAAAATTTTTGTTGGGTTATTTTAATTTTTTTGTTTGAATGATTTTTTTGTTTCATGTTTGAATTGAATTATTTTTAATATAGTCTGATGATTGTTAATTAGAAATAGAAAATTTATAACCTCTAATTTATTAAAAATGGTATGTGCTTAAAGGCTGTGGCTCGAAGAACATAAGGCTTGCGTCGGCACAAGTTAAGTTGAAAAACTGATGATTAGTTAGAAATAGATACTTGAAAGGTTAAGTTCTTTATTCTTGAGCTAAATATAACTTTTTAATTATCTTATTTTGTTCAATATCTCTATTTTTATTTCTAAGGTTAGTGCCTCTACCTTGTCTTTAAATAATTCCATGATAGGGTTAGTAACTAATCTTTAATTTTATTAAGTTGAATGGCGGAGTTCCTTCAAAAGTCATGTTGGGTTATTTTACTTTTTTTGTTTGATTTTTGAATTGAATTGTTTGCAATATAGTCTGGTGATTGTTAATTAGAAATAGAAAATTTATAAACTCTAATTTGTTAAAAAAGGTATGTGCTTGAAGATTGGAGCTCGAAGAACATAAGGTTTGCATCGGCACAAGTTAAGTTGAAGAACTTATGATTATTTTGTTCACTATGTCAATTTCTATTTTTAAGATTAGTACCTCTACCTCATCTCTACCCAACATGACTTTTGAAGTAACTCCACCATGCAACTTAATAAAATTAAAGATTAGCTATTAACCCTATCATGGAATTATTTAAAGATGAGGTAGAGGTACTAATCTTAGAAATAAAAATAAAGATAGTGAACAAAATATAGTCTGATGATTATTAATTAGAAATAGAAAATTTATAAACTCTAATTTGTATATTTATGACTAGATAACCCGAAGTCATTAAGCGTGACGGATGGAGGTTAGTTTTGGAGCGTCTTACTGTGAGTAGTATATTACACATATATGTAAGTATATGCTTTTTCTCATCTCCCCTTTGCAATGAGCATGCGTTTAAATGCGAATGAGAATGACCAGACTTAGTAATTAAGATGATATGCGCGCATGCATTATGTGTAAAAGTAGATTTTAACTGCATAACTAGATTGAGTTAGAACCTCCTAAACGATGGGGTAATCATTGGACATAGGCGCTTGCTTGACAAGTAATATTAGGCTACAAGTGCTTTGTTATTGTTATTTGGATTAGTGTTGCTTGGTGTTTATCGATGTTGATGTGACTATCTGTGTTTGCATCTTTATTATGATTTTAATCAGTCGTCAGAAAGAAATGCCCCCACTATCCAAATAGATTGATTGGATAGCGAAAGTAGGGACCCTCTTAGTTTACTGGAGGATCATATTGTTAGTAAATCTAGAGGGCTTAAAAGTCAGATGTTCAGAGAATTATGATCCACGAGAGTTGGAAATGAACCTATAAATTTTCAAATACTCTTACGTGAGTAAGTTAAAATATAACAATTTAGTTTTACCTTTTGCTTCTAAATTTAATATCTCAAGCAATCATTTATATCCTAATTTTTCTTTCTCTCTACATATTTCTTACAATATTTACTAATAACCATTATCTTCCTCTAATTATTAACTTTTTGCATGTTTATAGGAAAGACTATTTTGTTCAAGTCCAACTCACTTGGTCTCCTAGCCACTTTTTAAACTATCTTCAAGACCTAATTTTTTTGTTTATTTGCTATTATGACTGGATTGTAAGTTGAAGCTTATTAAACATGGTCTGTGCTTGAAGATTAGAGCTTGAAGCAAATAAGGTTTGTGTCGGCACAAGAGATGAGACTCTTTATTTAGAGTTTTAGTTAAAGAACTGACCATGAGTTGGAAGCTGTCAACTTGAAGAGTTAAGTTGCTCTCCTAACCACTGTTTAAACTAGCTTAAGATACTAACTTTTTGTTCATTGGTTATTATGACTGGATTGAGAGTTGAAGCTTGTTAAAAATGGTATGTGCTTGAAGATTGGAGCTCGAAGAATATAAGGTTTGCATCAGCATAAGTTAAGTTGAAGAAGTGATGATGCATTAGAAGCTGATACTTGAAAAGTTAAATTGTTAATTCTTGAGCTAAATATAATTTTTTAATTTTCTTATTTTGTTCACTATGTCAATTTCTATTTTTAAGGTTAGTACCTCTACCTCATCTCTACCCAACTTGACTTTTGAAGTAACTCCACCATGAAACTTAATAAAATTAAAGATTAGCTACTAACCCTATCATAGAATTATTTAGGGATGAGGTAGAGGTATTAACCTTAGAAATACAAATTGAGAAAGTAAACAAAATAAGAAAATTGAAAAGTTATATTTAGCTCAAGAATAAACAATTTAACTTTTCAAGTATCAACTTCTAATTAACCATCAGTTCTTCAACTTAATTTGTGCCGACGTAAACTTTATGTCATTCGAGCTCCAATCTTTAAGTACATACCATTTTTAACAAGTTTCAACTTCCAATCCAGTCATAATAGCCAATGAATAAAAAGTTAGTGTTTTAAGTTAATTTAAAAAGTGGCTAGGAGAGCAACTTAACTCTTCAAGTTGACAGCTTCCAACTCATGATCATTTCTTCAACTAAAACTCTAAACAAAGAGCCTCATCACTTGTGCCGAGGCAAACCTTATGTGCTTCGAGCTCCAATCTTCAAGCACAGACCATGTCTAACAAGTTTTAACTTACAATCCAGTCATAATAGCCAATGAACAAAAAGTTAATGCTTTAAGCTAATTTAGAAAGTGGCTAGCAGATCAAGTGAGTTGGACTTAAATAAAAAAGTATTTCCTATAAATATGCAAAGAGATAAAGGAAGATAATGGTGATTAGTAAAAATTGTAAAGAATATGTAGAGAGAAAGAGAAATTAGGATATAAATTATTACTTGAGATATTAGATTTACAAAAAAAAGGTAGAATTAAATTGTTATATTCTAACTCACTCACGCAAGAGTACCTGCGTATCCATGCCATATTTCGCTTTTATCCTCCTATTAAATGAAAACTATTATCCTAATAATTGTATAATAAAATATATTTTCGATATAGTAAAAGGAAGTGTATCCTCTACATATGTTGCCACCTTAAGTAACATCCCACCGTCAATCCATTATTGTTTACTTAGTCCATCCATCATAATTGGGAAACATAAATCCAATAACAATCATTTATTATTGAAAAAGAATTTAATTTATATAGTATCTTCGTCTTCCAAATTTTATTATTATAAAGAAATATCAATTTAATTATTAAGTACAAAAAAAATTATATTGAAAGACTTAACTTATCTAAAATTCTAAAATATTAAAGTATAGCCTACTGCAATTAAACTCAGAGTTATTTAATAATTTTTTCGTAAAACAATAATTTAAAATAACTATTAACAAAATAATCAAAACACCACGAAATTATTAAATGATAAAATTTAAGTTATTATAAATTTCTCCTTTGAGTACACCCTAGACCCATCAATATCTCTAACACCACATTACTTAAAACCTCTTTGAGCATCCACACACAGTAATTATTATTTAAGACCTCCCTCACCAATCCCATATCATTGATAAGCAATCATATTATTATGCACTCGCAATTCCCATACAGTTTATTGTGCCATCTCGAGTGCCAAACACCATCCATATAAAGAACTTTGATCCATTGAGTCTTATTCGAACCGTTCAATATACTTTAATAATTCTCAGAAAAATATATTTCAGTATACTTTTCATTTTCACTTTGTTTAAAACTTGCAGCATTATGTCCGAGACCGACCGACCGATGTGCTACTCTACGTATTTGACATGAAACTTATATGATGTATGAGTGAGCACATGCGACTCAATGCATGTGAAACGTACTGAAAGACCATTGGACACAACGCTCATGTTTACTGAAGGATCATATTCTTAGTGGATCTAGAGGACTCGCAAGTCAGATGTTCAGAGAATTATAATCCACGAGACTTGGAAATGAACCAATAAATTTTCAAAAGTATTATAAGCATTTTAAAGAAGATTGAAACTATTTTTGAAATGGTTTTATCATATTCGCAAAATTTTAAACTTGAGCATTGTGTCCGATGGTATTTCAGTACACTTCACATGCATCGAGTCGCACGTGTTCACTCATACATCATATAAGTTTCATGTTAAATACGTCGAGTAGCATATCGGTCAGTCAGTCTCGGACATAATGCTGCGAATCTTAAACAAAGCGAAAATAAAAAGTATACTGAAATATAGTTTATTGGAGGATCATATTCCTAATTTTTCTTTCTCTTTACATATTTCTTACAATTTTTACTAATCACCATTATCTTCCTCTAATTATTATCTCTTTGCATGTTTGTAGGAAAGTCTTTTGTTCAAGTCCAACTCACTTGGTCTCCTAGCCACTTTTTAAACTAGCTTAAAGCACTAACTTTTTATTCATTGCCTATTATGACTGGATTATAAGTTGAAACTTGTTAGACAAGGTCAGTGCGTGAAGATTAGAGCTCGAAACACATAAGGTTTGCATCGGCACAAGTGATGAGGCTCTTTGTTTAGAGTTCTAGTTGAAGAACTGATCATGAGTTTGAAGCTGTCAACTTGAAGAGTTAAGTTGCTCTCCTAGCCACTTTTTAAACTAGCTTAAAATACTAACTTTTTGTTCATTGGCTATTATGACTGGATTGGAAATTGAAGCTGGAATGACTTTTTTTGTTTGATGTTTGAATTGAATTATTTGTAATATTGTCTGATGATTATTAATTAGAAATAAAAAATTTATAAATTCTAATTTGTTAAAAATGGTATGTGCATGAAGATTGGAGCTCCAAGAATATAAGGTTTGTTGCTTATTTGGTTAGCTTGAATAGTTCATGAAACCTCAAACTGAATTTTGGATAGCTCATACCAGTAAGGTTGGTGTTGAGTTTCAGAGTTGGAAGAACTAAATGGATTCGGTTTGCAGACAAATTTTTATTTTACAACATGTATAAAAATTAAAGAAATATGCACTAAATTCAGTACTGTAAGTCTATGATAGCTTGCTCTGACTACTTTTGAGAATAATCATTTTTTTTAGTGTTTTGTGCATGTTCACAAACTTAATGCTTATTTGTTCAAGATTGGTGCAGGCAGCCCTATTGTACTACCACGAGAAAGTGAGTCTGTGCTATTGGGTTGGTGCTGTTGCCGCAAAAAAATATGCCAGTCTCAGTGAGGCCATGAGGGCCCTGAATGCAGTCGGTCAGGACATGAGCTCTTGCTTCTGAATTTTCAATTCAATTCATAACTTTTATGACATATAACTAGGTACAAAACAATAAATGATTAGAGGAGAGGTTTTAAGTGAGTGCAAAACATAATGCAGCTTTTCTTTTGTGCATTCAGATTTTTGTTGGAATTCCTATTAGTCATTATTTTCTCTTAGTTCATCCTATTACTCCCACCTTCCTCCACCTCTCTAAGAAAAAAAAAAGAGAAAAACAGGTAAAAGGAATTTGAAAGAAGTATTACTTTAATAACTTTAACCTGTAAAGCAATTATGCTAAGGAATTTTATAGATCAGTTGTGAATAAATAAATCTAAAGGCCCTTGCTTAAGATTGAGGCTTGAAGTTGATGGTAGAATTCGGCAACACATGGCAGACTTTACCTCATTGCTCCTTCAAAGTTTTGGTGTTTCTGTGTATCATTATAGAGAAGAAGTTGCAGAAATTGCCTAAATGAATTTTCACTTGCATTTTGTTTCTTATGCCATACTTTAGCACTGCCAGGGTCTAGTTATTTGGTTGAAGTTTTGATTACATTTATAAACCACTTATGCATAGCCTTAAACTATATTAATTTATTTTTCTACTCAAAACTACCTTTACTAGTCAATATGTTTTGAATTAGTAACAACTTGCTATTTTGTTGTCAACGATACATGGATTGGCTCCCGTTAATTTCAAAATCAATAGGGAGTTGTATGTTATTATATAAAATAGTTTGTAAACTGAGAGGATCATTGGGGTGGTATATGCAGCTTGCTTCACTTGATTAAACATTAAACCAATATTCTACAATATAAGTAGCTGCTAACCTGGGATTAATACTTATGCAAACTGTTCTGCTCTATCGTCATATATTTTTTTATTAATATCCATTTGATTTAGTGTAATTAACCTGACTCTTTTTAGGTCATTCATCCATCAAAAGACCCAAAGGTGAAGCAGTATCGTGATGCCAAATACCGAGTATTCCGGGAGATTTATGAGTAGCAACTATCTCAACGTGCATTAATTGCTAAAGCTTTAGAATAGTTCATGCTGCTAATCAGGACTTGTGGAAACTTGTGCAGGATTGTGAGAGTTTGATAAAATCTCAAAAAGAAATCTTTGTAAAGTTGATTGGCATTTTCACGAGGTAAAATCTCAACGATTTTTTATTTTCTTGTCAACTTGTTATTGATTCCATTGTAGGAATGACTTCACACTTAAAGCCTCAAGGACTTTGAGCGTGATGGATGGAGCTTAGTTTTGAAGCGTCTTATTGTAAGTAGTATATTATAGATTTATGTGTGTATATGCATTTTCTTCTCTCTCCTTTGCAATAAGCATGCGTTTAGATGCGAATGGGATTGACCAGACTTAGTAATTAAGATGATATGTGCGCATGCATTATGTGAAAAAGTAGATTTTAACTGCATAACTGGATTGAGTTAGAACCTCCTAGACAATGGGGTAATCATCGGACATAGGAGCATGCTTGACAAGTAATATTAGGCTACAAGTACTTTGTTATTGTTATTTTGATTAGTGTTACTTGGTGTTTATCGATGTTGATGTGATTGTCTATGTTTGCATCTTTATTATGATTTTAATCAGTCGTCAGAAAGAAATGCCACCACTATCCAAATAGACTGATTGGACAGCGAAAGTGGGGACCCTCTCAGTTTACTGGAGGATCATATTCTTAGTGGATCTAGAGGGCTCAAAAGTCAGATGTTCAGAGAATTATGATCCACGAGACTTGGAAATGAACCTATAAATTTTCAAAAGTATTATAAGCATTTTAAAGAAAATTGAAACTTTTTTCGAAATGGTTTTATCATTTTCACAAATAGTCTTTCAGTACACTTCACATGCATCGAGTCTCATGTGTTCACTCATGCATCATATAAGTTTCATGTCAAATACGTCGAGTAGCACATCGGTTGGTCGGTCTCGGATATAATGTTGCAGGCTTTAAACAAAGCGAAAATGAAAAGTATACTTAAATATTTTTTACAGGGAATTATTAAAGTATATTGAACGGTTCGAATAAGACTCGATGGATCAAAGTTCTCTATATGGATGATGTTTGGCACTCGAGACGTCACAATAAACTGTATGGTGATTGCGAGTGCATGATAATATGATTGCTTATCGGTGAATCATATGTGATTGGTGAGGAAGGCCTTAAATAATAATTACTGTGTGTGGATTCTCAAAGAATTTTAAATAACATGGTGTTAGGGATATTGATGGGTCTAGGGTGTACTCATAGGAGAAATTTATAACAACTTAAATTTTATCATTTAATAATTTCGTAGTGTTTTGATTATTTTGTTGATAGTTATTTTAAATGATTGTTTTACGAGAAAATTATTAAATAATTCAAGTTTAATTGCAGTAGGCTATACTTTAATATTTTAGAATTTTAGATAAGTTAAGTCTTTAAATTTAATTTCTTTTATACTTAAGAATTAAATTGATATTTTCTTATAATAATAAAATTTGGAAGAGGAAGTTATTATATGAATTAATTTTTTTTAATAATAAATTGTTGTTAGTGGATTTATGTTTTCCAATTAGGATGGATGCACTAAGTAAACAGTAATGGATTGACATTGGGATGTTACTTGAGGTGGCAATATATGTAGATGACACACTTCCTTTTACTATATCGAAAATATATTCTATTATACAATTATTAGGATAATAGTTTTTATTTAATAGGAGGATAAAAGCGAAATATGGCATAGATACTCATGTACTCTTGCGTGAGTAAGTTAGAATATAACAATTTAGTTTTGCCTTTTATTTTTTAAATTTAATATATGAAGTAATCATTTATATCCTAATTTTTCTTTCTCTCTACATATTTCTTACAATTTTTACTAATCACCATTATCTTCCTCTAATTATTAACTCTTTCCATTTTTATAGGAAAGACTTTTTTGTTCAAGTCCAACACACTTGGTCTCTTAGCCACTTTTTAAACTAGCTTCAAGCCTTAATTTTTTGTTAATTTGCTATTATGACTGGATTGTAAGTTGAAGCTTGTTAAACATGGTCTGTGCTTGAAGATTAGAGCTCGAAGCATATAAGGTTTGCGTTAGCACAAGTGATGAGGCTCTTTGTTTAGAGTTTTAGTTCAAGAACTGATCATGAGTTAGAAGCTGCAAACTTGAAGAGTTAAGTTGCTCTCCTAGCTACTGTTTAAACTAGCTTAAGATACTAACTTTTTGTTCATTGGTTATTATGACTGGATTGGAAGTTGAAGCTTGTTAAAAATGGTATGTGCTTGAAAATTGGAGCTCGAAGAACATAAGGTTTACGTCGGCACAAGTTAAGTTGAAGAACTGATGATTAGTTAGAAGCTCATACTTGAAAAGTTAAGTTGTTTATTCTTGAGCTAAATATAATTTTTTAATTTTCTTATTTTGTTCACTATCTTAATTTCTATTTCTAAGGTTAGTACCTCTACCTCATCGCTAAATAATTTTCCATTTATAATTAACAATCATGAGACTATATTACAAACAATTCAACTCAAACATCAAACAAGAAAATTAAAATAACCCAACATGCATTTTGAAGTAAGGTTAGTACCTCTACATCATCTTTTAATAATTCCATGATAGGGTTAGTAGCTAATATTTAATTTTATTAAGTTGCATGGTGGAGTTACTTCAAAAATCATGTTGGGTTATTTTAATTTTTTTTGAATGATTTTTTTTTTTGATGTTTGAATTGAATTGTTTGTAATTTAGTCTGATAATTGTTAATTAGAAATAGAAAATTTATAAACTCTAATTTGTTAAAAATGTTATGTGCTTGAAGATTGGAGCTCAAAGAACATAAGGTTTGCGTCGGCACAAGTTAAGTTGAAGAACTAAAGATTAGTTAGAAGCTGATACTTGAAAAGTTAAGTTGTTTATTCTTGAGCTAAATATAACTTTTTATTTTTCTTATTTTGTTTATTATCTCAATTTCTCTAAGGTTAGTACCTCTACCTCATCTCTAAATAATTCCATAATAGGGTTAGTAGCTAATCTTTAATTTTATTAAGTTGCATGGTGGAGTTACTTCAAAAGTCATGTTGGGTTATTTTAATTTTTTTGTTTGAATGACTTTTTTTGTTTGATGTTTGAATTGAATTGTTTGTAATATAGTCTGATGATTGTTAATTAGAAATAGAAAATTTATAAACTCTAATTTATTAAAAATGGTATGTGCTTGAAGATTAGAGCTCGAAGAACATAAGGTTTGCGTCGGCACAAGTTAAGTTGAAGAACTGATGATTAGTTAGAAGCTGATACTTGAAAGGTTAAGTTCTTTATTCTTTAGCTAAATATAACTTTTTAATTTTCTTATTTTGTTCACTATCTCAATTTCTATTTCTAAGGTTAGTACCTCTACCTCGTCTTTAAATAATTCCATAATAGAGTTAGTAGCTAATCTTTAATTTTATTAAATTGCATGGTGGAGTTCTTTCAAAAGTCATGTTGGGTTATTTTAATTTTTTTGTTTGACTTTTGAATTGAATTATTTGCAATATAGTCTGATGATTGTTAATTAGAAATAAAAAATTTATAAACTCTAATTTGTATATTTATGATTAGATAATCCGGAGTCATTAAGTGCGACGAATGGAGCTTAGTTTGGGAGCACTGTGAGTAGTATATTACATATATATGGATGTATATGCATTTTCTCCTCTCTTTTGCAATAAGCATGCGGTTAAATGCGAATGAGATTGATGAGACTTAGTGATTAAGATGATATGCGCACATGCATTATGTGAAAAAGTAGATTTTAACTTCATAACGGGATTGAGTTAGAACCTCTTAGACGATGGGGTAATCATCGGACATAAGCACATACTTGACAAGTAATATTAGTCTACACGTGCTTTTTATTTTGATTAGTGTTGCTTGCTGTTTATTGATGTTGATGTGATTGTCTGTGTTTGTATCTTTATTATGATGTTAATTAGTCATTAGAAAAAGATACTGCCACTATACAAATTGATTGATTGGATAGCGAAAGTGGGGACCCTCTCAGTTCATTGGAGGATCATATTCTTAGTAGATCTAGAGGGCTCGAAAGTCAGATGTTCAAAGAATTTTAAAAAGTATCATAAGCATTTTTAAGAAGATTGAAACTAGTTTCGAAATGGTTTTATCATTTTCTCAAAGTTTTATACTTGAGCGTTGTGTCCGATGGCCTTTCAGTACACTTCACATGCATCGAGTCGCACGTGTTCACTCATGCTTCATATAATTTTTATGTCAAATACATCGAAATGAACTTATAATTTTAAAAAGTATTATAAGCATTTTTAAGAAGATTGAAACTATTTTCGAAATGGTTTTATCATTTTCTCAAAGTTTTAAACTTGAGCGTTGTGTCCGATGGTCTTTCAATACACTTCACATGAATCGAGTCGCACGTGTTCACTCATGCTTCATATAATTTTTATGTCAAATACATCGAGTAGCATATCGGTCGGTCGGTCTCGGACATAATGCTGCAAGTTTTAAATAAAGCAAAAATGAAAAGTATACGAAAATATATTTTACTGAGAATTACTAAAGTATATTGAACGGTTCAAACAAGACTCGATGGATCAAAGTTCTCTGTATAGATGATGTTTTTGCTCGAAATGTCACAGTAAACTGTATGGTGATTGTGAGTAAACTGTACATGATAGGGCTTTCCATAAGATGTAGATGTTCTTCCCGACTTCCATGGAAACAGGTATGTGATTAGTGATGATAAGGCTTTTCAGATTATAGTGCCTAAGTTTTGTTATACATCTTTGAGCTGTTAAATTCTTCATGCTACAGGTCTCCTGGTGCATATCCAAAAGCAAAAAGGGAATTATTTATGCCATGACCCTTGACACAAGTGATAGACAATTGGCTCTTCTATACCTTGTTGTCATTCAGGGTATTGCATATGGTACACGCCATGTAACACCCGGAATTTTTATATATTTAATAATGAATTTTTATTTGAGTTAATTTTAGCTTCATTATTATTGGGTTTAATTTGAAATGATTATATTTTGGTTATTCAAAATTTTTTCCAAATGCATATTTATATAAGTAAAATTATATATTGAAAATTTTTGGGAAGAAATTATAAAGGATGTTTTTATAAAAGAAATTTGGGAGAATTGGTATTATAATTGATTAGTAGTATTAAATTTTGAGTTGGAAATTGATTATTTAATTTAATTGTGTATAGGATTTAATTGGAGGATTATTTTGGAATAAGGATTAAAAGTATAATTTTATTTTTGTGAGGGTTTAATGAAAATTTGTGAGCTTGGTATTTTTGTAAATAAATATGTCGGTCAGGGGTATTTTTTGTAATTGTGTATTTTCAATAATTTGGATTTGGCCCAAATTAAATAGTTAAGGGCTTAATTGAAAGGCTGAAGGAAAGTTTGGGGGTTAAATTGGGATTTTGATGGATGAAATTGTAAGTAATTAAGGAAGTTGAGGGACCAAATTGTAATAAGGAAAAGTTCAGGGGTCAAATGTCGATATTGAAAGGAATGGAAATCGGGGAGAGAGAAAAGAAAGAAGGAAGAAGAAGAAAGGGAGGAGAGAGAGAGGCGTCGGCGTCCATGGTGGACGGACCGGAGGCCAGCCGAGGGCGGTGTTGAGGGCGGAATCGCGCGACATGTGGCGGCCCAAGGCGTCGTTCGGCCGTTCCGGCCTTCCGGCCGATCTCGGTGGCGATC
Source organism: Ricinus communis (assembly GCF_019578655.1). Taxonomy (NCBI): domain Eukaryota; kingdom Viridiplantae; phylum Streptophyta; class Magnoliopsida; order Malpighiales; family Euphorbiaceae; genus Ricinus; species Ricinus communis. Next base: position 26,510,841 of record NC_063263.1, on the reverse strand, counting down.
AGCTCCCCTTGGAGAGCTTCCTTTGGCGCGGCCAGCTTTGGTGGCCGGAGGAGAGAGTTCTGGCGAAGTGGTGGCAGCCGGCGTTTTTGAGTTTTTCCGGCAAGATCCGGCGGAGGATGGACGATCAGAGGACGTATCCTGACTCTCCTCATCTCAAGCTTCGCGATGGCACCGATTTTGTGGCGATCGGGCTCCGTTTGCAAATCGACGGCCGAGATCGTCCGTAAATCTCTCCGGATGATCGGGTGTCAGATCGAAAAATCGGAAGCAGGGATCGTCATCAGCGCGTCGTTGTGAGTCTGATGGTGTGTTCGGATCGTCGATCGGACTCTAGCGGCTGGAGGCTAGTCGACCGAGCGTCTCGGTAATTTTCTTTGGCCCGTTAATTTTAGAAATTCTTGGTTTAATTGTGTCTATTGGATTATATTGAGTACTTGATGATATTTGTGAGTCAAAAATAATTGTCCGCCGTTTGCCTCGTATTTTGTGTTGTGTGGCGGAGTCGGGAAATAGTGAAGTTTGAGGACCCGACTCCCGTTGTTTAAATTGTTGGATATTTGAAGTGTTCTTCTGGCAGGTCCTGGACCCGTTTTTACGGGGGGTAATGTTCGTGTTGTAGGGGAGGTTCTGCCGAATTTTCGGTAGTTCCTGAGTCGAGATTCTACCCCAGGAATCTAGACCTAGGATCTATTGTAATTGTTTCATCGTTTTGATAAATTGTTTTCCGTGACTAGATTGTCAGTTCGTTCGGCTCGCTCCTACCGAGGCACCGGAGCAGAGCTAGGAGGTTGCCAAACCTGTGAGTTAAAGTCATTTAATCATTGCGCTATTGCTAAGTTTGATTTTAATATGCTATTTTGAAAGTTCATGCTTAATATGGTTATTAGTTTTGCAACGTAAATAGTTTCACTGAATTATTCGTTATTAAAGGTAAAATAAGTATTATTATAGTAATGTTATGATAATATCAAATATTATCAGTTTTCCACATGAGTTGCCTGATGTCTTACTCTTAAATGTTAATTGTTATTTATTATATGTGATGATTTCGATTTGGGGATGTGGCTTTCGTAGAACATGCCGCCTGATGGGTTACATCAGGACCGCGTGCGCACCGGTAATGATCATGGAAATGTAATAAGATTTTCATGGGTTTGCCCTGGTCGAGCATGGCTCTCTGGGCTGATTTGTGTAAATTGCCGGAGGTAAGGTCCCTAGTCGAGCATTGCTCTCGGGGCGCCGGCTTATTTGGATACTTAAGTGACCAGACTGGAGGTAAGGTCCCTGGTCGAGCATTGCTCTCGGGGCGCCAGTCTTATTGGATTAAGAGAGCCGAATGGCTACTAGATTTCTTATTTGGATATTTAAGTGACCAGACTGGAGGTAAGGTCCCTGGTCGAGCATTGCTCTCGGGCTAGCCTCATTGGATTAAGAGAGCCGAATGGCTACTAGATTTTGGGGTTTAGGGTTCTACCGAGCCACTCGTCCCGTAAAAGTAAAAATATATTTTTATTTATTTATTTATTAATTTATTGTGGTATGATTATAATATGGATTGTATTTACGTGCATGGTTGATATTTTGATTCGAATGATTAATATTTTATGTGAAGGAAATAGTAGGGTATGATTATAGTATGGTTTGATATACTGATTTGAATAATCTATGTTTTCTGAGAAGAAGCAATAGTCCCTAGATTATTTGATTTTAACTCACTCTAGACCGAGTCTCCATTTATATTTTTTCGATTCGACTTGTTAGTTCTCCCGCCGACTCTTATTCAAGAATCCGACTCCTTCATCATCGGGTGATGTATTTGATTTGGTATGTAAATTGGTAAATCTTAGATTCTCCGCAGTAGTAATAGTAGATGTATCAGTTGTAAATTTTCTGAGTTTCAGGTCTCTCCTAGTTTTTCTGGCAGACCGAAGTATTTATGTAGAATGTAGCTGTTAAGATAAATTGTGGCTTTAATAATATTAATTTGAGATGAGAGTTGTTTAAATCAGTGAGTGTCAGGCTTACTACGGGTTTCGGTGGCCTTTAAGCCTACCCATTCCCTAGTGCCGGTCACGGGCCCACGGGTGGGGTCGTGACACGCCATATTATGGAGCATTGCAATGCTCATGGTCACACAGTAAGAAAGCATCCCTTTCAATCTTCATGCACTTTTTTTTTGCAGTTACATATTTTATATTATGTATAAACATATAACTGGACCTCATATTTTTAGTTGACTAGAGTTATTAAGAGATTTGTTTTATATTGTAATTGTTTATCTTTTCAGTTATGTGTTTCTTAGTTAATGGAATGATGACTATATCACAAAATGTAATTTGTTTTAACACTTTCTGTTCTTTCTTTTATATCTTTATTCCTAGTAGATTGACATGTTGCTTGCATGTGGTGGCATGTGAAAAAACCTTATGTTTACTTATCTTCACTCTCTTTACTATTTACGTCTTAAAAGTTTTCTCTGTAATTTTAAAATTATTGTACATTATTTTGATCGATGAATAGCCTTTATATGTGAATTTTCATTTATGCCACCATGTGATGTTCATGTATAGAGACGAGTTAAGAATAAGACGGTTGGTTTATGTGCTGATCCAACATTTCGATTAAGAAAAAGATTGGGAATTGGTTAACAATGGATATTCTTACCCCTGCTGTAGCTACATTATTGCTTATCTGCTTCAACCATTGCACCAGAAATTGTTGATACATGTGCATTTACTTGCAATTACCTCTACTGTAATTTTCCCTCATTATTTCTTTTCCCAGTTTGATATAATGTATGGGTGAAGTCTCAATGTTCACTAGTTATTAATTATTGTGAATATGCGAGGAAAGTCTTTCAATCTTGAATTGTTAGCTTGAATAGTTCATGGAACCTCACACTGAATTTTGGATAGTTCATTCCAGTAAGGTTGGTGTTGAGTTTCAGAGTTAGAAGAACTAAGTGGGTTTTGTATCAATCAGCATTTGCTATAAATTGTTTGTATCATTAATGGTTTGAGTTGCTTTTGTTTCTTTGGTTTTTGGATGAGCATGCTTCTCTCTGATCACTTTGCCCTTGGCTGCATTTGGGTTTGGTGTGTTGAATTATCATTTTTTGTTTTCCAGGAGAAAATAGAGAAATTTCTTGTAGCTCTTGATCATCCTTTTGACTGCATTTAGAGGCTCACCATCATCTTAGACTACAATTGCAACATATATTTTTTGTGCTGATCAGGTAGCACTAGTGAAGTGGTTGCAATATATATCTTTCCAATCCATCTTCTGATTTTTCTTTTAAGTTTCTTATGACTTTGTTTTTATCTCTTAAAAGTTTTTTAAAATCAAGTTTTAGAAATTGCAAAAAAGAAAAAGAAAGAGAAAGAAAATCAGAATCCCTACTTAGAAAAGTTGTATTAAAACAGTTTTCGGGGTAAGAGGTTTGGGGGAAATTATCCATCGGTTTGTGCTTATATTTTAATATTTTTAATTTTGAATCAATATAGAGTATCTATTATTTTTTGGTCTATTTTTATTAGTATGACTTCTGAAAGTGGATCTTCCTAAGATAAAAGTTATTAGTAGATTGACATTGCCGTTGTACGGAATTAATTAAGAATATTTCATTTCAGATAATTAAATAGATCGTACAAGTTATAGATATGTAAATATTTTAAAATAAAAATAAAAATAGAAATACTGGTATAAAAAAATTAGATAAGAATTACAAAAATTTAATATCAACGAAATAATTTATTCAAAATTTGGTGTCTAAATCTAATATAGAGAAAATCCATACAAATCATGAAAGTCAAAAGAAGCTTTATTTTTCCCATAAAAAGAAAAGACATTTCTGATTAAGGATATCCTTATGATCGCAAGACAACAATTCCTATGCGTATTTTTCTAGGTTAAGGATATCCTTATGGATTGTACCTTAGGCCTCTGGTTTCTTTATGGATAAGGAGAGCTATAGTTAAATTCAGATGTGGTAGGGACTAGGAAGGGTGATAGGCTACTCCCCTTCTTGTGGCCTATGCCTAATGAACTGAAAAAAAATGGAAGTTCACTAAAGTGGTGCAATCTACAAAACTATAATTATTTATAGGGTAGGATATTTAAATTACCTGTAAAAGCATGAATATAGGTTTCCCATTTACCGAATGTGAGGAATTTTAAGCTAGCCATTTACAACAGGAGACTTCCAAAATAACCAAAAGTATTAGAAGGGATTAAAGAAGATTTCCATAGGCCGTTACACACTATTTAGATAAGTGCTTGATTGGAATACTGAGTAATTTATTTTGTGGTAAACTAAGTACTAGATATTAGAAAAAATGCTATTAAGACAATTGATACCAGTGCTTATGATGATGACATATAGTATAATTTTGGCTTACTTAAAAGAATTTGGTTGACAAATCTTTACCTTCTTAGGAGGGTGAGTGGGAAAGCAATAACCGAGGTATTTCTAGGAAGAACGTTACTGTTGTTTGATTATAGAATCATGCTTTTATTGGAATATCTAATTCTATGGTACTCTGACGGTCATAGATAGCCCGTTTGGGTAATAATTTTCGGGCTAAGAGGTTTGGAAAAAATTGTCCATCGGTTTGTACTTATATTTTAATATTTTTATTTTTGAATCAATAGATTATCTATTATCTTTTGGTCTATTTTTATTGGTATGACTATCGAAAGTGGATCTTCCTAGGATAAAAGTTATTAGTAGATTAGCATTGCCATTGTACGGAATTAATTAAGAATATTTCATTTCTAATAATTAAATAGATCGTACAAGTTATAGATATGTAAATATTTTAAAATAAAAATAAAAATAGAAATACTAGCATAAAAAATTAAAATATTAATATCAATTAGATAAAAGTTTAAATATCAACGAAATAATTTATTCAAAATTTAGTGTCTAAATCTAACGTAGAAAAAATCTATACAGATCATAAAAGTCAAAAGAAGCTTTATTTTTAATTTTCTTTATGTGTAAAAGAGTATTTCCTCATTTATATAAATGTCTACAAACTTTATTTTGTTCCTTAAAAACTTATAAGTATTAATTAAATTACAAACAAATACTTTTTGATTTAGACTAAAACTTAAGTGTATATATTAATTAAATTATGTATTACTCTTCCTGCTCATTTTAAAGTATATATAGAGCGTCATAAATGATAAAGCCACACCTGTTCTGTTAATGCTAGATTATAAAATAAGAAATATATAAAAAAATATTCATTAATAAGAAAATATGAGATAATTTTTTTTTTTGGTTTTTTCACAATTATCTAGCCGTCTTGAAAGACCTAATCACATTGAAAATTGACTTTTATTATTTATGTACCTAAAATTAATATCCTAAAATTAATATGATGAAATTCTTTAATACAAAAGCTCTATGTTGCATATGTTGCCACCAACGCGTTACTTGGAAAGAGCCATTAAGATAGACCTGACTTAAAAGATCTAATGGAGCAAAGAAGTAGGCACATGATAGGTGGCATCATCTAAAGATAATAATACTACCGGCCAATAGAAAAGCTACAACACAAGAAGGAAGCAAACAATAAGAGTAAAGGAAATGAATGGACCAATAGGGTAAAAGAGACCTTAAAACTCTAATTGCCTTATATATAAAGACCATGATGGATACGGTAGAATACGAAGTTACTCATTTTAACTCTAATCTTATTATTTCTTTTTCTCTTTCTCTATCTGACTTGATAGTTGGAGTGGGTCGTTGATCTTTCCGTTGACGCTCCCATCTCATCGATTATTGTCTTGCGGGATCAAGCTAGAAAAAATCTCAATCATGAATTATCAAATACAAAATCATAATGAAACATGCTAACTAATAATAAATAAAATAATATATACATAAATGAGAAGACTTTATAATTTAATTTATATGAGTAAAACAAATAATTATAAAATAAAATAAAATGTATGTTGTTAATCTAATTTATAGTAAAAGCTCCATATATGGAAGATGTTAAAATATTTTTTTGAAACAATTCTTTAAAAGTTAACAATGCATATATAGATTAACATAAATTATGGGCTGTTTTTGTAGCCTACGTATCTTTTTAGAAGAATTTAAAAAAAAAATTTATAATTTTTTTTGGCAAAATTTATGCTTTCTTATAGTTGGCTATAGATTTTCTTTATTATCTTTCAAGAAAATAGCGAGTGATATGAATCTCTTATTTATGAGTATTTAAGAAACTAAGTTTATTTGAATAAATCTTTGTTACATGTATTAATTTAAAAAAAAAATTGTGAGTTTCTGATTTGCTGATTTGTAGTAAAAAAGAAAAAAAAAAGATGATTACAACTGATATTTTGAACATGCACCTAAGATGTTTGATGAGTCTTCTAAATGAATTTTATTTTGCTCTTAGTGATGGTTTTAATGGTTCTGATGCCGATGGATTTGATATTATACTCAAAATAGTATACATATACTCTCTCTCTATATATATATATATATGAATAAATACCAAAACATATATATAAATACTATTTTGATATGCTAGAAACTTTTATATATATTGTGCATACTATTATTATCTCTTTTTTTTCTATGTTTAGAACTACATAGTGAAGAATGAGTGGAGGAGAATAAATTTATAGAATAATCAAAGAAAGAGTAAGTGGATCATTAAACAACTAGCAAAGAAATGAGATGACATGGGACATTAATTCAAAACATGTTGGCTAGTTATTTAGTTTAATTTGCTTTTCTTTTTTCTTGTAATTGTGTTGTCCATGTATGGACAAGCAATGAAATGACCATTTGAGTTGGCCAATAAATTGGATTAAATGTAATTATGTTATACATTGATGATGTTTGATAATATATTTATTCTAAAAAATTGGCTAAACTTTTAAATAGCGGTCCAACTTATAATTGTATAGATACCAAAGATATAAAACATAAACGAAATAACAGTTTTAAATACCATTTATAGATTATTCGTATATCAAATATATATGAAACATATACTACAATCTATGAGATGTATACTATTTACTCTAACTTTTACTTATGTTTTTGTAAAGATATAAACATAGTAAATGTACTATATATAAGAAATATATATTAACATAAATTAAAAATGTTCCATCACATTGAATGAACATTGATATCATATCTATTCCTACTGAAAAAAAAAATTTCGAAATGAAAATATATTAAACAAATTAGAATTTTAATTAAAAATTATTTAACATATGTTTTTTTTTTATAGAAATACCTAAAGTATGCTTGATATATAGTTGATATATACATTTCATACTTAAGATATAAAAGATAAGTGTATTGTGTACTATTTTCTAAGAGTTTATATTTTTATTTTTATAAATCTGTAATCTATATAAATTAAAATAGTTGTATATATCAAATATATTTAATGTATACTATATATTCGTTGAGCGTATACCATTTGCTACTATTTTATACCTTTTTTAAAAGGATAAATATTTGAAGTATACTATAAATATATGCAATAGATACTAAAATAAGTGCAATGTATAACATTTTTTGGAAGTTTACTTTTTTTAATATTTTATCTTTAAAATATTTCATATATCAAATATATATTAAATTTATTTCATATTTTATCGAATGGGTCTCATTTATTTCTATCTTTTTTATTATATTATATCGTATATACAAGACTTTTAATAATTTTATTATATAATAATAAAATAATTATCATAATGACATTTTTGTATTTTCTAATAATAGTGAGATTATATATAAATCCTAACTAAATCAATCAGTTAAAACTGGTATTATATCTATTACTATTAGGAAAAATAATTACTGAAATTAAAATATATTGATTAAATTAATTAAAATTTTGATTAATATATATCTAACATATACTTATTACTGTACATTTGTAAATAAAAGTTATTTTTATGACAATTTTCATATTTCTTTTTAAAACGAAATTGACTTGTATATAAAATATAAACTAAAATTATATTCTTAATAAATTCAACAATAATATAAATTTAATTTTTAATTTAATATTAATGATTCATAAAATATTTTAAAAAGATTCTAAATTTTATAATATATACCATTTGTATATAAAAGTATACTATTTTCTGCATTTTTGCAGAAAACATATACCATTTTTTTAGATTTTATATTTTCCTGCAATTTTTAGGTTTAATCTTCAAAGTTCAACTCAAAATCCTTTAACTACTACCAATATTCTAAGATGACATTAATTTATCAATTAAAACTCAATTTCAACCAAAACAATCAAAGATCTATCTAAATAAAAATGAGATTGTTGTTACTCGGTCTATATTTCAATGAAAAACAAATTCAGATCTGATTATTTTCCATTTAATGATTGACTTTCATTTTAAAGTCATTATAGAAAGTAATATTAATAGGTAAATGGAAGAAAAAAGATGAGAGTATAGTGTTTAGCTAACGTGAAAAAAGAAAAATAAAAAAGCTTTTTGAGAAGATGGAAATAGAAGTATTGAAAGAGTTAGAAATGAGATAGACACGTTTTCCACTATTTTTAAAATAAAATCTCTAACTTCTAGTATTTTTGAAAGAATGTTTTTACAATAAAAATGATATATTTAGCCTTTGTTTTGGGTATTTGTAAAAGAATCCTTTGTTTATTTTGTTGCCCTCTTATGCTAAGTCTATACATTAGTGTTTTGGGTTTTAGTGTTTTCTCTTACATGAATTATATATATATATATTGGAGTCATTTTAATATACTATATGTAACACCCGGAATTTTTTTTAATATATATTTAATAGTAAGTTTTTATTTAAGTTAATTTTAGCTTTATTTTTATTCAAGTAAACTATTTGAGAAATGATTATATTTTGGTTATTCAAATTTTCCCAAATGCATATTTATATAAATAAAATTATATATTGGAAAATTATGATAGAAATTGTAAGGGATGTTTTTATAAAAGAATTTTGAGAAAATTGGTATTATAATTGATTAGTAGTATTAAATTTTGAGTTGGAAATTGATTATTTAATTTAATTGTGTGTAGGATTTAATTGGAGGATTATTTTGGAATAAGGATTAAAAGTATAATGTTATTTTTATGGGGTTTTAATGGAAATTTGTGAGCTTGGTATTTTTGTAAATAAATATGCTCGGTGGGTATTTTTGTAATTGTGTATTTTCAATAATTCGGATTTGGCCCAAATTAAATAGTTAGGGGCTTAATTGAAAGGCTAAAAAGAAGTTTGGGGGTCAAATTGGAATTCTGCGGGATGAAATTGTAAGTAATTAAGAAAGTTGAGGGACCAAATTGCAATAAGGAAAAGTTCGGGGGCCTAATGTCGATATTGAAAGGAAAGAAAATCGGGAAAAGGAAGAGGAAGAAAGGGAGGAGAGAGGGCGTCGGCGTCCATGGTGGACGGAGGCCGGGCGTTGGGGCGTCGGCCGAAGCGGAATCGCGCGACGTGTGGCGGCCGTGTGTTGGCCGAGTCGAGTGGCGATCGGCTCCCTCTCGGCAAGGGCTCTCTTTTGGCGGTAACGCCTGTGGTGGCCGGAGACGGAAGATCCGGTGGAGAGAGAAAGTAGGGGGCAGCCCGTTTTTCGGCTTTTCCGGCGAGCTTCGGAGGATGGACGATCGGAGGACGTATCCCGACTCTCACCAAGCTTTGCATTGGCACCGGTTTCGTGGCGATCGGGCTTCGTTTGCGAATCGACGGTCGAGATCGTCCGTAAATCTCTCCGGATGATCGGGTGTCGGATCGAAAAATTGGAAGCAGGGGATCGCCTTCGGCCGTCATTGTGAGTCCGATGGTGTGTTCGGATCGTCGATCGGACTCCGGTACGAAGTAGTCGGACCGAGCGATCGAGCGTCTCGGTAATTTTCTTTGGCCCGTTAATTTTAGAAATTCTTGGTTATTTGTGTTTATTGGATTATATTGAGTATTTGATGATTTTTGTGAGTAAAAAATAATTGTCCGGTTTACTGCCTCGTATTTTGTCTTTGTGTGGCGAGTCGGAAATAGTGAAGTTTGGGGACCCGACTCCTATTGTTTGAATCGTTAAGTATTTGAAGTGTTCTTCTGGCAGGTCCTGGACCCGTTTTTACGGGGGTTAATGTTCGTGTTGTAGGGGAGGTTCTGCTGGATTTTCGGTAGAATTCTCCCGAGTCGAGATTCTTAGACAGTCAGTCCTAGGAGTCTAGACCTAGGATTAATGATGGATTGTCTCAGCGTATTGATAAATTGTTTTCCGTGATTAGATGATCTGTCTGTTCGGCTCGCTCCTACCGAGGCACCGGAGCAAAGCTAGGAGGTCGCCCAATCCTGTGAGTTAAAGTCATTTAATGATTGCACTATTGCTAAGTCTGATTTAATATGCTATTTTGAAAGTTCATGCATAATATGATTATTAGTATCGCAAGATAAATGATTTCACTTGATTATTAATATTTGAAATAATATAAATATTATTATTAGTATGTTATAATAAGATAAGCGTTATTATTTTTTCCCTCACAAATTGCACGTTGTTTTACCTTAAATGTTTAATCTTTATTTCAATATGTGTTGGTTGAGTTCATCAGATAATGATATTTATTATATGTGATGATTGCGAATTGGGAAATGTGGCTTGTAGAACATGCCGCCCGATGGGTTACATCGGGACCGCGTCATAGGTAATGATCATGGATATAAGGTTATTATGGATTTATGCATACTGATCGAGCTTGCTCTGGCCGAGTTCGATTGATTCACGGAGTTAAGGTCCCCGATTGAGCAATGCTCTCTAGCCGGCTTATTTGGAATTCAAGTGTTCAGCCGGAGGTAAGGACCCTGATCGAGCTTGCTCTCTGGGCTGCACTGTTGGATTAAGAGAGCCGAAAGGCTATTAGAATTGGGGTTAGGGTTCTACTTGAGCCACTCGTCCCGTAAAAGTAAATATATATTTTTATTTATTTATTTATTATGGCATTTGATTATAATGTGATTTGTATTTACGTGCATGGTTTGATATACCGATTTGAATAATCTATATTTTCCGAGAAGAATGCAATAGTCCCTAGATTATTTGATTTTAACTCACTCTCAGACCGGTCTCCATTTATATTTTTTTTAGATTCGTGATCGTTAGTTCTCCCGCGACTCTTATTCAAGAATCCGACTCCTTCATCATCGGGTGATGTATTTGATTTGGTATGTAAATTGGTAAATCTTAGATTCTCCGCAGTAGTAATAGTAAATGTATCAGTTGTAAATTTTCTGAGCTTGAGTCTCGCCTAGTTTTTCCGGCGATCAAGTATTTATGTATAATGTAGCTATTAAGATAATTTGTGGTTTTAATAATATTAATTTGAGATGAGATTTGTTTAAATCGTTGAGTGTCGGGGCTTACTACGGGTTTCGGTGGCCTTAAGCCTACCCATTCCCTAGCGTCCACGGGCCCAAGGTGGGGTCGTGACAAAGTTGGTATCAGAGCTTAGGTTTAGATATCCTTCGACCTAAGTTAAGATTTTTCTTGGTACTGCGGAGTTAGGATCATGTCTGTCTTGTTGTTTTCATTGACTCCAGTGTCTCAGCCTTCACTGTTAGTGAGTCAGTCTTTCCTTTCTTGTAAGCTTGTCCTTGGTGCTGTGCTGAGAATGTGCCTTGTAGCGATGGGAAGATCCGAAGCGCGATAGACTCGTGTTGTTTCTTCAAGTGATTAGTGCAGTCCGCCTTTAGGAGCTTTGATTGTGGTTTCGATGGTGGGCACCGCAGTCAGTTTTAGTGTAGAGCGTGGTTGCAGTCGTGTCATGGACTGCCTCGTCATCGCATCAGGTATCGTCTTATTGAGTAGCGCCGAAGTTAGTGCCTGGGAAGTCGAGTAGATGTCAGAGCTTTATGGTTGATTTTTGTGGTTGTAAGAAGCTTAAGAAAGGTGGTAGGAGTATTTTCGGATGCTCATAATCCAGAGAAACTTAAGCGAACATTATCTATTTTTCTAAGTAGAACAAGTGTTTTAAAATACAATATTGCGCCCAGTCCCGTAAGAATGCATTATGGCATTTCACTGTTAGGCATGCATAAATTCATTTTAGGACATGCATCATACATCGTGCATTGCAACCCTTGGTGATAGGGGGCATCATCACCCTGGCGTGCGATATTGTAGAATTTTATATAAAGAAAAATGGCTAGAGATTTTACGATTTTGTAAGAGTATTTTTCAAGATAATAAAGTTTTTATCAGTGATGATTATAAAGTAAATAAATAAGTAAATTTTTTCAAAGTAAATAGTGTTAGCTTGAGAATTCTCTGGATGACGAGTTGAGTTGTTGAGAGAGTGAGTATGTGGAGCTGTAGGCCCCATGTTAGATTATAAAGGAGGCTTCTGGATTTCAGTCAAGGAGGAATCTTGTGTCAGGATGGCATGATTTATATCGGTTGATGCGATCAGATGGATGTTATGTCGAGGATGATGTGATGTAGATGTTAAGGATTTTTCTGTACGTGCAAGGGGCACGTCATTAGGAAGGAAACTTGGTGAGTGGATTTTTGGCAGGATCAGAATTGGCCCTTCTTGTGTGGAGACCCTTGGTTTTGTCGGCAGGTTGGTGAGGTGGCATGTAAGTTGGACTTGCCGCCAAGTATTAGTAATGTTCTCTGAGGTTAAATCTAGTTGTTTGTAAGTTTGAGCTGAGGAAGTGTATTTTCGATCTTTGCTCGTGTTGGATCCTCAGTGTGCGGAAGCAAGTGAAGATTTGGTTTCGGGGTTTTGTCGATGAGTCTTGTGGTTTAGTTTAGTTTCTGCCGAGGAAAAGTTTCCGAGTAGCCGAGTTGGAGATGAGAGGTTCCTAATTAGTTTCAGTCTTAGAGTGTAGCCCTTTTCTTTTAAAATTCGAGGTCGAATTTTTTTTAAGGGGGGGAGAATGTAACACCCGGAATTTTTTTTTAATATATATTTAATAGTGAGTTTTTATTTAAGTTAATTTTAGCTTTATTTTTATTCAAGTAAACTATTTGAGAAATGATTATATTTTGGTTATTCAAATTTTCCCAAATGCATATTTATATAAATAAAATTATATATTGGAAAATTATGATAGAAATTATAAGGGATGTTTTTATAAAAGAATTTTGAGAAAATTGGTATTATAATTGATTAGTAGTATTAAATTTTGAGTTGGAAATTGATTATTTAATTTAATTGTGTGTAGGATTTAATTGGAGGATTATTTTGGAATAAGGATTAAAAGTATAATGTTATTTTTATGGGGTTTTAATGGAAATTTGTGAGCTTGGTATTTTGTAAATAAATATGCTCAGTGGGTATTTTTGTAATTGTGTATTTTCAATAATTCGGATTTGGCCCAAATTAAATAGTTAGGGGCTTAATTGAAAGGCTAAAAAGAAGTTTGGGGGTCAAATTGGAATTCTGCGGGATGAAATTGTAAGTAATTAAGAAAGTTGAGGGACCAAATTGCAATAAGGAAAAGTTCGGGGGCCTAATGTCGATATTGAAAGGAAAGAAAATCGGGGAAGAGGAAGAGGAAGAAAGGGAGGAGAGAGAGGGGCGTCGGCGTCCATGGTGGACGGACGCTGGAGGCCAGGCCGAGGGCGGCGTTGACGTCGGAAGGAGCGCACGTCAACGGCGAGCACGATGGTGGCGGAATCGCGCGACGTGGCGGCTTTGGCCGTTCCGCTTCCGGCGGTGTTGGCGGCCGAGTCGAGTGGCGATCGGCTCCTCTCGGCAAGGGCTCTCTTTTGGCAGCAGCGGCAACGCCTGTGGTGGCCGGAGACGAAAGATCCGGTAGAGAGAGAAAGTAGGGGGCAGCCGCGTTTTCGACTTTTCCCGAAGCCGGAGGATGGACGATCGGAGGACATATCCCGACTCTCCTCAGCTCAAGCTTTGCATTGGCACCGGTTTCGTGGCGATCGGGCTTCGTTTGCGAATCGACGGTCGAGATCGTCCGCAAATCTCTCCGGATGATCGGGTGTCAGATCGAAAAATTGGAAGCAGGGATCGTCTTCAGCGCGTCGTTGTGAGTCCGATGGTGTGTTCGGATCGTCGATCGGACTCCGGCGGCTAGAGGCGAGTTGACCGAGCGATCGAGCGTCTCGGTAATTTTCTTTGGGTGATGTATTTGATTTGGTATGTAAATTGGTAAATCTTAGATTCTCCGCAGTAGTAATAGTAAATGTATCAGTTGTAAATTTTCTGAGCTTCAGGTCTCGCCTAGTTTTCCGGCGATCAAGTATTTATGTAGAATGTAGCTATTAAGATAATTTGTGGTTTTAATAATATTAATTTGAGATGAGATTTGTTTAAATCAGTGAGTGTCAAGCTTACTACGGGTTTCGGTGGCCTTAAGCCTACCCATTCCCTAGTGCCGGTCACGGCCCACGGGTGGGGTCGTGACACTATAGGTATATGGTACTATATAAATCTATAAATATTAATATTATTAATAAGTCCAACCTAATATATTTGATTGGATATGGGAAAATAGATATAGTTGAATTTTAAAAAATATTATAATATACGTGCATATTTCTCCTATTTGTATGTCTAAATACTATTATTTTCAAAATTGAAATATTTTATTTTTTTAATTATTCCAAACAAATTCTACCTGAGATAATTAAAAATAAAACAAAATAAAGGGATGCATGGCTTCGTTATATAAATATTTGTTCACTTGGTTATGCATTATTGTCAGATTTGTTCTGATCTTATTATTTCAAATTATAATATCATATTTTTTTGCTCATACCCATTATCCCATTATTAACGAAAGAGTGACTTTTTTAATACTATTATGTAAATTTTCATCAAAATATAAGTTTGCAGAATTCACCGAGCTGATATATAAAGGTATAAATAATTTTAATTTGTATTCTTATTCAATTAGCTTTAGAAAAAATTGGTAAAATCTATTATTAAGTACTTTCAGTTTTATTCTATTAAGCATTTGTTTTATCAAAATTTTTATACTTTTATTTTTAGTATTATTAAAGACTTTTTACACATATTTCATGAGACTCTTGTTTATTCTATTGATCATTTTTTTTTACTTTGATTAAGGACTATTAGATCCTCAATAAAAATAAGGGCTCAAAGAAATAAAATAAAATTTTAAGCGCTCAATAGAATAAAACTGAAAAACTCAAAGGCTTAAAATTATATTTTTTTCTAAAAATTCAGTGTCTTCTGTAATCGTCATCCTTTGGTCTTTTACACATAAAATATTGCTTAAATCAGCATCTTCTGTAATCATCATCCTCACTTGAGTCATCCTAAACTCTATCCCAATAATCAAAATCCAAAGTCAAGTGCTTATTGGATTTTGCAATTGCTTGCCATCATTTCAAATTTTGATAAGATGATTTTTTCTTCCTTTTTGTTATAGCTATAAGCAGCTAAAGTCTTTCTTAAACTCAACTTTCATTGTGCTTGAACAATAACTTCAACAACAATGGTCTTTCAAGGCTTAAATATCTTTTCTCTACTTATTGCAAAAGACCAAAGGACCAATTGACATTTGGTATTTTAGGCAGAAAGACTTCATCAGAAGGACTTTCTAGCTCCACCATTGACCAATTTGGTTTTTTTTTTTTTGACTACTAACGAGTTTTTTATGACCTTCTTTAGTCCATTGAAAATTGAAAATCAAGATAATATATAGTATAAATTTATTTTTATTCTAGAGTATTGAAAATTAAAAAGGTTATAATTTTGGTATCATCGTCGGATTAAAAATAGAGAATGAAAATAGGAATGCAGATGTCTATGAAGAAGATGAACAGAGAATAAGAGTATATTAATTATGTAATTAAAGAGTAGAGATCTTTATACAGAAACAAAAAGCAAGAATTAAGAAAAAAAAAATAATAACTTGGTGGTGATAGATCAATGACGTACATAAAAAGAACTAAAGAGGCTAAGTGTTAATGATCGGGATATGGTAGTGACTGACAGTAGATTGTTTAAAGACAGAAAATAATATTAATTTTTCATTTATTATTAATCTTTAGTATTATATTATTAATTTAGTAAAACAATGTAGGGCTAAATGTCTTTTTATTATTGGGTATAAATTTTAGTGGGTGTCAATGTTAACGGAGTAGTGAATGGTGTTAGTAATTTGGATAAAACTGAACTTTTTAAAAATATTGAGAGTAAATTTGAGATAAATTGAAGTATAGGGATTTAATTATCTTCCTCTAAATTATTTAAGTGCTTTTTTTGTGCCTTTTTTCTTTTTTGTATAATAAGCTAACTGACTTATTCTTCACAGGACAAAAGTTACTCACCATTTCTATGGTAAAAATCTATAATACAGTTTGTGAAATTCTAATAAAAAGAAAATGCAAGTATATTGGAAAAGAGGTCCTTTCACCAAATTAAAAAGGCAAAAGAGATAAATATGATGCCCAACTATTTTCTGCTGCACGTATTGAATTCTAATAAATCTCTTTATCTTAAATATGAAACCAATTTTTTGAAAGTGGCTCAACTAGAACCTTCACTTAACCGAGGACAGCCATTTAAATAAGTTGACATGTGAATGTTGGAGGCCATTTTTTATTGACAATGGAATGAATCTAATATTATTGTTCATCAAACCGTTGTGGAGTTATAAATTCATTCCCATATCCACTTCTAATCCTACAAACCCTAACTCTATCTTCAATTAAACACCCAACGAAATTGAATTAAATAAATTGAAACCTTGCC
This sequence comes from Ricinus communis, assembly GCF_019578655.1. Classification (NCBI taxonomy): domain Eukaryota; kingdom Viridiplantae; phylum Streptophyta; class Magnoliopsida; order Malpighiales; family Euphorbiaceae; genus Ricinus; species Ricinus communis. Next base: position 26,494,110 of record NC_063263.1, on the reverse strand, counting down.
CATTTAAACTTGACAGATGAAGGCGAAGAAAGAAAGATATGGTGTTTTCATAATCTTCATATGGTCTACCTGCAAGAAGAAGGAACAAAAGTAAACTCGTAAAAGGTTCAAGAAACTATGAGTTGAAATGAAAGAGATGTTAGACTGCATGAACGGATCTTAAGCTTAGTAGAAGGTTCTATGTGTGCTCAACTACGTATTTGATTATGTTAGTTTTATATGTGTTTGAAGTGTTGTAAGTATGATTTAGGGTTACTGAATTTTAGATTTATTGCTATTCAGATTATTTTGTGATTTGTTTTAGTTTTTCTTTCTAGCTAAAGTGAAAACATTGTCATTCAAGTGGCTCCTAGATTATTATTTCATCCATTAACGGTAAAAGTAGATCACTTTCAAAAGATTAGGCTCATATTTGAGATAAAAACTTATTAGGGTTACTGAATTTAAGTTTATTGCTATTAGGTTATTTTGTAATTTGTTTTAGTTTTTCTTTTCAGCTAAAGTGAAAATATTGTCATTCAAGTGGGCTCCAAATTATCACTTCATCCATTGACGGCAAAAGTAGATCACTTTCAAAAGATTGAGCTCATATTTAAGATAAAAACTTATTAAGGTTACTGAATTTTAAGTTTATTGTTATTTAGGTTATTTTGTGATTTGTTTTAGTTTTTCTTTTTAGCTAAAGTGAAAACTAAGTGGGTCCCAAATTACCATTTCATTCGTTGACGTTAAAAGTAGATCAGCTTTAAAAAATTGGGCTCATATTTGAGATAATAATTTATTAGAGTCCATTTATATGGGTTGTACAAGGTAATTTTTAAGTTTATATTTGGCACTTTGGCCAATTAAACTCCCAATTTGATATTATTTTCTTTTTATATTATTTTCTTTAAGACGAACTCAAAAATCAGCTACTGACCTAAGGGCAGCTTGAATGATATTAGTGTACAAAGTTCAATGACATATATTGACAAAAGAGATATGATCTTTACGTAATAAAAATTTCGTTTGGCAAAGGATAAAAATCTGAAATAGGGGGAATACATAACAGCTAGCAAGTACGTGTGGCCCTTATAAGCATACAAACAAACTAGTTGAAGCTGAAGCAAAGCAAACCAACTATGGCAAAGCCCTCTTTTCCTATAAATAAGGAGGAGACGAGGAGAGTAGAGAGTGGGCATTTAGGGCATTTTCCATTTCTAATATCCTAATTTTCATAGAGAAATAGAAGAAAGAAGGAGATGGAACAGAAAAAGAAACTCTAAAATGACCCTTCAAGACATATGGAGCTCCCTTGCTATAGTCCAAATGTCCAATTTTACTTCTCTTGAGATATTTTTTTCCATTCTGATAAAGTAAAAAATGAAAGGTACCTTTTTTTTACCCTTTTCTTCTTTTACATAGTTTTACTGAGTCAACTGTGAGCAGTTTGTGATAGTAATTGGCCTCTTTATCTTCCTCAAGAACACTATCTGGATGATCTTGAAGATTTCTCTGTCGTCTACATCTCTTCCCACAGGTGGGTTAAGAAGGATCAAGAAAAGAAGATAGCAATTCATTTGGTCTACATGCCAGATCATGAACCATATCAGCACGCAGCACTGTTGTTTAATAATTGTATCCAGTTTAGTTTTTTTCTTGTGTTGAAGAAGACATTCCAATCAATTGTTTGGAGGTTGTAACTCATAAATTCTGCCTTAGATTATGACTTCTATAATTTTCAGAAATTTTATTTATGTATTTTTATGTTTTATGTTTCATTGTCATGTGTTGTACATTTTGTGATAGGAGATACTTCCTCTATCCCGAATTGATAATTTAGAAAATTAGATTTTTCTTAATTGATATCATTAATTTGTACCATTTTCTTCTTAAAACACCATTCTTATACTTTTATCAAGTGAGTTCATCATATAAATCATTTATATTAACTGAGATTCAAATAAAATAATTTGTTGCTGTAGTATTTTAAATATATAAAAAGATTATATATTTATAGCAAAAAAATAAAAATTTAATTATATGTGATGATATTTTTATAAATTTAAAAAGTTTATATGTATGTATTGAAATATTTTATTATTTTTATTTTTATCAATACAATATATAAATACGCTAAGATAAGTTTAGGATATGACTAGAATGCTTTAGGATAATTGTTATATCTTGGACCCAAGTTCAACTAGCATTATAGACCTAGGACTAAGAATATGTGCAGTCCGCTATTTAAACGAAATACAGTCTCAATGTACGATTTTAATAGCCAACTAAAGCGAAAAAAATCGTGAGCTGAGGTCACGAATTTTTACTCCAACAAAATCTATTTTTAAAAAAAAAACACGATCACTACTATACTACTACTAAAAATTAAGTTTTTTTTTATAGAGCCTGTTTGGTTCAGCTGATGAATGTAACTGGTAGCTGGTGGCTGATAGTTGGTAGCTGATGGTTGATATATTAAACCGTTTGGTAGAATTTTATTAGCGGTTGCTGTTAGTATGTTAAATGAACATTGAATGTATTAATTTATCTTTAAATATATTTTTATTATATTATATTATACTTAATGATACAAATTAATAAAAATAATTTATGATAATTAAAAATATTATAATTAATTTTCTGTAGCTCATTTATTTTTATTATTAAAAATATTTATAAAAGTTATTTTAAAAATAGAGATTTAAATTTAAATTCTACTAATAAAAAATTTATTATTTTAAAGACCATAATTTTAAATATTATAACTATTAAGAATAATTATTTATTTTAAAATATAAAAATTTAATTAAATGAGATCAATTTAGAGTAAGTTACTATTAATAAGTTTTAATGAAGATATTAGTGTCTAAATAAATAAATAGAATCAAATCAGCTATCAGCTGATAAAAAAAAAGCTCTAAAATAAAACTGATACAATCAGCTGCTGCTGATAGCTAATTTACTCACAATCAGCTGCTATAAGAAGCAGTGAATGAAGCTCGACTCCAATCTGTCTTGATAAGTCCACCTTGTAGCCCACTCATCAGTGATGAGCATAGTTTTACACATATTTGCTTGCATATTATTGCGTATGTTCTTAGCAATTATTGTGCTTTTATTCCCAGATCACCCGTGTTTTATGTTCTTTTGCATTTCAGGAACATTTATATGACCATCATCGGTGTTTAAGCAATTATAGATCAATACGTGCGGAAACAGACGAGAATTCATCAAGATCGGACAAGAGCCCGCATTGCACACATTGAGCACGGCCTGAGTCAAGGCCGTGCTGACCATCACGGCCTAGACTCTGGCCGTGACCAACCATCAAAACTTGGTCTTCAAAACAATAGTTTGGGCACGGTTTCAGATAGCCACCACGGCCTCCAAAGACGGCTTCGTGGTGGCCGTGACGGGGAGCAACACGGTCATGGTGAAACCCTAGTTGGTGAGATCCACAGGACGCCGGCCTTGACCACGGCCGTGTTGAATTAAATATATAAGAAAAAATGAATTTTTCTGAGAAAAAAAGAGAGAAAGGGAAGAAGTGACATTGAGCCCTAGTTGCTGGTTCGGTTTCTGCACAATACTGAGTGCGAGAGAGAGTTGTAGTGAGTAAGAATTCCGGAATCGTAAGAATCCCGGAATCGTAAGATTCCGAGTACAAAACAGTAGTGGAGCAATTCAAGAGGCAGTTTGGGAGATTAATCAAAGTGTAGATCCAGATTTGGAGCTGTTCATCCAATTCGAGAGAAAAGGGTGTACATGTTTTATTTTCATTATTCTTTCATTGTAATTGATTTCCTAGATTGTTTTAAACATGAACATGTTTAGCTAGACAGATTTAATCCATTGGGATTTCTTTACTATGTTGGCTTGATATTATATTGTTGGATTGTTTGAGTTGGTTTTGTATTCTTCTTGTTTTCAGTATTAATAAGATTATGCATTATTCATGAGACGTTGTGAATTGTGATGTTTAGATTACTTTATGAGATTGAGAAATCCGTTTGGCAATTGAAATTTTGAATAACAAGAACTGGTTAATAATCGCTTAGAGATAAGGATAATTAACTAGCCGGATTAAGAATTAACAAAGCTTAATAGAGGCGGATTAAAGCTTAATGCTAATTTAAGAATCAATCGTTAGGAAGAGATTCCAACTTTAGGTTATTAGGTTTAGGAATTCGGTTATCTCGAGAGAGAAACCGAATTCGGTTAAGAATTCGTCCACGGGTAGCATAATTAGACTCACCGATCCTTTATCTTTTGTTCGGTTGCCAACTAGTTTAGATTCCCTTTGGGTTTGTCTTCTTGTCTTGATTATTTCATTTATCAATTACTCCTGCATCTCCCTTAGGACCTAGCTTGTAGTTAATAGTTAGTTTAGAATTTATTCATCATCCATTTTAGGTTAATATAACAAAGAACAAAGGAGTAACTCTGGGCTTTCGCTTTCCCGAGGAATACGACCTTGATACTCGCCATTAGTGCTAGGACCGCATCGATAGGTACACCCTTAGATTGTAGCTAACACGAGTAGCAACCATCAAGTTTTTGGCGCCGTTGCCGGGGAATGTTTGAAAACTAGAGTGAAATTTGCTATTTGTTAATTTAGCCATTTTTTTTTCTTTCTTATTATTTTATGATTTTTATTTTTATTTGTTTAATTATTTTATTTTTATACATATTTATTTAGTTTAAGTTTATGATTCATATAGTGAATGATAAGGAGGTTCAATGCTAAATTTAAACTCTTTGTAAGATACATTGGAAAATGGGATTAGGAACCAAGAGAGTGCTAAAAATTGGGATGCCCGTGCATCTTTAGATGCTCGAGTGGAATCGTTTTGCGGGGCTACCGATCAACTCTCTTCTCCTATCCTTTCATCTCAAGTCTTTTGTGAATTTTGTTGTGGTTTACATGTGTGTAATGATTGTCCATTGTATAGTGATGTTGCTCATTGTTCTTATAACTGTGAACAGGTGAATTATACGGGAAGTTGGCCAAATGACTCGTATGGAAGCACCTACAATCAAGAGTAGAGCACTCATTCACCCTTTGGATGGAGCTTAGATGGCCAAGAACCACTAGGAATTTAACAACTACATCAGCAGCCTAATGTTGCACCTTCAACTCAAGATGAAGAGTTAGTGTCGGAGGAGCTGATGATGAGGTTCATTACAAGTCTTGATGACAGATTCCAACAAACAGAGAGGATACTTGAAGATCAACAAACCTCGATTAAGAACATAGAGCATCAAGCAGGCTTGATCTTTCAGTTACTAGCGGCAGAGCAATTGGAAACTCCATCAAACGCTACTGAATCCGAGGAGCATTTGAGCGCAATCACTTTGCGTTCAGGTGAGAATTTTTCTGGTTTATCTACTATGTTTGATGATGATGCTTCTGTGCAGGACGATCTGATATGGACATGGCCAAGCTTAAAGATGAACTTGATGGAGAGGACAACAAGAAAACCAAAGATAAAGCTAAGGATCCATTGAGCATGCTACAAGGCCCAATTACAAGGTCAAGGTCCAAGAAGCTACAAGAAGCCTTAATTGGCTATATGCAAGATCGGGCTAGTCAAGGAAGCCCAATTGGTCATGCTAGGATAGGCCCAAGTAAAGACACATCTGAATGGGCTTTATTTAATGTTTTGCAAGTCCAAATACATGAAGACTAATGTGGGCTAATATTTGGACTGAAATCTCTTCTTTAAGTTCAGAACAATGTTATTGCCTATTTTTCTTATGTGGCAGCTAGGGTTAATAGTTCTACTAGGGTTTATTATGTTAGGTGGCTATAAAAACGCCCCTTAAGTTGTGTTTTGGAGAAATTCAAATTTTGATAAAGTTATAGTAGTTGTTTCCTTTGCATATTTGCTTGAATTCTTGAATTCTTGTTGAATGCATAAACCACTTATCAAGGAATTGATCTATCCTTGTGGCGTGTTAAGGGTTAGGGTTTAAAGAACTTAGTTTTCTTTAGGTTCTGATCTTGATCAACCATACCTTGCAATCTGATTTAAGCGGTTCTTGGGTTTTGAAACTCAATTTGTTCTTGGGTTTCTAAGATAGTAATTCACGGGTTCATAATCATTAGGGTTCGTGGTTCTAATCCTTGGAGGTTCTTAACATTTGGTATCGAGCTTTGGCTCTTAAATCAGTTATTTATCCCTTTTCTTTAAGTTATTGTTTGTTTTCCTTGAGTTCTTGATATTGTTCTTGAAGTATTCTTGGTATTCTTGAGATCTACATTATTTAGTTCTTGATTCTTGTAGTTTTGATTCTGATTCAAAAAAAAAAAACGAAACAAGAAAAGAAAAATATCGGATCCGAATTAGCAAAAAAAAAAACAAAAAAAAGTAATAGGTCTGATTGGTTTGATTGTCTTTGTTAGTGGAAGAAACGTATTTGGTATTGAAATCATTGTTCTTGGGGTGATTACATAGATATTAGGGTTGTTAAAAGGTTTAGGGAGATTTTCACAATCCTACATAAATAAGGATTTGGTGGTCATTTGGGAAGATTCAAAGGGACATTAAATTCCAATGACTGAGCCCTATACATACCATCTTATTTGAATTGATTCAGCTCTAAATTCGTTTTTGTCCTTCATTTATTCTCCTCTTTGTGTGTCTTTTGAGTTTGGGCAGATTTGACACATTTAAAGCATAAAGAGGTAACCTTCTTTCTTGATCAACCTTCTTTGTGATTTTTGCTTCCTAAATCCGTTCCTTCTTTTCCTATTTCCGTCGAATCGCATCTTTCTTGTTTCTTACATCTAGATTGTTTCTTCATATGTCATTTGCATCCGTTTGAAGTTTTCGCTTGTTTGCAGTCCTAATTTTATTGAAAGCGTGACTAATTGTTTAATTTTCTTGACTTTTACGTTTTTGCCTCAACTAAGCTTTTTAGATCATAATTCTTGGTGCATTACAAGCATAGTGAAATAACTTGATGTGTGGTTATTGATTCACATAAGAATCCTTGAAAACAAGGCCGAGTGGTGTGAGTTTTCAGCCTTGTGTGATCATTCTTGATTGTGCGAAACACGAGTGACCATCCCCATTAATTGAGAGTAAACACGTGAGGGAGTGTTGGTGAGGTCCTTAATTTCCTTCGATTTATTTTTTTATTGCATACTAACTCTTATTGCAGCATGTCAAGTGGTTCTAGTGGAGGTAATAATGTGCCAACTACCCAAGCATACCCACAAAGACAAATGCATAAAAATGAGAGGGTGCAACGAAGCATAAGAAATATGAATGAGCAAATGGAGAGGTTGCAACTTGACATGGCAGCCCAACGAAGGGAAATGGCAACCAATCAACAAGCCATTATGGACCAAATTAATGCACTTGCCCGAGGTCTGGGAAATAGGCTTGATGAAGGGGGGAATGTGCAAGGTAATCATGGGCAGCCAATTGGGGTGAATGAGGATGACTTTGATGAGGGTTTTGAGGAGTATGATAATGCAGCCTATGGTGGGGTTGGTAGAGGCATGGGTAGAGGAGCTAGGAGATACCAAAATCTTGGTAGAGGTAGAGGACACTTTGGTGGTGAGTTTGGTGGTTATGGGAACTATGATGATGTTGATAGGAACTTAGGTAGTATCAAACTTAGTATTCCTACCTTCTTGGGAAAAACTGATCCGGAGGCATATTTGGAGTGGGAAAAGCGAGTTGACCTTATCTTTGATTGCCATAACTTTCGGGGAGGAGAAAAAGGTGAAATTGGTGGTTACCCAATTTAGTGACTATGCTATAGTTTGGTGGGATCAGTTGGTGGTTAGTAGGAGGAGGAATATGGAAGAGCCTATTGGTAGTTGGATTGCACTCAAAACTATCATGAGAAGGCGTTTTGTACCCAGACATTACCATAGGGAGTTACATCAAAGACTCCAATCTTTGAGGCAAGGTACAAGGAGTGTTGAGGATTTTTATAAGGAGATGGAAATGCTCATGACTAGGGCTGATTTGGATGAGGATAGAGAAGCTACCATGGCACGATTCATTGGTGGGCTTAATAAGGAGATTGCTGATAGGGTAGAGTTGCAACATTATGTAGAGCTTGAGGAGTTAGTTCACCTTGCAATTAAGGTGGAAAAGCAACTAAAACCTAGAGGGACAGTAAGGTTTGAATATAAGGGCACTTCGGAGTGGGAGGCCACATTGGTCTAATTCTTGGAAAGGAGGTAAGAAAGGTGATGATAAGGTTATTCCCAATGACAACAAGGGAAAAGCATTTCAGGCAATAAAGACACATCTAAACCCGAAATTAACAAAGAAAAGAATAGAGACATCAAGTGTTTCAAATGCTTGGGGCGTGGCCATATTGCTTCACAATGTCCAAACAAGCGGGCAATGGTGGCTAGAGACCATGGGGAGATTGAAACAGCAAGTGAAGAGAGTGATAATGATGATGAGATACCACAATTGGAAGACGGCAGCGATGATTGCATTGAGGGTCCTATGAGAGGTGAGCTCTTGGTGGCTAGGGCGACACTAAGTGTTCAAATGAAGGAAGATGATACCTTGGAGCAAAGAAAGAGACAACATTTTCCACACAAGATGCCATGTACAAGGTAAGACTTGTCTTGTTATTATTGATGGTGGTAGTTGTACAAATGTTGCTAGCACTTTAATGGTTGAAAAATTGGGTTTAAATCTAATTCCACATCCTAGACCTTATAAATTGTTATGGTTAAATAATTGTGGTGAGATCAAAGTGAATAAGCAAGTTGTTGTACCTTTCACAATTGGTAGATATTCGGATGAGGCGCTATGTGATGTAGTGCCAATGCATGTCGGCCATATCTTGTTAGGTAGGCCATGGGAATTTGATACGAGGGTCTTCCATGATGGCTTTCTAAATAGGTACTCATTTGTGAAGGATGGGAGAAAAGTTACTTTGACACCTCTTTCTCCTAAGGAAGTGTATAATGACCAATGTAAGTTGGAAAGAGAGAGGCGTGAGGCTGAAAATAACAAAAGGAACATGAAAACCCAAAGGGTGAGATTCGACCAAAAGAGAAAACAAAGGCAAAGGGTAGTTTTTGGCTAGGGAAAGTGAAGTTAGGCATGCATTTCATTCAAGTCGGATGTTATTTGTTGTTACTTATAAAGATGTATATTTGAACACTCACTGAACTTGATCTTTCCTTGCCGAGTGTGTTTGCTAATCTTTTGCGGGAATTTGCTGATGTCTTTCCAGGAAATGCCAAGTGGATTACCTCCTCAAAGAGGGATAGAACATCAAATAGACTTCATACCGGGCTTCCATACCAAATAGACCAGCCTATAGAAGTAATCCGGAGGAGACAAAGGAGCTTCAAAGGCAAGTGGAAGAACTGATGTCAAAGGGGTATGTGCGTGAGAGCTTAAGTCCTTGTGCGGTTCCAGTGATTTTGGTTCCAAAGAAGGATGGCACATGGAGAATGTGTGTGGGCCGTGCAATCAATAAAATAACAGTAAAGTATCGTCATCCCATTCCTAGGTTAGATGATATGCTTGATGAGTTGCATGGTGCATGTTTGTTTACTAAGATTGATTTGCGTTCAGTTATTATCAAATTTGCATGAAAACCGGTGATGAGTGGAAAACGGCTTTTAAGACTAAATATGGTCTATATGAGTGGTTAGTTATGCCGTTTGGGCTTACAAATGCACCTAGTACTTTTATGAGGTTGATGAACCATGTCTTGCATGAGTGTCTTGGTAAATTTGTGGTTGTGTATTTTGATGATATCTTAGTTTATTCCAAGTCCATTGATGATCATGTCATGCATGTGCGTAGGGTTCTAAACATTCTTAGGGTAGAAAAATTATATGCCAATTTGAAAAAGTGTGCTTTTTGCATGGATAAAGTTAATTTCCTTGGTTTTGTTATTAGTTCAAAGGGGCTCGAGGTTGATGTGGAGAAAGTGAAAGCAATTAGGGAGTGGCCAACACCTAAAAACATTAGCCAAGTTAGGAGTTTTCATGGCTTGGCTAGTTTCTATAGGAGGTTCATTAAGGACTTTAGTAGTATAGCTGCACCTTTGAATGAAATTGTCAAGAAAAATGTTGGGTTTACTTGGGGTGATGCACAAGAACATGCTTTTAATATGCTTAAAGATAAGTTGTGTACGCTCCTTTGTTGGTTTTACCTAACTTTGACAAAACCTTTGAGATTGCGTGTGATGCTAGTGGCATTGGGATTGGGGCTGTTTTGATGCAAGAAGGCGGACCTATATGCTATTTTAGTGAAAAACTAAATGGAGCAGCCCTTCAAAGACCCAACCTATGATAAAGAACTCTATGCTTTGGTTCGGGCCTTGCAAACATGGCAACACTATTTATGGCCCAAAGAATTTGTCATCCACACGGATCATGAGAGTTTGAAGCATCTCAAGGGCAAGACAAACTGAACCGAAGACATGCTAAGTGGATGGAGTTCATTGAGACATTCCCATATGTGATCAAATACAAGAAAGGTAAGGAGAATGTGGTTGCCGATGCACTATCTCGAAGGTATGCTTTACTTACTACTCTTGATTCTAAATTCGCCGGGCTTCCGAGTTCATAAAAGAGTTGTATGTGAGTGATAATGATTTCAGCCGGCATGTTTACAACTTGTGCTAATGGGGGCTGTTTCACTGATTTTTATGTGTTTGAGGGATTTCTTTCAAGAAAAATCGCCTTTGTATTCCTAATTGTTCTTTCGTATTGGTTAGGGAAGCACATGGGGGCGGTTTAATGGGTCATTTTGGGGTGCAAAAGACTTATGATATTCTGATTGAGCATTTTTATTGGCCATGCATGAAACGTGATGTGCATAAAATTTGTGGTCAATGCATTGTGTGTTTGAAAGCTAAGTCCAAACTGCAACCCCATGGGTTATATACACCTTTACCTATTCCCGATGTTCCTTGGACAGATTTGTCTATGGACTTTGTGCTTGGTTTGCCGAGATCTAGGAAAGGTAGAGATAGTATATTTGTTGTTGTGGATAGGTTTAGTAAAATGGCTCACTTTATCCCTTGCCATAAAAGTGATGATGTCATCCATATTGCTGATTTGTTTCTAAGAGAAGTTGTGCGTTTGCATGGAGTACCTAAGACCATTGTTAGTGATAGAGATGTTAAATTTCTAAGTCACTTTTGGCGTGTGTTATGGGGTAAGTTAGGAACTAAATTGCTTTATTCTACTACTTGCCATCCACAGACAGGATGGACAAACTGAAGTTGTGAATAGGACTTTGATTCAATTGCTTCGTGCTTTGATTTCTAGGAATTTAAAATCTTGGGAGGATCTGTTGCCATATGTTGAATTTGCATATAATAGAGCTGTTCATAGCACTACACACACTTCACCATTTGAAATTGTATATGGTTTTAATCCTTTAACTCCTATTGATTTGATTCCTTTGCCTCTTAACAAGCTTGTTAGTGTTGAAGGTTCTTCAAGGCGATTTGGTTAAAAAGCTACACAAACAAGTTAAAGAGAGAATTGAGAAGCAAAATGCAAAAGTGGCCGAGAGGGTTAATAAAGGACGAATTCCAATGGTATTCCAACCCTGGAGATTGGGTTTGGGTGCATTTCGCAAAGAAAGGTTCCCAAATCAAAGAAAGTCTAAACTAAGTCCGAGGGGTGATGGTCCATTTCAAGTCCTTGAGAGGATCAATGACAATGCCTACAAGATTGATTTGAAAGGTGAGTATAATGTGAGTGGTACATTTAATGTAGCTGATTTGAGTCCTTTTGATGTAGGTGATGAACTTGATTCGAGGACGAATCATCCTAAAGAAGGAGGGAATGATATGGACATGGCCAAGCTTAAAGATGAACTTGATGGAGAGGACAACAAGAAAACCAAAGATAAAGCTAAGGATTCATTGAGCATACTACAAGGCCCAATTACAAGGTCAAGGTCCAAGAAGCTACAAGAAGCCTTAATTGGCTATATGCAAGATCGGGCTAGTCAAGGAAGCCCAATTGGTCATGCTAGGATAGGCCCAAGTAAAGACACATCTGAATGGGCTTTATTTAATGTTTTGCAAGTCCAAATACATGAAGACTAATGTGGGCTAATATTTGGACTGAAATCTCTTCTTTAAGTTCAGAACAATGTTATTGCCTATTTTTCTTATGTGGCAGCTAGGGTTAATAGTTCTACTAGGGTTTATTATGTTAGGTGGCTATAAAAACGCCCCTTAAGTTGTGTTTTGGAGAAATTCGAATTTTGATAAAGTTATAGTAGTTGTTTCCTTTGCATATTTGCTTGAATTCTTGAATTCTTGTTGAATGCATAAACCACTTATCAAGGAATTGATCTATCCCTGTAGCGTGTTAAGGGTTAGGGTTTAAAGAACTTAGTTTTCTTTAGGTTCTGATCTTGATCAACCATACCTTGCAATCTGATTTAAGCGGTTCTTGGGTTTTGAAACTCAATTTGTTCTTGGGTTTCTAAGATAGTAATTCACGGGTTCATAATCATTAGGGTTTGTGGTTCTAATCCTTGGAGGTTCTTAACACGATCTCTTGAACATGGAGATGGAACCAGAAAAGGAAGAGGCGAACATAATTCCTCTGAAAGACTATCAACAGGAATGTACAGTTGACGATGCTGAGTTGCAGTTAGAGGAATTGTTGGTAGATTTTCCACAAGTCCCTTCGATGATGGAAGATGAGCATGAGTTATCCAATAAAGAAGTCTTGGAGGAGCTCGAGTTTCTTCTAGCAAGAGAACCAAGCCAGGGACTGAAGAAAACCATCAACACTCCTGAAGAAATTGCCCAACCGTCGATCCTTCCAATTGTTGAAACTCTAGCTTTCAAATTGGAAGAGCCCCTAGAGCATCATGACTACGTGCAATTATACGAGGAGCGAGTTTTGCCCATCATCGCGTACTTGCTTAACTCACGGGAAGAGGAAGTTGACGATTATCCCTCTAAGCGGATATTTGAAGCCATTTGCTTGGAAGAAGGATGGATGGTCGTCGATCACGCCCATTTACCTTTCACCATGAGTCCAGCTAAGAAGACTCATCATATCAAAAAGAAGCGCTTTTGGGAGGCACCCCAATTTTTATCTTTAATTTCTAATTTTTTTTAACCTTTTTGTTTTTTGAAACATTTCATTAGTTTTAGTTTTCATATTTTCAGTTTCGATTTTATTTCTTTATTTTATTATTTTCAGATTCTACCGAGGAGGCACTGAATTTCCACAACATCAGCCTCGATGGATGATCAGGGCAGTCCCCTAGATCTTTTTATTTTTCTGCATTTATTTACTTTATTTTTCATACATGTCATGCACTTGGATTGTATTGCCTTTGTTCTCTTAGTTGAGCATTCCATGCGGGGTATCCATAACATTTTACACTGAGGACAGTGTGTTCTTCAAGTGTGGGGTGCTTATGAGTAAACCTTAATCTCTCATATGGATTTTTAATATATCTGAAATTGCTATGGCTAGGTGTTGTGTATTTTTAGGGGATGTTAGGACACTGTGTTTTTATGCACTTGAGTATGCTATTTTTAAGCTAATTAATGACTTGATTTATAGAATTGTAGTTACTTTTCTTTGCCGTTCATTGTCCTTAGAAAACAATTTATGGTGTTTTACACATCAACCCTGCCGGGTTAAACCGGTGTTATTTAATTATTTTTTTTCGAATTGTCGAATTTTAACTTAGAACGTTGATAATATCATATGCATGTGTTTCTTAAGTAATGATTCAATTAATAATGTTGCGAACCAACTGCACCTAATACCACACCTGAAAGTGAGATTTTGAGCCAGTTGAGCATTCATTATACTTATGCTCTTTATATTTCTTGTTTGAGTGTGTATTGTACTTAAATTTGCTTCTAGAACTTGCTTTGTAATGCGTGTTGAAGTTACATGAATATTGTGAATACCATGAGATGATTTGGGCGATTTAGGATTCCCCACATTTGACCAAAAGCCTACCACCTTATGTTTCCATTAGTTAGCCAATTTTTGAGCCTTAACCTTTTCTTCATAATCTACACCTATACACTTCAATTATACCATTCTTTACATTTATCTTTCCTTTACCCTTATGCTGGAATTTCTTTCTGTGATATGTTCGACTTTATGTGGGATTAAAATGCTAGTTGCTATGTTGGTAAATTCACTAAATCTTTTTGATATTTTAAATGCTCCCGTTGATCCAATTTGTATTTGTTATTCTTTATGTTTATTCGAGTTGTATGCGGCGGTCGCTAATAAGCTGCTAGTTCATTTCTTTATTCAAAAAAAAAAAAAAAGAGAAAAAAAAGAAGAAGAAGAAGAAAAAAAAATATAATAAACAAATCTCTTTAATTATTTATCTTTTTATTGGATTTAGAGCATTTGCGAGCATTATTCTATGAAGTAGGGATTTTAGTGAATGATTCTTTTTGTGATCTTAGGCATTTAATCCTTTGAGCATATAATATTGTTTATCGCACGAATTCCAGCATTTTCATACTTCTGTCCAAATCTCCGTACCTTTACCCTAGCCCCATTACAACCTTGGTAAAGACCCTTTGATTTTGGTATTTACTTATTCACAGTAGTGAAGATATGATTTATAAGCAAGCTTATGGTGAGCGGGTCTTGTGCATTTGCTTTGAGGGATTTGTTATTTACCTAATATACACTTTGAGCGACTTGAGTGATCCCTGTGAGGCATTGGTTCATGATGTTGGTGTTGAGTTGTCATTTAAGTTACTCATGCATTAATATTATTTCCATTCTTTGTTAATGATTTGTAATTTGATTTATGATTGAGTATCCTTTGAGATGTGTTGAATACTCTGTTGTGGACTAGGGGCATAAACTGAAATGAATTGCTAACTCGTAGTTTTGTGGGTTGAGTTGTTAATTGCTTGAGGACAAGCAATAGCTTAAGTGTGGGGTAATTTGATGAGCATAGTTTTACACATATTTGCTTGCATATTATTGCGTATGTTCTTAGCAATTATTGTGCTTTTATTCCCAGATCACCCGTGTTTTATGTTCTTTTGCATTTCAGGAACATTTATAGGACCATCATCGGTGTTTAAGCAATTATAGATCAATACGTGCGGAAGCGGACGAGAATTCATCAAGATCGGACAAGAGCCCGCGTTGCACACATTGAGCACGGCCTGAGTCAAGGCCGTGCTGACCATCACGGCCTAGACTCTGGCCGTGACCAACCATTAAAACTTGGTCTTCAAAACAATAGTTTGGGCACGGTTTCCGTAGCCACCACGGCCTCCGACGGCCGTGGTGGCCGACGGGAGCAACACGGTCATGGTGAAACCCTAGTTGGTGAGATCCACGCCAAGACGGCATAGACTCGACGGCCTTGACCACGGCCGTCTTGAGTTAAATATATAAGAAAAAATGAATTTTCCGAGAAAAAAGAGAGAAAGGGAAGAAGTGACATTGAGCCCTAGTGGGCTGGTTCGGTTCGCACAATACCTTGAAAAGTCGAGAGAGAGTTGCAGTGAGTAAGAATCCCGAATCGTAAGATTCAGGAGTGCAAAAACAGTAGTGGAGCAATTCAAGAGGCAGTTTGGGAGATTAATCAAAGTGTAGATCCGGATTTGGAGCTTCATCCGATTCGAGAGAAAAGGGTGTACATGTTTTATTTTCATTATTCTTTCATTGTAATTGATTTCCTAGATTGTTTTAAACATGAACATGTTTAGCTAGATGATTTAATCCATTGGGATTTCTTTACTATGTTGGCTTGATATTATATTGTTGGATTGTTTGAGTTGGTTTTGTATTCTTCTTGTTTCGGTATTAATAAGATTATGCATTATTCATGAGACGTTGTGAATTGTGATGTTTAGATTGCTTTATGAGATTGAGAAATCCGTTTGGCAATTGGAATTTTGAATAACAAGAACTGGTTAATAATCGCTTAGAGATAAGGATAATTAACTAGCCGGATTAAGAATTAACAAAGCTTAATAGAGGCGGATTAAAGCTTAATGCTAATTTAAGAATCAATCGTTAGGAAGAGATTCCAATTTTAGGTTATTAGGTTTAGGAATTCGGTTATCTCGAGAGAGAAACCGAATTCGGTTAAGAATTCATCCACGGGTAGCATAATTAGACTCACCGATCCTTTATCTTTTGTTCGGTTGCCAACTAGTTTAGATTCCCTTTGGGTTTGTCTTCTTGTCTTGATTATTTCATTTATCAATTACTCCTGCATCTCCCTTAGGACTTAGCTTGTAGTTAATAGTTAGTTTAGAATTTATTCATCATCCATTTTAGGTTAATATAACAAAGAACAAATGAGTAACTCTGGGCTTTCGCTTTCCTGAGGAATACGACATTGATACTCGCCATTAGTGCTAGACTGCATCGATAGGTACACTGCGTTAGATTGTAGCTAACACGAGTAGCAACCATCAATCAGCATTCCATAGAATAGAGTAAATCCTCATTGGTTGATTCTTTGGGAATGGAACACCAATGCTCTCCATGTTCTTGAACTCTCTAATAGGAGTCCCATCAACAGAAAAGCTGAGACACAGGTTCAAAATAACTTCAATATACATTATATAAATATGCTAAATGAGACTACAAGATTTTGGAATAATGGGTTTGCTTTAGTTGCTTACATGATACGCTGAGGATTCCAAAGGATGGAATAGGTGTGGAAATCTGCAGTTGCGTCAAACCACAGATAAAATTGTTGCTCTCTGTTACCTTTGCCTTGGCTAAACACATTAGTGTGAAGAATGTAAGGAACACCACTCAGACTTCCCAAGAACTCAAAGTCTTATCTCATCCCACGTGGACCCTTTCGAGGATAACTGTAATTTCAAACATTTCATTAGTCAAATGAACACAAACTTCTAAACCAAAGCCATACAATAGCTGCATATATGAGGAGGAAGCTAAGAACTTACATAGTAGGCGTGATGTGCGAGAGTTGCCGGGACAAGCTTGAGCTGCATATCAATCTTTTCGAAAAGATACTTATTCTTCGACTGAAATCCAGAGCTAGAAGCTTTGTCAAGGTTGAGGGTAAGAAGCTGGCCATTGTTGAGTGTCTTAGCACGACCATCTCCCCAAGTGATATCAAAGTCTTGGTTGAAGTCACCAGCAAATGCACCAATTAATGAGCTAATTGTAAGAGAGATGATCAATGAGAGTGCTGAACCTCTTGTGCAAGCAAGAAAAGAAGCCATTGGGCTTGTTCTGTATTGAAGGAGAAGTTATTTTTCTTTATGTAGAAGTAAAGTGATGGATTGGCGGGGTTCTTAAGGTTTGTAATTATAAAACAATTGTTCCTTAGAGGGATAAGAAATGAAATAGGGAAAGAGAGTAATTACACAGGAAGGTTTCATGTCAGAAGCTATGGCCAGTTGGCTTTAGATTGTTGAAAAATGGATTTAATCAATGGCGAAGAACAGGATGCAACTATCAGACGCGGTTTGAGTTTAGATTTATAATGAAAACACACACACACAGAGAGAGAGAGAGAGAGAGGCCCTGCAGTAGGACCCGGCTTCCTTTCACCAAAAATGGAGGTTGGTGTGTGGGTCTTTTACTTTGCCACTTTCTTTGCTTCACTTAAACCCACCACTGTCGGTGATACTTTCAGTATGTTATGTTTAATTCTACCAATCTAACGTTTATGAATAAAATTATAAAGTAAATAAAAAAGTACTCCTGTAACATAGCGAAATTAAAAAAAAAAATCTATCCTATCTTATACAAGCTTACCATAAGGCTCTCTTAGTGATACAAAAATTGAAGCACCCAAAGAATACAAATTAAAATCATTTTAGATTAAGGTTCGATCCTCTCACTGAGGCCAAATAAACTTTTTTGGCCTTAATCCAAAATTTAATTTATTTTTCACTTAAATTCTTCTATTTACAGATATAGAGTACTTTATTAATGAATAAAAAGTAATTATTTTTTATATAATTATTTTAATTTCTTTTTTTTTTCTTTTTTTCGTTTTCTGTTTCTCCTTCATCACAAAAATTATTTTTTTCTTTTTCTAAATAAAAAAGAGTTTAATCTACTATGTTTAATTTAAAGAGTTAACTAAATTAATTTTACTCTAATTTCTCTCTCTCCCTCTCTCTCTAAATTACACAATTCCTATAACATGCATCTTGGATCACTTTGTGGTTTGGAGGCAAGTCATATTTGCGAGGATAAAACTTCCTGTTTTTCTTTATCTTTTTATTATGATAAAATAAACTATAGAAATAATATTGTATTAAAAATTATATATTAGTAATTTTTATATTTATAAAAATTAGTTTTTTATCCGTATATTGTACAACTATTGTAATACTCGAAATTTTTCTTTTAATAATAATGATAATAATAAAACTAATAATCTTAATTTTATTTAATTTTCTTTTAATTAATTGAATTGGGATGATGTAAAGTAGAATTTTAATGCTAGATAAAAATAAAGAAATTTATTTAACTATATCTAATTAGTTTGATTTTAAGAAATTAAATAAGTGAGTTTCATAAAGAATAAATTATATATATAGGTCACACTTAGATTTTCTCTAAATATATAAATTAAATATTATATTTGAAAGTTATAAAAGAAATAGTAAATAATATTTTTTATAAATGAATTTATTGGGAAATGGCAATTTTAATTAGTAAATGGTATTGGATTAAATTGAAAAATAGTCAACCAATGAATTATTTAAGTTAATTAAATGTTAGAATTAATTTGACAATTAATTATGAGATAAGGACTAAAAGTATAATTACATTAATATGGGGTTTAAATGAAAATTTTATGATTGGTATTTTTGTAATTTAATATGTCGGTAAGGGCATTTTAGTAATTTACTATTAAAAGCAAGGGTAAATAAGTAACTTATTATTTTAATAATTTTAATTTGACCCAAAATAAGTAGTTAGGAGCTTAATTGAAATACTAAAAAAAAGCTGGAGGGTTAAACAAGAATTTGCAGGGGGTAATAGTTAGTAATTAAAAAGATGAGGGACTAAATTGTTATTAAGTAAAAGTTGAGGGATCAACTTGCGATAGAAAGGAAAGAAAGAAGGAGATCGACGAAAAAGAAGAAGAGGAGGGAGAGGAAGGATGCTGCTGTCCGTGGCAGGTGGAGAAGGGGGCTCGTTCGAGGCGCGGTGGCGATGGCTGGTGGAAGAGCAGACGCCGACGAGTACAACAGCAACGACGGCGGCAGTGAACGGCAAAAAAAATATAGAAGAGGCAGCAGCTATTCGACGCCGTACATAGCAGCAATGGCAACTGAGTTGGGTGGCGATCAACTCATCTACGCATGGGCTTTCCGTTTGGGGGCAGCAGCAGCGTTGAAGGCGGTCGGAGAAAGAAAATCCGACGAGGTGAATAGTATAGTGGCAGTTGGGTTTTTCTTAATTTCTGGCGAGTTCCGGCAAGGTATGGTTGATCAGAGTTTATGAACTCCCCTCACTTCAAGCTTTTCAATGGCACTAATTTTGCAGCGATCGAACTCCGTTTGAAATCGATGGTCGATACTGTCCGTGAATTTTCCGGATGACAGGAGCTGGATCGGAGAATAGAGTGCTAGAATCATCGTCTGCGTGTTGTGTCGAGTCCGTAAGCACGCTCGGATCGTCAATCGGACTCCGGCGGCTGAAGGCGAGTCGACCGATTAGACCAACAAGGATGCTTATGTTTTAAACTTGATACCCCCTTTCATCTCCAACCCTTAAATCTACTCTGCACCATAAATTTCCAACACTCAATTTAGAAGGATCTTATCAGCGTTTAATCTCATGGAGAAAACTACATCTTGGATAAATACGAGCATGATATATAAAACTAACATACTTTTCATTTTTAGGCATTCTCAAGAGGATGTTAAGAAAAAATGTAATTGAACAATGAAGATACAATAGGAACTGAAACGTATACCAGAAAGATTCGATAGGAAAAAGAGAAGAATGCTATATTTACATCTAACACCTCTACGAACTTTCTGCTTTGTGAAAACAGCATCAATGACTTGTCTCAGGTTAGCACAGCCAATGATTTGTATCCCCTCAAAAGCTAAATTTGAAAGATATTTATTAGCTGATTTGGGAACAATACACATTTTATGTCACGACCCCACCCATGGGCCCGTGACCGGCACTAGGGAATGGGTAGGCTTAAGGCCACCGAAACCCGTAGTAAACCTGACACTCACTGATTCAAACAAATCTCATCTCAAATTAATATTATTAAAGCCACAAATTATCTTAATAGCTACATTCTACATAAATACTTCGGTCTGCCAGAAAAACTAGGCGAGACCTGAAACTCAGAAAATTTACAACTGATACATCTACTATTACTACTGCGGAGAATCTAAGATTTACCAATTTACATACCAAATCAAATACATCACCCGATGATGAAGGAGTCGGGTTACTGAATAAGAGTCGCGGGAGAACTAACAGTCACGAATCTGAAAAAAAATAAATGGAGACTGTCAGTCTCGAGAGTGAGTTAAAATCAAATAATCTAGGGACTATTGCTTCTTCTCAGAAAACATAGATTATTCAAATCAGTATATCAAACCATACTATAATCATACCCTACTATTTCCTTCACATAAAATATTAATCATTCGAATCAAAATATCAACCATGCACGTAAATACAAATCACATTATAATCAAATACCATAATAAATAAATAAATAAAAATATATATTTACTTTTACGGGACGAGTGGCTCAGTAGAACCCTAAACCCCAAAATCTAGTAGCCATTCGGCTCTCTTAATCCAATAAGATCGCGCCCAAGAGCAATGCTCGGTAGGACCTTACCTCTAGTCCGTCACTTAAGTATCCAAATAAGAAATCTAGTAGCCATTCGGCTCTCTTAATCCAATAAGACTGACGCTCCGAGAGCAATGCTCGACCAAGGACCTTACCTCCAGTCTGGTCACTTAAGTATCCAAATAAGAAATCTAGTAGCCATTCAGCTCTCTTAATCCAATAAGACTAGCGCCCCGAGAGCAATGCTCGACCAGGGACCTTACCTCCAGTCTGGTCACTTAAGTATCCAAATAAGAAATCTAGTAGCCATTCGGCTCTCTTAATTCAATAAGACTGGCGCCCCGAGAGCAATGCTCGACCAGGGACCTTACCTCTAGTCTGGTCACTTAAGTATCCAAATAAGAAATCTAGTAGCCATTCGGCTCTCTTAATCCAATAAGACTGGCGCCCCGAGAGCAATGCTCGACCAGGGCAAACCCATGAAAATCTTATTACATGTCCATGATCATTACCGGTAAGACGCGTCCCGATGTAACCCATCAAAGTGGCATGTTCTACAAGCCACGTTTCCTAAGATACAATCATCACATATAATAAATATCATTATCTGATGAACTCAACCAACACATATCGAAATAAAGATTAAAGATTTAAGGTAAAACAACGTGCAATTTGTGAGGGGAAAAATAATAACGTTTATCTTATTATAACATACTAATAATAATATTTATATTATTTCAAATATTAATAATCAAGTGAAATCATTTATTTTGTGATACTAATAATCATATTAAGCACAAATTCTAAATAGCATATTAAAATCAGACTAGCAATAGCGCAAAGATTAAATGACTTTAACTCACAGGATTGGCGACCTCCTAGCTCTGCTCCGGTGCCTCGGTAGGAGCGAGCCGAACAGACAGATCATCTAGTCACGGAAAACAATTTATCAAAACGATGGAACAATCGATCATTAATCCTAGGTCTAGACTCCTAGGACTGACTGTCTAAGAATCTCGACTCGGGAGAATTCTACCGAAAATCCGGCAGAACCTCCCCTACAACACGAACATTACCCCCCGTAAAAACGGGTCCAGGACCTGCCAGAAAAACACTCCAAATACTTAACGATTCAAACAATAGGAGTCGGGTCCCCAAACTTCACTATTTCCCGACTCCGCCACACAGCACAAAATACAAGGCAGGCAAACTGACAGACAATTATTTTTGACTCACAAAAATCATCAAATACTCAATATAACCCAATAGACACAATTAAACCAAGAATTTCTAAAATTAACGGGCCAAAGAAAATTACCCAAACGCTCGATCGCTCGGTCGACTCGCCTCCAGCCGCCGAAGTCCGATCGACGATCCGAACATACCATCGGACTCACAACGACGCGCTGAAGACGATTCCTGCTTCCGATTTTTCGATCTGACACCCGATCATCCGGAGAGATTTGCGGACGATCTCGACCGTCGATTTGCAAACGAAGTCCGATCGCCACGAAACCAGTGCCATCGCGAAGCTTGAGCTGAGGAGAGTCGGGATACGTCCTCCGATCGTCCATCCTCCGCCGGATCTCATCGGAAAAACCAAAAAACGCGGCTGCCTTCACTTCGCCGGAACTCTCTCCTCCGGCCACCAAAACCGACGCCGCTACCGCCAAAAGGAAGCTCTCTCCAAGGGGAGCCGATCGCCACCAAGATCGGTACGGAATAGCCGAACGACGCTCGGAAGCGCCACACGCCGCGATTCCGCCGCCGCCGACGCCGCCACCGCCTCCACCGCCACCATCGTATTGCTTGCTTCCTTCCGTCAACCCTCGGCTGGCCTCCGGTCGTCCACCATGGACGCCTCTCTTTCTCCCTTTCTTCTTCTTCCTTCTTTCTTTTCTCTCTCCCCGATTCCATTTCTTTCAATATCGACATTTGACCCCTGAACTTTTCCTTATTGCAATTTGGTCCCTCAACTTTCTTAATTACTTACAATTCCATCTTGCAGAATTCCAATTTAACCCCCAAACTTCTTTTTAGCCTTTCAATTAAGCCCCTAACTATTTAATTTGGGCCAAAACCGAATTATTGAAAATACACAATTACAAAAATACCCCTGACCGACATATTTATTTACAAAAATACCAAGCTCACAAATTTCCATTAAAACCCCATAAAAATAACATTATACTTTCAATCCTTATTCCCAAAATAAATTTTCAATATATAATTTTACTTATATAAATATGCATTTGAAAAAAAAATTTGAATAACCAAAATATAATCATTTCTCAAATAATTTACTTAATTACTCCTTAAAAATCAAACTAATTGGATATGGAAAATAACTCATTTATTTATCTAACATGAACATTCAAAATTTGTATTTAAATCATTCCAATTAAACCGAATAAAAATAAAGTTAAAATTAACTTAAATAAAAACTCACTATTAAATATATAAAAAAATTCCAGGTGTTACATTTTATATCCCAGTTTTGCTGCTGTATGTACTCTTTTTTCCATTGTGGGCACCTGCAATATCATGATAGATATAGATAAAAATGGCTCCAGTAACATTATTTCCATTTAGCTAACTAAGGAGAATCAGCAGTATTAGAATTTCTCAGCATGTCTTTGTTCCATTTCAAAATGTATCTTTTAAGTTGGATGTGAGAAGAAAAAATCCAGAGAATCTTAGAAAGAGAATGCTACTTCATATGCAATTGGTTTGAAAATACATAAATGGTATCAATGACAAACATGAGTTTTTAGAAGTAGAAAAAAAATAAAATCTTACAAAAGAGGCAATTCATTATGTTCAATAGTGTTTTTTAAGTATTGTGTATTAAAATAACACAGATAATTACCGTGCGAAGCTCCCCACCAAGGCCAATTTCTCCAATGAATGCCACATTATTGGGAATAGGAAACTCCAAGAAACTGAGGTGTCAAAGAACAACAAACATCAACCATTCAACATGTACATGCAGCAAGTACAAATGCAAGGGAACAGAGACAGAAAGGATGGAAAAATGCAGAAAATATTTCTTACAGCTGCTAAAGCATTATTCACGTTATTAAATAAATGTTTGTTTTATGTTACTTAAAATATATAAATTAACATATAACTTTTGATACAAGAAGAGAGTCAAAAATTTGAGGACTAGAACTCCAAATTTATTTCAATAACCTCTTTAATTAACGGGTAGTTTCTCTTAAAGTAGGATACTTGTGTGTTTTATCAACTGTGTTCTCTGGGTTCCTATAGTAAGTGAATTAATATCTTAAAATATTTAGCTTCACTAAGTCTTGTTAATAAACTTGCAAGAGACTGGCTTACTTTTTCTGAACATCCAGCTTTAAGTGGTCTGACACAATTTTACAATTATAAGGAATAAAAGTTTCTAACTTGGGAAAAACTACTGTAACTTAGAAAGGCTCCTCAAATAAGAAGTTCTAATCCTGAAGCCTTAATTCCCTCTTTAGTCATTGCATTGGAAAAAACAAAGAAGTCATCTTCAATTTAAAATTTAATCATAACTAGCCTCACAAAGACAAAAAGAGAATGAAAAGAACTGATAAGAAAAGACTTGCCTACTGCAAATTGCAGCTGCTATTGCAAGATCCCCAGTAGTCTCAGTTAGTGTCACCCCGCTAGCAACATTCAAAAAGATATCCTGATTCAAAGAAAAAAAGAGAGTCAATCCCAATGGTCCTCGAGTAACAATACTTGCAAAACCATTAATTGCAAATATTGTATATGATATTTCTAAGGTCAAATGACCAAAACCATCATGACCTTTAGGCACTCTTTTCCAATCATTTAATTAGGCATTTTTTTCCAATCATTTAATTCTATCCATTGTGGTTATAAAGTTTTAGAATTAGTTACTATTTACCCCTTGAGATTATGCCTATTGCACTAGCTATCTCAACTTTTTTATTAGATTAAATTCCCCTTCAGTTTTTAGATTATTATACTCGTCCGTTGTCAGCCTTTGGACTAAATTGATAACAGAATTATAATTTAATTTTTTAATTTATTATCAAGTATCAAACTCATCCTATTTTTTTTATTAGAGTAAGATTTTCACTTTTATTCCCCTGGTATCTTTTCTTTTTTGAAACTTTAATCCTAGTATCTAACAAAAATAAAAATTAAAAAAATTCCATGTAGAAATGCTTATTTATTTTAATAATTTAAAAATTAAATCATATAGCAAATTAATAATGTTGCTCTAGAACTAAGTGTTTTTAAAATGTTTAAATCTTGATAGGATTAACTTGTGGTAAAAAAATTAGAGCAAGTAATTAAATATTTTTTTAAATACTAAAATTAACTTGTACTAAGAATAACATTTCAAGAAATAAATTTCGGACGAGCTTGATACTTCATAATAAATTGAAGGATCACATCACAATTCTTTTACCAAGTTAGTCCTTTGGTTGCATTGATTTTAGATGGAGGGGGATAGCAGCAAGTAACATAAAAACTCTAGGGGGTTTCCATATATAAAGCAAATACACATCTTGATTAGTGTAATAGGCCTAACCTCAAGAGCTAAATAGTAATTAAACTTTAATTTTAATATGATAATAGATGTAGGTAATGTAATAATGGATTGTGGTAGTTGACAATGACAATGTACATGTGAGCCTATATGGAAAAATAAAACTGGTGAAAGAACATAATTTTAACTTCTTTGCATTATTGGTAATACATGATATAATTTTCGTTTAATTCTTTTGAAAACTAAACATACATACCTTTTTGGATTAAAATTTTTAAAAACTAATTTTTCTATCATTTACATTGCAAAAGAAAAAAATTAGAGGTTCCTCCTTGCCATCTGAGCGTCTACATAAGCTTCATTTGTGCATTACCATACTCCCAGAAAATGTTGCCACAAACATTGCCATTTACAACCACAATTGATGAAACTAAGAGGATATAAGAAACTAAAATGCCAACAAATTTTAGGATTTCTTTTTGTTATTTGCCCTATTTTCAAATATTGCTAAAAATTTAATGCTCCCAAAGCATAAAATTGCAAAGATCCCAACATACTTCATCCAAAACCATTTTTCTAACATGCATAAGAAACAAAGATTTTCTTTTTCTTGAGAAGATAAAAAAAGATAAGGTAAATGTCGTAGGATTTCATGAAAACCTTCATTTTAAGTTCTCTCGTTATACAAAATTCTATGCTAAGCATGTTTGAGCCTACTGTACAATCTCTATTGTTATTGTTCACATTCCTCCACTTATGCCTCCTCAACATGTTTAAAATTCTTTGATCTCAGCAGCATAAGTTTGAAAAGTTAATAAAAACAAAGCCATTTTATATAACTAGCACAATATCTATTTGGAATCTCTAAAGTTTGACGAAAACTGAAATAACGGAAGCCAAGACAAGCTTTGAAAAGAAGAAATGGAAAAGCAGACGAAAGAAAAAATCAAATAAGCATGAAAATGTAAATGTCAACTTACATTATCTTGGAGCATTAGACCAACTTGCTTCTTAAGGACCTGCATATGAAGATGTGGTATCAAAATTATATTGGCAATAGCTACATCTAAATGAAGTACATCTTAACCACAATCTTGAATCCCTACATCTTCAACAATAATTATTACAAATAAACAAACAAGATAATAAGTAGTACTGTTTCAAATGATAAAAGTCAACTTCCATGCATGAATGCATGTGTACACATAGACACGCACATAAAGAGATTATCATTTGTAAATACAATTTTAATACCATGACCAGGAAATTTTGCAATCTAAAAAAGAACAGCAATAAACCACATAGCAGAGATGGCGTGGCATGCACCTAAATCTTTCTAAACCTTAAATCACTTACTGAAATAATCATGTCAGCTCTGCTCGCTTGAATCCCGTTAACATGCCTTGAAACTGATGAACCAGTGGCACACAATGCCTAGTAAAATTCAGGAAGTAATAATGTAATTAAAGGATCATTCAGATGGACAGAATAGGAGGAGTAAGAAAAAGTACAATCATCATCAATGTTATCCGCATGATAATCAAATCAGGTTGCAAAACTGGAAAAAAAGTAAAGAGAAAACATGATATAAAGAAGATAACCTGTATTTCAATAAGGAAACCTGTAATCTTGACTATAACGTTAATTATTAATACATCTCCTTTATGAAATGTGTAGTATTTTATTAATATATTTTAATCTATTTTTTTAATTTTTATTATTTACATTAAAGATTTTCCCTCCATATAAATATTATCTTTCATTATGAAAATATAATAGTTTGATTTGTCTACTTTAGATTTTTCTTTATATATATAATGATTGGTTTCACATACCCAGATATTAATAATTTCTAATTTAACCCACTAAATTGTTACTTTTAAAAGCTTCAACACTTGATTATTAAATTTGAATAAGTTGGCACACCATTATGTAATTATATATGGATAACCTGTAACCTATTGTTGACCTGCTATATACACTCAATCATAAATATTTATTGGTTCATACACTAAATTGTAATTTTTAACAGTTTAGACACTTAATTGTCAAATCTTAACAAGTTCAAATACCATTTTTGTAGTTATCCTTAAAAAGAAACCCAATGCAACCAAATGTTAGCTTAACCAACAATCCAGTAAAAGAAACTGTGAGAAGGTACCAACTTCCAAATATAAAACAACATCAACAATGTGCTCCAAAACCCGAGGCCTTGCTATATCACCAGACTTGGTCACATGTCCAACCTGCGAAATATTGGGAACAAAATAATCAAAGGATCACATAAGCATTAAATATTTTCCATATAAGTTAAACATTGGACGGTACTTAACAATAGTTATCATGATAATGCCAGCTATGAATAAAACAAGAAAGTATCATGAAAAAGTGAAGAAAAAAGGTAAAATAAACTAAGGATGACAAAACATATCTAATTAAAAGAAGAAATGGCACATAAATTTTCGAATCTGATTGTTGGAACCACGTGGAATATGAGAACCTTGAAGAAATTTCTATGCAGTACTTAATTGAAAATAAGTTTGAAAAGAAAGGGGTGCATAAAGTGTGTGGCCATTATAGGGTGTCACAGTTGTAACAGACAATTTCATGTACGATTCTCAAATATCTATGGCAAAATAGGCTCTAACATAGCAATGATCCAAAATAAAAATATGTAACAACCGTTGTTTAAAACCTAAAAAGTGTGATGATGCTTGGTGTAATCATATTTAATCAGTAAAGTCATTTTCTAACTTTCTCCACTAAAGAGATTAAAGTCCAAAGCACCAAATACAAGAATATAAAATAATGCATTAATTTACATTCATTTGACCTACAATCTATGAGGGAGCATTGTATATACATGTATTAAAATACCAGAATCTAAGCAAGAAATTGATATGAATAGAAATTTGATCTCTACTCCAATATTTCAGTTCGGAGCCACATTGAATCACTTCAACTAAAGATAATAAGTTTTCTTACATTCCTACTTCCAATTTCTAAGACATTAATAAATATGGAGATACAGTTAATGCATTTGAAACAATTTACGCTCACCAAAAGAACTGGTATATTTGTCTTCTTGGCAAAATGCAGCAAAGCTGATGTGCATTCCTTAACCTGTTACACACACATCCAGACACTGGTATTCTAATTCAGCAACGCATACTGATCTTTATGGTCTAACCATAGCTTCATCTAAGAAGTGGATGGATTACATGCAATATTTACTTCGAAAAACAAAATCCTATTATGGGTAACAAATATTTCCATACAAAATGGTAAAAGAGAGAAAAGTAAAGCACGTGCCAAGTGAATTGAACTATTGGTTGGATATGGTGCCTAATCATTCAAACCAAAGATATTCCTCCAGCACTTCCACTAACTCCTTGTATGTAAGTTGTCTAAATCGAATCAATAATTAGAGCACAAGAGGATAGAGGCTGAATTTTTGCTAATATGTCCTGAAAGAGAGCGAATTATAACTATTACTATAAGTTTTTAAGTTTTGTACAAAAGCCTTTCAGATCAAGATGTCTACAAAGAATACCCTTCCTATTGATTCATGTTGGCCTAAAGATAGATTTAGCGCATGGCGCACATGATAACTAAGCCAATGGCATGATATATATATCAAAATAGAAATGTAGTATAATGAATTCACAAACACATAGAATAAATGATATGGATAGAACAAGAAAAGTTAGGATGGTTCCAGACTATTACCTTTATATCAGTACTTGAATACAAGAAAAGTTCCTCCACACCAATACTTAGACGGTCACCCTATTCATAATTTGCTCAACACTCTGCCATAATGAAGAAAGAGATGGAGATAATGCCCAATATTGATTGCTAGCAAGTAAATTGTAGCTTCTCAAAGTCACACATGCAACCACAGTACTAATTTAAGATCTTTCTACATTTTATCCCAGAATTGTGAAGTTGAACTCATACTATTTTAAAAATTTTCCTCATTCCAGGCAAGATTAAAAATATAAAAAGAAGAAGAAAAGTCATAGTAAAATCATGAGAAGTTGTAATTATGGTTTTAAATAACAACGATACATTAAATATCGCATGTTTTATAACAGGAATTTGGCCTCCCGATATGTTATTTAGCGATATGCTACAAAGGATTCAAGAACAACTTAATCTCCTTTTGATTTTCAAACTCTGCCTACATTTTCTAAATCCATCCCTTCTTTTTAGCTTCCTAAATTTAAAGAGACTCTTCGCTAAATAGTTTTTAGCCAATATACCCATTTGAGTGGGAATTGTTTTAAAAAAATTCACAGTAACGATAGTCATTTGGGTTTGATACCATCGGATTCGGACCAATATTGTTACACCATTTTCAATACCAATATGTCTCATTATAGAGTTATTTAAAACCCTGGTTATAATGACATTAAGCACAGTGTAGATTAATCAAGAAAGTAAAAGAAAGATTTCCTTTTTCTTCATGATCTTGATGGGAATGGAAGGAAGAATGAGCAATAGAAAGAAAATGGCATATCAAACTCAGAAAATAAGAAAAGCTAACCTCTTCGCCAGAGACATACACAACTAGATCTCGCTTACTAACATCCTGTCCTTCAGCTATTATTGCAACAAGCTTCAAGTATTAAGGAGTTATGAGAACCCAACATTTACAAAGGAATAGGAGAGTGAAGAAAAAGACAATTACAAATCAAACCGAAGTATGGAGGCAAATCATTTCAAAGGAATAAAGTCAAAATATTCCACAAAATGAAAGCACAATAGACCAGATGTATCAAAAGCAATTCATACCTACAATAATAGTGTACTCTTGCCAACTCCAAGATCACCACTAATTAAAATTAGAGAACCTTCAAAATGCAGAAAGATATGAAAATATGATGAGGTAAAGTCATCCATTTCTTATAAAACAAGTGTAGATCAAAACATAAAAATAAAGCACTTGCCAGACAAAATAAATGGGGCAAAGACAATATAATCAACCAAAACCTAACATTCAAGATAGAACATGGGTTTGATATCCAGATTACATATCCATGTGGAAAAAATAAGACATTAAAGACTAACCTCATTCTTGTTATGATGGGCAATGAGAATGGAATCGTCTTTTATATCACTCTGAGTCTCTTAGATAAAAACTCAGTTCATTTTTTGTCTCTTGCATCATAAATAATGACATTCATTGTAGTGTAACAAGATCTCTAAGAAATTAGAACTGAAGCACTAATACACCTTCTTGGTCTTTGTTTCCTAGTGACCAAATGGAGCCTTAAGTGTCATTTACGGTCTTATAAAATTTAATTCACTCGAAATCAAGCAAACATGTGTTATTTAAATGGCATCAAGATTTCTTTTGTCCCAGTTGATTAAAGTTAATTTGATCTATAAGAGTATCTTATTGTCCTTATAGATAACACAAGAGGGACTTCTTATGAGTTTTAACATGTAAAGGTTCCAATAAATATAATAGTTGGTGTTTTGCTGTCTTTTAATGAAACTGCAAAAAAGCTTTATCATTAACTGAAAATAACATCAATCATCAATTCAACAAGAATCGTTCACATCCCACATAATCTATACAGTAAAACCTCTTTATGGTCATAGGCTTGGGACCAAATATGAGGAGGTTATAATTTAATGGAGGTTTAAGTACTAATATTTTTCTTTTGATTTATACTTAATTTTGTTAGTAAAATGATAACAACCAGATATAAGAAATATTAACATCTTGTCATATTATACAAATAAGATTGAAACAACAAAACAATAATATAATAAAACAAGACATAGCAAAACATATATTTTTTAAGAATATATATACAAATATTACTATATAGAAGAATTTTTTCTTAAAATGAGTCTTAAAAAATTTATAACTTATTACTATACTGGCCCAAATTGGGACCAAAATTTTCTATAACCATGTAGAGATTATTCCTATATAGAGTATTATTATAGAGAGGTTTTACTGTATTACTAAAATTAATAAAAGTACAGATTTAATAAAATAAATGCACGCTTAGTAAAATGAAGACTAAAGTTTTTGTCCTAGAATTGTAACTTTTAGGTATGGAATTATTTTGCTTCTTGCATAGCTGTGAACCTCCATTCATATGTTAATGAGATAATTTCAGATTGTTAATATAATAAGAAAAAAATGAATTAGCATAAACTAAAACCTAGAGTTCCTATTTCAATATTATAATGCACTATTCCTAAAAACTTCAAGCTAATTAAGAATCAGAAACCTAAAAAAGTCATTCCACAAGGCAATATCTTCAAGCAGGAATCATGTAGAAACATCAAAAAGTGAATCTGCACAAACCTGGAACGATGATGTGTGCTACTTGTGTTAGCTACAATCTAAGGCAGTGTACCTATCGATGCAGTCTAGCACTAATGGCGAGTATCAAGGTCGTATTCCTCGGGAAAGCGAAAGCCCAGAGTTACTTCTTTGTTCTTTGTTATATTAACCTAAAATGGATGATAATAATTTCTAAACTAACTATTAACTACAAGCTAAGTTCTAAGGGAGATGCAGGGAACCTAAACTAGTTGGCAATCAAACAAAAGATAAAGGATTGGTGAGTCTAATTATGCTACCCGTGGACGAATTCTTAACTGAATTCGGTTTCTCTCTCGAGATAACCGAATTCCTAAACCTAATAACCTAAAGTTGGAATCTCTTCCTAACGATTGATTCTTAAATTAGCATTAAGCTTTAATCCGCATCTATTAAGCTTTGTTAATTCTTAATCTGGCTAGTTAATTATCCTTATCTCTAAGCGATTATTAACCAGTTCTTGCTATACAAAATTTCAATTGCCAAATGGACTTCTCAATTACATAAAGCAATCTAAACACACAATTCACAATGTCTCATGAATAATGCATTATCTTATTAATACTGAAAGCAAAAAGAATACAAAACTAACCCAAACAATCCAACAATATAATACTAAGCCAACATAGTAAAGAAATCCCAATGGATTTATTCAATCTAGCTAATCATGTTCATTATCAAAATACACAAGAATTCAATTACAACAATGAGTAAAGGTAGAGAAAACCCGATTACACCCTTGGATGAGAGTAAACAGCCCCAATTTCTCTTGCTCAATCTTGAATCGATTCTTGTTCCTCTTGCTCGATTTGAAAACCAATCAACGAACCTCGCCCAATCTTCAATCTTTGAAGGGAATCCGATTGAAACCTTGATCCAAGTCTCCTTTTCCCTTGGTTTTAGCTCAGAAAACCCTTAGAGAGAGAAATATTAGGGTTTGGGACATTCTCCCCCGCTCTCCTTTCTTTCTTTCCTCTCTTCTTTCTTTTAATTAATTCCCCCTGTCGCCGCCAACACGGCCGTGTTGGTGGCCATGTTCCCAACACGGTATGGTGTTCCTGGCCGTGTTACTCTTTGTGGCCGTGCTCCCTAAGAACTTATTTTTTTTTATGTTTAATGACACCCAACACGACCGTGTTTGTGCCCGTGTTGGGAACACGGCCAGTGTTGAAACCAACACAACCATGTTCAGCTTCCTTATGCTCGTACTTAGCTTGTTTCGGCAGCTTTAACGTCCAATTATGCTCAAATTCTTCCCTTTATCATCCTTTAACTTCTTTTGGACCTAATGCACACAAACAGACGCATAGGGTGAGTGTTGGGACCAATTCACATCCAAATGTCCATAAAATCAATCTTAAAAACTCCATTTAGATGTGTGTATTTTACGCACATCAAATAACCCCACACTTAGCTCATTACTTGTCCTCAAGCAATCAAAAGTAAAATAAGAAAAATAAACCACTAAGGAACAATACTTAAACTGACAGACAAGCTAGAGAGCTCCTGCACATATCCTTAACAAGCGTAAGTCAAACAAAAAGAAACGAAGCAATCAATTCAAGTATCACAACCAAGATGCCAATAATTCGCAAAATACTGTCTCAACAAAATTATCAAAACCAACTCCTCACCAGATTCACTCTAAGTCACTCAAAGTATTTAAAGGGTAGTGTTTAATCGCTCAATGCATCAACTACTGCCTTACTTACTATATGCTTGCTCTTAAATCCTACTCCTACCACTTGTGGAGAGTCAACAACCATGTAAAGAGGTCTTTATAAGGGTTGTAATGGGGATTAGGTAAGGGTAGGTAAATTTGGTCAGAGTTGAACCTATGGTGTTCTGCAATGAAATACATGACCTGCACACAAGCCACAATGATCACAAGGGGTAAGCAATGGACAGTAGTCCAAGGTGGGAAATAGGAATCAAGTCAAAATGTGAACTCCCAAAAGCAATTAAACAATTAGCTCACTTACTTTCTTTCTTTTCATCACCCTTTCCTCGATTCTTCTTTTTTTTTCTCTTTTTTTTTCATAAGGGAAGAACATTCACATAATAGAGTGAATTTCTTTTGGATTGAAGAAAGCTGCTACAAGATTCCAAAGCTATTCCCAAGACAAATTCCCAATAAAAACAACTCATGTGCAAAATCATAACCAAAGCAGAATAAAACTAAGTGGTAATGAAATATGATAAAAAAAAATGGTGAAAGAAGGGGTTATCTACAGAATCAATAAACGAATGAAGGCTATTTGGCTAGAATGAAATACCAAAGTGTTAAACTCTCCTTGTGTCCCTCTATCATACCAAAGTGTTAAACTCTCCTTGTGGCCCTCTATCATACTCAACACTATCGGTTTTACTCGATCACATGGATATAAACAGGATTTCCAAAAGCAAGTCAACAATAAAAGCATCGAAATAAAGTGAAATTTTTTTAAAATTTTACAAAAAATTGCATAAAGAATAAACAAATAACTGAGATGGGATAAATGAGATGCGATATATACACTAAAAAAGGATCTGAATTTCATATACAAAATAATAAAAACACGAAAAAAAGTGTATATAAATATCACCACCCCACACTTGAAGGACACATTGTCCTCAGTGTAAAAAATATAAGAAATGAAAAAGGAAAAGAACTAATACTGCCCAGACTATAGCTCCGGAGTAAAAAGAGGTGCATCAGTAGGTATATCGTATTGGCCGGTCCGTGGTGGAGGAGTGGGCCGCTCTCCGAGGGATCGAAAGTAGTGTCACATGCGGAGCTGGTGGATCGGCCAGGAGCGGCCGTCAATAGGAGGCTCGTCAGTCGCTGTGTTGAAGGGTGCTCGGTCGGAGAGGGAGGGCCGGTTGGATCATCCGCTAGAGGGATGTCAAAATGGCTCGCTCTGGAACCCGGCTCTGTGGACAGTGCAAAATCATAGCAAAATATCATCAAATATGTCATTAGCCATAGAGGCCTCTAACCTACCTCCCTGCTCAATCAGGGCCTGAAGCATAGCCCTTTGCCTCTCAAACTAAGCCATCATCTGGCTCTGAAACTCAGCTTGATGCTGTAAAAGGTCCTGCTGAAAAGCCTCTTGTCGAATGAAATGCTGCTGCTGCTCCTCTGCCAACCTCTGCACTGTAAGCTACAGCTCTCTAAACTCAATTGGAGAGACTCCTAAAACAGCTGATGAAGAACCAGAAGGAGCTGAAGTAGATGGTCTGGAGGAAGACTCCGGGATATCAGAAGAAGGTGGGACATCCTGTGTACCATGGGCTCGTGGGGCAGGTCGCTCCTCTCTGAGTGCTGCCAAGAGAGCATTCCTCAATCTATACTCTGGTCCTAGCGGACCCTGCCTACAAGTCACCATCCCCATACTAACCAATTGGGGAAGTCCCAACATCTCCATCACCTCCAGCTCTGTCAGATGTGGTATCGCCTCCTCCAAAACTCCTAAGCTCCTAGCCAGTCGAGTAATGTAAGTCCCAAAACAGAAAAATACCTTCTTTGAGTTGTTGCAGAAGGCACTAATCTGTCTGGCCAACAAGTATCCCATGTCGACGGACTGGTGCTGGTGCATACTGTAAAGTATAAATAGGTCCAGCTGGGTAACTACACCACCGCTATCTCCCCTGCCAGTGATGGTCCTAGCCAACAATGCATGCAAGTACCACAGTCCCTCAGGCAAGTTAGACGCCTTGGACTGGCTGGCACTGTACCCCTCAGTGTCATCAGAAATCTCGGCCCACATCTGTGGATATGACACACCAGGCATGTGTATACAGCGACTATAAACCTCTCCAGCTGCATCCTCCTCAGTCCACAAGCCCAAGTGTACCCCAAACTGCTGTACACTCATCGTGAAAGTCTGCTTTGCTAGTTTGAAACTGATCGCATCCGGTAGTTAGAAGTCCCGCAACTGGCTCTGCAGAAAGAAAGTGCTGGCAAACTCCACAGTTAACTCCCTATATGTTGGTTCAACTATCTCAAAGAAATGCTAAAATGGGGGTGTCTCAAGATATCGGCGGACTGCAGCTGCAAGTCCGACGGTTTCCAATGTTGGCCAGTCTATCCTACGCCCCTTTCCCAAATCTTTGTGCCTCATTGATTGATATCTCTGCTCAAAGGTGGGCTGCCCTTGGAAAAGTAGGAATCGATGGCGCTGTGGTGGTCTAATTTGGCCTGAACTAGCCAGTGCAGCGCCTGACGATCGAGAGGAAGAGGAACCATCGGTCCTCCTCCTCTTGTAAACTCCTGATCCTCGTCTAGTGGACATGGTACTTGAAAAAGAAATTTTTAGTACTAAGGATCAACGAAATTCTGGCAGCATAACAACATAAAATGGACAAACCGAATGATTTAACTTGATAAAATTAAACCGCTCAATGTCCTGCAAAGAAAATTTAATCCACAACACTGCCAACCAATGCTAACCAATTAAATTTTCAATTCATCCACATGGAGTTTAATTTTGCCATAATCCATCACAAGGCAAACCAACATGCTAATATAAAACAGATACAAGAGAGTCCACTATAAATGACAGAGCCTATTGTTTAGCTGCCAACAATAATAATAAAGAGGAAAATAAAGAATTAATCATAATCATGAATAATGGTAGAAAAGAAAAATGGAAAATATGAGCAAGTTAGGTATATAAACTAAATTAATGAAAACAAAAGAAAATTAAGCACAAACATGAATGTAAATGCATGCACCAAATAATAAAAT
Source organism: Ricinus communis (assembly GCF_019578655.1). Taxonomy (NCBI): domain Eukaryota; kingdom Viridiplantae; phylum Streptophyta; class Magnoliopsida; order Malpighiales; family Euphorbiaceae; genus Ricinus; species Ricinus communis. The sequence continues at coordinate 26,457,772 of NC_063263.1, read as the reverse complement.
AAGGAAATAAACTAAAAAAAATTGAAACACAAATTCGAACACAAAGAAAAACATAAATTCGAACTAATATCAAAATAAAATAATGAAAAATGAAGTTTGAGGGTACTTACTTGACAAACGAAATATCCAAAGCCTTCGAGATGAGAAATAAGAAGTGAGAGAGTAAGAGAAGAGAGAATTGCTAAAACTAAAAGGAGAGCAAAATTTTTGGCCATTTCGAAATGAAGTGGTATATATAGGCAGCTACAGAACATGCCCGTGTTCACCAACAGGGGCCGTGTTCATGAACACGGTCCGGATATCAGGCCGTGTTAAGCGAATTAAAACGTGCTGACTTACCAACTTCTGAGAACACGCCCGTGTTTATGGAACACGGGGACGTATTGGGGACACGGTCAGGCATAAATGACCGTATGGCCTACTGCGAACGTGTTCATCTTAGTTTGATTTTCTTCAATTAGAACACGGGCCGTGTTAATGAACACGGTCTTAAACACGCCCGTGTTGATCTCCAGAAAATGCAAAAGTTGCGATTCTCAACACTTTCTCATTCTTTCTCACCTGCACAACCAATAAGTCCTCAACTTATACACTCAACATAAATAAAACTTACCAAAATCAAACTGTAAAATCTAATCAAACTAAGTTCACAATAAAGGATAAATTATTAAAATTGAAAAATAGAATTTGGGGTGCCTCCCAAAAGCGCTTCTTTTTTATGTGATGAGTCTTCTTAGCTGGACTCATGGTGAAAAGCAAATGATAGGGATTGATGACCATCCATCCTTCTTCCAAGCAAATGTCTTCAAGTATCCGCTTAGAGGGATAATCGTCAATTTCCTCTTCCCGACTATCAAGCAAGCTGCTAGTATAATGGGCAAAACTCACTCCTTGTATAATTGCACGTAGTCATGATGCTCTAGGGGCTCTTCCAATTTGAAAGCTGAAGTTTCACCAATTGGAAGGATCGACGGTTGGGCAATTTCTTCAGGAACGTCAATGGTTTTCTCTAGTCCTTGGCTTGGTTCACTTGCTAGAAGAAACTCGAGCTCCTCTAAGACTTCTTCATTGGATAACTCATGCTCATCTTCCATCATCGAAGGGACTTGTAGAAAATCCACCAAAAATTCCTCTAACTGCAACTCAGCATCATCGACTGTACATTCCTATTGGTAGTCTTTCATAAGGATCATGTTTGCCTCTTCCTTTTCTGGTTCTATCTCCATGTTCAAAGAGTCGTCCTGCATAGAAGCATCATCGTCAAACATAATAGATAAACCAAAAAAATTCTCACCTGAACGCAAAGTGATGGCGCTCAAGTGTTCCTCGGATTCAGTAGCGTTTGATGGAGTTCCCAATTGCTCTTCAGCTAGTAACTTGAAGATTAAGCCTACTTGATGCTCTATGTTCTTAATCGAGGCTTGTTGATCTTCAAGTATCCTCTCTGTTTGTTGGAATCTATCCTCAAGACTTGCAATAAACCTCATCATCAGCTCCTCTGACACTAACTCTTCACCTTGAGTTGATGGTGCAAGATTAGGCTGCTGAAATTCTGGTGGTTCTTGGCCATCTAAGCTCCATCCAAAGGGTGAATGAGTGCTCCATTCTTGATTGTAGGTGCTTCCATACGAGTCATTTGGCCAACTTCCCGTATAATTCACTTGAGATGAAAGGATAGGAGTGGAGAGTTGATCGGTAGCCCTGCAAAATGATTCCACTCGAGCTTCTAAAGATTCACGGGTATCCCCATTTTAGCACTCTCTTGGTTCCTGATCCCATTTTCCAACGTGTCATACAAAGAGTTTAGCATTGAACCTCCTTATCATCCACTATCTGAATCATAAACTTAACTAAATAAATATGTACAAACAAAATAGAAATAAATATAAATAAAAAAATGGCTAAATTAACAAATAGCAAATTTCACTCTAGTTTTCAAACACTCCCCGGCAACGGCGCCAAAAACTTGATGTGTGCTACTTGTGTTAGCTACAATCTAAGGCAGTGTACCTATCGATGCAGTCTAGCACTAATGGTGAGTATCAAGGTCGTATTCCTCGGGAAAGTGAAAGCCCAGAGTTACTCCTTTATCTTTTGGTATATTAACCTAAAATGAGTGATGAATACTTTCTAAACTAACTAATAGCTACAATCTAAGTTCTAAGGGAGATGCAGGAGTAATTGATAACTAAAATAACCAAGACAAGAAAGCAAACCCAAAGGGAACCTAAACTAGTTGGCAATCAAACAAAAGATAAAGGATTGGTGAGTCTAATTATGCTACCCGTGGACGAATTCTTAACCGAATTCGGTTTCTCTCTCGAGATAACTGAATTTCTAAACCTAATAACCTAAAGTTGGAATCTCTTCCTAACGATTGATTCTTAAATTAGCATTAAGCTTTAATCCGCCTCTATTAAGCTTTATTAATTCTTAATCCAGCTAGTTAATTATCCTTATCTCTAAGCGATTATTAACCAGTTCTTGCTATTCAAAATTCTAATTGCCAAATGGACTTCTCAATCACACAAAGTAATCTAAACACACAATTCATAACGTCTTATGAATAATGCATTATCTTATTAATACTGAAAGCAAAAAGAATACAAAACTAACCCAAACAATCCAATAATATAATACTAAGCCAACATAGTAAAGAAATTCCAATGGATTTATTCAATCTAACTAATCATGTTCATTATCAAAATACACAAGAATTCAATTACAACAATGAGTAAAGGTAGAGAAAACCCGATTACACCCTTGGATGAGAGTAAACAGCCCCAATTCCTCTTGCTCAATCTTGAATCGATTCTTGTTCCTCTTGCTCAATTTGAAAACTAATCAACAAACCTCGCCCAATCTTCAATCTTTGAAGGGAGTCCGATTGAAACCTTAATCCAAGTCTCCTTTTCCCTTGGTTCTATCTCAGATTACCCTTAGAGAGAGAAATATTAGGGTTTGGGACGTTCTCCCCCGCTCTCTTTTCTTTCTTTTCTCTCTTCTTTCTTTTAATTAATTCCCCCTGTCGCCTGCCAACACGGCCGTGTTGGTGGCCGTGTTCCCAACACGGTATGGTGTTCCTGGCCGTGCTCCCTAAGAACTTATTTTTCTTTTATGTTTGATGACACCCAACACGGCCGTGTTTGTGCCCGTGTTGGGAACACGGCCAGTGTTGAAACCAACACGGCCATGTTCAGCTTCCTCATGCTCGTACTTAGCTTATTTCGGTAGTTTCGGCGTCCAATTATGCTCAAATTCTTCCCTTTATCATCCTTTGACTTCTTTTGGACCTAATGCACATAAACAGACGCATAGGGTGAGTGTTGGGACCAATTCACATCCAAATGTCCATAAAATCAATCTTAAAACTCCATTTAGATGTGTGTATTTTACGCACATCAAACGACACCGCCACGAAGCGCCTTGGCAACTTCACTTCCAAACAGTCCAGCCCTGAACACAATCCACAAACTTATATGACATGACACAAAACAACTATTCATATTCTTCTAAATAAAGCATGCAATGGATTCTAATTCAACTATATAGGACTAGCTATAAATTGTGTAATAATTTTCTGAGATGAACAAGCAAATTGCATTTATTGGCAAACACCTTAGTGTTACTGTCAGGCCTAAGAAATATGGATGTAGGCCCACAAAGCATATAATGATCTGGCAATAATTTCCAAATGCATGGATGAAATTAGACGAAAGAGTTCTCAATAAAAAAAGGGATTTAGTGGCAAGATTGTCTGGTAAATCCCAAGAAACTAATCATGGGAAACTCCTAGGCAGTGATAAGATGCTATCTCAGCTATAGCACACATTCTGCTCAAAATAGATGATATTCCGAATTGCCAATCCAATATACTGGTCCTTTGATTCTCATTAACTAGAACAAAATCCTACAGCCAACAAATTATTTATTAAATTATTAATAAATATTATCATAATTTCCAAGAAAAGAAAGCATATTAAAAAAATGTGCATCACATGACACATATATTCGAGCATTCTCAATTTTTCTAATTGAACAAAAACATAGAAATTACTTACAAAGGAATCCTCCAATTCAACTAATTCATCCTCTGATTAACATCTTTCAACCTCAATGGTTGCGTCTCGCTAACCTTCTGTGGTAACCAAGACCTCACCATATTTTCTGTAACCTTAGCACTACTAACTAAATTTTAAAGACGTAACGTGGAAGATGCATGATGTAATGCGTGATTTTGCAATATATCTTAAAAAGAATGAGTGTTTTAGCCTGAAGATCAACAATTCTGAAGAGCCAACAGAGTAGTCTTTATGCAGCGAAGCACATTATTTAAGGATAGTACTCGGCGGAGAGGCTTCAGTCCCTAACTCCATTTGCACATTAAAAAATCTGCATACCCTTTGGGTTCAGTTCCATTGGAAGACGAGGATTGGAGCATCTCTATCAAATTTGTTCAATGAGTTGACTTGTTTAAGATCTTTGATACTGTGTCGCTGTGGTATTACAGATCCCATCCTCCATAAGTAAGTTAATACATCTAAGGCAACTTGACTTGTCTGGTAATCTTGAAATGGAAAAGTTGCTGGAAAATGTATGCGAATTATATAATTTGCAAACATTAGATATTACTTATTCTCATATGGGACTGCCAGAGAGAATGGAAAAACTAGTCAACCTGAGGCATCTATACAATGATGATACTTCTTGTCTCTTGCCCAAAGTAGTTGCAAGATTAACTAGTCGTAGGACATTAAAGAAATTCAAAGTCGGCTTTGTTGATAAAACTAGATTTTGTTCTTTTGGAGATCTCAACAACTTGAACAAGCTTCAAGGGAGGAAGTTTCCATAGCAGCTGTGAGTGTCTACCTCCCCTATGGAAGTTGCCATCCCTTGAGAAGCTTATTTTGGAAGACATGGAAGGTGTTAAAAGGTTGGGTGTTGAGTTTGTTGGAATGGAGACTCAATCGTCATCACCCGTTGTTGGATTCCCGAAGTTGAAGCATCTCACTTTTAATGGGATGAGTAAATTGGAAGACTGGGATAGCGTGCGATGAGCAATTTGGCCACCAAATTCACAATTATGCCCTGTCTTCGCTCTTTGCTAGTATTGCATTGCCCAAAACTGAATACATTGTCAAACTATCTTCTCCAAATGACAACATTAGAGAAACGATCAATCTATGAGTAACCCATTTTGGAACAGCAAGAGAGTGGATAAAATTGGCACAATGCCAACATCCAACATGTTCGCATTTGATGTTCTTAAATGTACTTTCTTCTGCTTACCTTTCTTAATTAATTAAGTAATTAATTTACTTTTGAAGTCCAATATAATTTGAAAGATCGATCAAATTAGTTAATTTGTTCAAATTATTTTGAGACAGAATTGAGCTCACAAAATATTATTTATTTTCTTCAGGGTTCAAAAAGCTGTTTTCCACCTTATTGATCAGCCTTGCATTTAGCAAGCACTAACACCATTTTTGGCTGTTGGATGGCGAGAGCTGTTGTACTATATGCCCCCACAACCAGAATTATTTAATTCAATTTCCATTTGTTAGCTGCATTTCTTTAGATTTAATTTGCAGGGGACTTTTTACAATTGTAATAAGCTTGTTATGTTTAAAACTTACAAATGATGTCCTGTTTCGCCGCTGTCAATTATCTTTAAGTTCTTTTTTTCCTGAAAAAAAATGCTACTCTAGTTAGTAATATCTTGACTTGAATGCAATATATCTTTGCTTCTAAATCAGAAAATATGATCAAAATAATGGGTACTTCACTTAGCAAACACCTTTAAAAGATTTGGGGATGTACGATGATAACTTGAAAATCTTATATTTAAAGTATAATGCGTTGTTGCAGTACATGCAGGAAACTATATGCAGGGTTTATCCGTACTATGCAGGACTGGGATCTTGATCAAATTTAATTCATACATAATTTCTTAAAATTTGATTCTCAAATTTATAAAATTAATTCTTCAACTTCGGCAAAAATCTTTCTCAGAAATCTAGGGAAATGAGAACTTGCCGATGCCTTTCAACCCTTGGTTTGAATGAGATGCATTTTGTGCCAGGTAACATCTTTCTTTTATTTCTTGACTAAACTGTGCTGTAGTACTAAGTCAAGCTTCAGCCATGATAGTACACTTTCATCACAATGTTATCCATTGGGTAACAAAATATTTTTGGCTGAATTATTCCCCTTCAGTTTCTTCCAGCTTTGCATTGATGTTCTTGTTATTTGGTTGTTGAATCTAACTTCCCTAGTCTGCATGTTTTTTATTCTTTTAGGGTGACATAACATGAGTCGAGCATCTTGATCGCGGAATCCCCATTTCTGGTGAAGAGTAGATGCACAAAGTCTACAATCTGGAAGAAAGTGATGGCAATTCAAATGGATACTGTTGTAATGTCCTTAAGTCAAGCTTATATATATTTGCTTTGTTCTTCTTCTTCTTTTGCATTTTGTGATGCAAACTACAGTTGAGCAATATCTCACTGTTGTTTTTGTTTTCTCTCTTTTTTGTGAAAGCTTATGTAGGACTGGGAGCCCAACGACCTGAACATGAATTCTGCAAGATCTTTAGCATCTTAGCCATAGTAGACATTAAAGACTCGAGAAAAAGAGAGAACTCACTGCTTTTGAACTACGATTTGGTAGACCGGATGCAGAATGGAGAGAACTTCATGATGGTGAATTGTTGGATGCATTATATCCATATATCTTTGTGGAAGAATTGAGGATAGACAAGTACAAAAGCTGTGCTTTTTTCTTAACTAACTGGATACCTAATTTAAAGTCAGCTGTGCTCACTAAGTGCAAAACCTGTGAGCATTTGCCTCCTCTATGAAGCTACCCTGCCTCAAATATATTGGACTAAAGGGCCTGGATGGAGTGAAAACAGGTTAGTCATGAGCTCCTAGGAACTGAAACTCAATGCTCACCATCATCAGTTGTTGCATGCAGAATTGGGAAGGATGCCCATGATAAATTTAAGCACTGCTAATAGCTAACTCATTATATTTGTCAAACCAATTTTGTGCAGGAGAGATGATTGATCCATCATCATTGATATTCCCGACATCGAAGTTACAAATTCTTTTATTCTGAATGCCTATTTTTTGCTAGTATATCCTTGATATTGTTACTTGTGATCGTACTGTATTAACAAGTTTCAATGTTGTGTATGTTCAGGAACTGTATTTTTATTTAGTTGACAATGAATTGAGGTAGAAAATGGAATACCTAATTGCCTTGAAAAAAATGTCCAATGCTGACAAGAGATGGAAAGTACAGGCAAATTAGACATTTAGAAATCTTTCCATCAGCCGGAGATGTGCCCATTGGGCATTAGCAAATTGCAGTTGCAGAAGGCATTAGAAATCTTTCCATCAGGTAACATCAGAATCCTGCGAAGTATTCATGACAAGCTGTCAGCACGTGGTGGATTTCAGGTTTTTGTTGTTCAGCGTTATTGTTAATATAGGTCTCTTACCATTCATGTCTGCAATAGATTGTTAAAGATTAAATAGCTAATGTGGTCGAAACTTAAAAGATCATCTGAAATTATTGGTAACCATTTTTCCCAGTGACAATGGAATTGTGGTTTATGAAATCTCATGATTAAATCCAGTCATAACATAAACATAACATAAATCATCGTTATAGTTAGTAAACAAAAAAACGACAAGCTAAAATTATACAATAAATTTTTATATTATAGTACATATATTTTTTCAATAAAATTAAATTAATAAATAATAAACATTTAATGTTTAAACAATAAATATTCGACATATGTTTAATGAACATAAGTTAATAAACATTTAATACAAATTTAATGAATATAATTTTTTTTAAATGCACATCAATATTCGACACTCATCAACATTTAACACATATTACATCAGTATCTAATACACGTACATACCTACATGGACCGGTTTAATCTTATAATATACCCTAAACATGAAAACATAAGCTAATCATTATGGCATGCAAAATATAAAGATGAGGCCCTCAATTTAACTCATTTAACTTCCAAAACTAGACAAATAAATAGATTTTTGTTGGCTGTTCAAGGTGTATTATGCCCTATTGTTGGATTAGCAACACGTTTAAAATGATTGAGGAATTTAAAATATATTATTTTTTCATTATTTAAAGATAAAAGATTTAGTATTTATTATTTACTTAATAAAAAGTAATAAAGAACTTTACAAAGCACTATAATAATTATATAATGATTTTTTTTATAATAAATCTGATTTATAGATAAATTCAAAAGTTTATAATCGGCATATCATTTATTTTTAATTTATTTTTTTACTATGATTGATTAGATAATAAAATTGATAAGATGTTAAATTAGTTGTATAATTTTAATAAAAATTAACTTAAAACACATTATTTTAATATTATTTTTAAAAATATTAACTAATTAGATCAATATTAATTTTATGTGACCCAAAAATTGAATAAAGTCAACTCACTACTTTTTAATTCATAATTTCATATTCACCTAAGTGAAATCTACATAGATTAAATTAAAAAAATCTAAAACAAGAAAAAGCATACGTTCACCAAACATGGAGGTTGGTGTGTGGGTCTTTTTCTTTGCCCCTTTCTTTGCTTCATTTAAACCCACCACCGCCTCTTCTGTGGAGTCGGTGATACTTTTAGTATGTTATATTCAATTCTACCAATCTAACATTTATGAACAAAATATAGCCATAGGTTTTAGAAGATTATAATATTAACTTGGTTGATTCAGGGAGTGGGGGAAAAAAAGCATGACCAAAAATTAGGATACATTCCGGGAAAATAAAACTTCCATCAAAGAGAAGCAAATGAAAGGCTTTCATAAAAGTTCTGGTAGAATCAAGAGTGAAATTTTCATTATGTACATGCCAGATCATGAATTAGTAACTGCATCCAATCTCCAAAAAAATCCCAATTGTTTCGAACTTTTTTTTTTTTTTTTGAAATGGAATATTTACGAAATCCCCATAAATAGGATGATCACCTCTTTCTTATTCTTAAGCAAGTCCCCGAGAGGGCTTAATTGATCCATGATTTATGTTTCATCTTTCACTTCCTTTTCCTTTGTTTCGAGAAATATAGCGATCAATTCCGATTCTTTCTTTTTTTTATTGATTCTTTTCCGATCGAGATGTATGGCTCCATGAGTCTATGTGTCTATATAGATCTTGTTCATGGGTTAATGAAAATGTGCAAAAGCTCTATTTGCCTCTCCCATTCTCCGAGTCTCTTCCTTTTTGCGTATGGCATCACCACTCCCTTTGGCAGCATCCACTAATTTGGAACTTAATTTGAAAGCCATATTTCGACCCGAACATTTTCGGGATGCCCCTAATAACCAACGAATGGCAAGTGCTTTTCCTTGTGTGGATTCTATTCCAACGGAAACTTGATGAGTTGATCCGCCTACACGTCTTGCTTTTACTACTATATCGAGAGTTACTCCACATATTGCTTGACGTAAAACAGATAGTGGATTTGTTTCTGTCTTTTATTGAATCTTTTTCATGGATCGATAGATAATTTGATAAGCCAATGGTTTTTTTCTGTGTTTCAAAATACGATTAACCAACATGTTAACTAATCGATTACGATAAATTGGAGTGGATTTTACAGTTTTTTCTTCTGCAGTACCTTGACGTGACATGAGCGTGCAAGGGTTCTCAAGAATCAGTTTTCCTTTTATAAGGGCTAAAAAAATCATTTATTTTGGCTTTTTGGCCCCATATTGTAGGGTGTATCTCGAAAGATATGAAAGATCTCCCTCCAAGTCGTACATACGACTTTCACCGAATACGGCTTTCCATAGTATTTTATATGTATCTATGAGATCGAGTATGAAATTATGTTTACTCACTTTAAATTGAGTATCCGTTTCCCTCCCTTTCCTGCTAGAATTGGAAATCCTGTATTTTACATATCCATACGATTGAGTCCTTGGGTTTCCGAAATAGTGTAAAAAGAAGTGCTTCGAATCATTGCTATTTGACCCAGACCTATTCTAAAAAAGTCGAGGCATTTTGACTTGTTTGTTGACACGGACAAAGTCAAGGAAAACCTCTGAAATTATTCCAATATTGGACCTTGGACATATAATAGTTCCGAATCGAATCTCTTTAGAAATAAGATCTTTTGTCTCACGGTAGCCTGCTCCAGTCCCCTTATGAAACTTTCGTTATTGGGTTAGCCATATACGTTCGAACATGTAATGTGGAAATTTTATTTTTTTATTTTTGCCTTTGTTATTTAAATTGGAATAAACCAAAGTAAATAAAATTTATAAATAATGTAATTACTTTAGAAAAATTACAAAAAATTAGCAAGTTTAAAGTTAAAAAAAATTTACTAAGAAATTAGCTAAAAATTTTCATTCTAGTGACAATTAAATAAAAGATTTCAATATCTAATTAAAAAAAGTTGGAAGCTATTATATTTTTAAACATAAAAAACAAAAAAAAAATAGTAATCCTTGTTAATTATAAATAAGAATTATTCTAAAATATTATATATATTTTATTTTATAACAAATTTAAAAGCTTACGACTATACTAAGTTGGAGAGTACATTTATTTTTTTAGATTCGACTATTATTTTTTAAAATTCGACTTAAATTTTAAGAAGCTTACGCATAACATTAAATTTGAATATATAATCTTTGCATATATTTAAAAAAAATTGAAAAGTAAATCAAACTCAAATTATTGTATATTAATTTACACTCTTATGACTAATATATAATAAATTAAATTCTTAAAACTGTAGCTTTGATCATAGTAAGTACTAATTTTGTGGTTTTTCAATATAGAAAAATAATAATATTTGCACCCACAGAAATAAAAAATTCGTCCCAACTCAAATTCACTAGAAGAAATAATTTTTTTAATATAGAGTAATCTTTTAAAAAAAAAAAAAAGATAATGTTGATACTGCCTCTATATGGTTAGCATCTTAAATAGTTAAAAGAATATTTTTAATATATAGAAAAATATTAAAAATATCATTTAATTTTTAAAATAATACATCATTAATAAATAATCTAATTTAGATTTTATTTTTAATTTTTTATTTAGTATTCATAATTAAAAAATATTTTTTATATATAGCAGCTAATATATTTTAAAAGATATATATATATTTTAAGAATATATAAATTTATATTTCTGTATATATGTATAAAAATTTATTAAATATTTTAGATTTCTTTTCCTTTTATTGAACCTCCAATTTTGAAATATAAATCTTTACTTTTAATTTTCTATTTCCATTCAACTCCTCTTAATTTAAACTTATCTTTGGCCCCCTCACAAATTTTCCTCCGACATATAAGAACATTAGTAATGGTATATGAGGAAGATTCTTATATATTATTGTCATGTTAATTATGATGGCAGCCATCTCTAAGTGGTAGCAGTAACTGCACATTCTGGGGGCAGGCCCTGCGAAAAATGCATAATGTCTGTGCAGTAGTTATATATCATGTAATTTTTCTGCATCCACTTTAGCTTTTCAAGACTTGTCACATGAAGCCCCTCTTTCAGCCATTTATAATCTATGGTTCTTGCAGATGGAGACTTTACATCGCAAGAAGATCCACTGGAAGACTACACACAGGCTCTCACATTAAAGTTGCTGAAGGAAGAAGTTAATGGAGTTCTTGTCCAGTCTATTTTGATGAGCCCACCTCTTGTAGTCCAGTCATCACTATTCCATATACTTGAGTGCAACCTCATTGGTTGATTCTTTGGGAATGGAATGACACTGGAGTTCAAGTTCTTAAATTGTTTTATTGGTGACCCATCGACAGAGAGCCTGAAAATTGTACACAAGACAAGAAAAAATAAATTGTTAAATGTGTTAAATATGAGTTATACACTATTGGATCAATAGTGCAAAAGGTCATGAAATGTTCTAAAGTTTCATGGCTAATTTTAGTAAAACAAAAAATTAAGAAGTTTTAGATATTTTGTGAAATTGGATGATTGATAAAATCTTTTATAATATTTTACATTTCAATGTTGAACCATTGATAAATATTTTGTATATCTTATATTGAAAAATATTGTATACCCAAATTAAGGAAATCAAAATGGATCAATTTGAGGTTTAACACTTACAACATCAGTGAGGGGATTCCAGAGGATGGAATAGTTATGGAAATTCAAAGTTGGGGTTAAACTAAAGACAAAATTGTTGCTCTCTGTCACCTGTGCTGGAAACCTGTGCTGGAATTCCTATTAGTGATTGATTAAGAAGGTTTTAGATAATAATTATTGTGTCATGGTTGCATGAATTGTTGATCAGAGAGGCTTTAATAATATAATTGTTTATCAGTAAATTATTGTCGTTTATATTTTTAACGACATAGACATTAATTTAATTATTTTTTTCTCCTTTTTATTAAAGTGCAGCATTACTTATGTAAAGTGAAAAGTTTGAGTAAGAATGTAGAAGGGAGAGACAAGGACTATGGCAAGTTGTAGGGGTGAGAGCACGAGATGGGCAATTGGCTACAGATGGCAGTGCAAAAATACAGTGGTGAAGGTGAGAGATGTGCATGTCACATAAGTGACAAAGCCTGACCTTGTTTAGATTACACGTTGTCTTGTGAATGATAAAATCTTATTGACTGAATCATGGACTTGGTAATTGATTTGCAATTAAGAGTTACGAGCAATGCTGAAAATTTTAATTTTTTTTATTTTAATATTTAATGGTATATAACATTTTTTATAAAATTGTATTTTAATATTTTAAAGTTTAGGTTATAAAATTGGGTTAACTTTATTAGATTTGGGTCTAATTATAATTAAGACAATTACAACTAATAAGTTAGGCGGTTGATTCTCATTATTTATATATTTTTTTAATATTTTATTTAGATAAATTTGATTTTTAAGTTGGTTGTTTATAATTTAATCCGATAACTTATGAAATAAAAGGCTAGATTTACCAAATGAAATCGGATCAACCTTATCATAATATTATATTAAGAATCAAAATTAAATTGAAACAAATTTAATTGAATTTTAAAAGGTGAGAAGTGAGAGTAAATATGTTGTAATGCTTATTAATAATATGAGAAGGATTGAGTTTATAAAATTTAGGTCTATCAATAATTAAAATGACTATCATAGCATAAGCTTCTAGCTGCTAAAACCACTAGAATCATCTTTTGCTTACCATTTACGGTATATTTGGGATTGCGCTTAGGTGCTCAAGAAACAGATTTGAATTTTTTAAATTTAATATTTTAATTTTTTTTATTTTTTTTATACACTACTGCTTTTTTTCAAAATTATTTATAGAAAAAACATACATTTATCTACTTTTTGTAAAAATAATTTTTAAAATTTAAAAATTATTCAAAAAAGGCTAAAATTGCTCGATCTCTCAAATTCACCCTTAACAATTAAGTACTGATAATGGAGGTTTGAAAGAACTTTTAAGATCCCAAAAGAATTGTAAATAAAATATGATTTTTCAAATTGATTCGTTGAGAAACTAGTCATAAGGCATCATTGAATAAATTCTTGATGACTTAAGAATTAGTTAAAATTGATTTTCAACTTAGAAATAGCATCTAAGAAACTGATATGAAATTGTTAATATTTTTCTTTCTACCTTAAGTTCTTATAAATATCATTTAAATTTACGTTAACTAGGGCCGGGTGAAAAAAGCTAGCAAATCAAAACAAATGACAAAATGAAATATAAAAGAAACAATTATTTCGGCCAATGGTTTCATTTGCAGTATTAGTATAGAATCTGTTAGGATGGAATTAGAACTTCAGATATAAAGCCAAAATAGTTACGATGATAAAAATGAATGAAACTTTTTAATAATAAATGGTTGTTAGTGGATTTGTGTTTCTCAATTAGGATGGATTGACTAAATAAATAGTAATAGATTGATAGTGGATGTTATTTGAGAGACAACATATGTAGATAACACACTTCTTTTTATTATATCGAAGGTATATTTTATAATAAAATTATTAGGATAATAGTTTTCATTTAATAGGAGGATAAAAGTAAAATATGGTATGGATATGCATGTATCAAATTATGAAAATTTGTACCAAATTATATCTTCTGGATAAGCATTTAAAAATAATAACTACATGATTTATGGTGAAGTTCTTACATTAACAAATTATCATAAATTTTTCTTTCCCTTTTGCTCTCTAGTTAGATTTAAAATTACTTTATCTATCTATTATTCACATCAGACCTTAAATTAATTCCTCTTGCTATTATTGTATCATATATACCAAAATCATGATGCATAAGTCAATTTTCACATAATTTTCTAAATTAGAAAAGGAAGATTATTGTTTGGGTTGATAAAAGACAGTTGTAACTTTGAGCAAAAAGATAATTCATATATAAATTGAAAAATAAATGATTAAAAATTAAACTTCAGGAAAAGAAAGTATAGCTCAGCTAATAATTCTTTTTATTAAAAATATATCATATGTTCGAATAAAAATAAAAATATTTATTACAAACTCTATTTTGTTAAGACAAGATAAAAATAAAACTATTTAGAGTTAAAATACTATTTTAGTCATAATAAAAAGTTATCAAGTTATACAAAATCAATAAAATACCATATAAAATATTTTTCAAATTTAGTTTTATTTCGTTTGCATTAAACTTTCCTCTTTAATTTACTTTTATGATTATTATTTTCAAAGTTTTTATTTGTTAGTGCTTTTAATAATTTCTAAGGATCTTTAAGAATAGCTGTTATTAAAATATAAAAATAAGTTTCTAAGTAATTTTAATTAAAATAAAGAAAAAATAATTACTCTATTTTGTGAAATGAATTGAAAATATTACTTCATATTATGAATCATATTGAACAGATAAAATAAAGAATTAAAATATTTTAAAAGGATAATACAAAATTAATATAAATATTATATTGCATAAAATAAATATACTTATCATTCTAATATCAAAAAAATAACTTAAGTAAATAAGATGTTTTAAAGACAAACTAAAAAGTTATTTTCTTTATTAGAGAAAATATAGAAAATATTATAATTGGTTAAAATGAAAATTTTATGTGTTCAATGATATTTTTATTATCTTGATTGACGGATAAAATGATTTTTTTTTATGTTAAACATAAATTTTCTAGTTAGACTATCTAATTTTTATTTTTATTTTCATTTACAATCTTATTAAAATTATATTTTCTTTGTCAATAAATTGGGGGGAATCATTTTTTCATTGATTAATATAGAAATGCTAAGCTAAAAATCTTTCACTTTAAATTAAAATTTTGAAATTACTTATAAAATAGAAATGTAATAAAAGAAAAAGGATTTTCTAGGAAGATGAAAATGTAGCTAATTAGGAAGTCTTTTTAACGTTGACGAGGAATATTAAGGGTCCATTTCTCATAAGAGCATCCTAAACGTTTTTTCCCTCCATTCTTTTCCTTTCACCCAGCTGACCCACAATGAATTCTGCAATTCTCTTCTATTCTTCTGTAGATTTAGTTTGATTGTTGTTACTTTCTTGTTTAAGCCGGGGAAATGGGTTTATTCTCAAGCATTTGACAAAAATCTATTGCTTATCGCAGCAGTCATAGGAAGAAGAGAAGAAAACAGTAACTCTAGACTTTCTAAATCTAGCATGTCGTTTCATATTTCTTAGTTCTTATTCTTCAAATGGGTTTGGTGAAGTTTTCGTGTGCGATCAGTTTTCGGATTTCTATTCTTCAAATGGGTTTAATGAAGTTCTCGTATGCTCAGTTTTCGGATTTCTATTGGCAAAATAAAAAAAATTGTTTATTTTTCCAATTGTTAGAGCTTTATTTGTTATTCATTAAAAAGAAAAATAGGAGAATGCCCTGTTTGGTTATGGTTTTATGTTGAATTCAATTGAGTTCTTGCAAATGATTTATACTAAACAATGATAATGTGTTTTTCTAAGAGTTTCAAATATTGAGATTGATGAGAAAATAGGTTCTTCTTCTACCTTTCTTTTTGATGCTGTATTTGTTTGTGTTAATATTGAAAATATTACAGCTTTTTATGGGTGAAAGAAAATTTGCAAGAGTCATGGTCCTCTCTACCATTCTCCTGATCCCTCCTCTCCTTTCTCCGCCGAGATGTCCACTACCACCGTCACAGCCGTTCCTCGTCAGTCCATTTTTCTCGGAGTCGACATCGGTACAGGAAGCGCACGCTCCGGTTTATTCGATGAGAATGGGAAACTCTTAGGGATGTCTAGTAGTCTAATTCAAATTTGGAAAGAACGTGACTGTTGAGGTTATGGGTTTATATTATTTATTTAATTATTCATATAAAATAAATTAAATTTAGCTTCATTTGATAAAAAATTATAGTTTTTTTTTTATTTTTTAAATTATGGCAGCAATCATCAACAGATATATGACATGCAATATGTTCAGCTGTGAAGTGAGCATGCTCACTTGAAAATGTTTCTGGTCAAGAAGTTACTGCCATTGGTTTTACTGCTACTTGTTCTCTTGGTTTGTCATATTTATTTTACCTTGTTTGGGTAGTGGAATTCTGAGAAGATTAATTCTTCTAATTCACCAGTATTACAGTACTATGGTGGCGCCTTTTCTCCTAAATGCAGCCTCCACAGGTACTTATTCATATTGTGTTTGTAAACTCTCGAAATTGCAAGAATTCAATATTACTGGGTTCTCGATTTTAGTCAGTTTTTATTTGGAAAGATCATAGTTGCTAGAATTTGATTCTTTCAACTTAAAAAGAACATGGCATTTTGAAAGAAATGAAATCATAATACTACAAGTGACATGATTTTCTAAGAATGTAATTCAATTGAATTCTTGCAAATGATTTATTATGAACAATGATCATGTGTTGTTCTAAGATGGCCTTCCTATCCCTATATCAGACCTAATCTATAGTGCATTTATTTCAAAATTTTAAGAATGATAAGTGCTTTGATTGATTCTGAGTTTCAAATATTGAGATTGATGAGAAAATAGGTTCTTCTTCTGCCTTTCTTTTTGGTGTTGTATTTGTTTGCGTTAGCATTGAAAATATTGCAGCTTCTATGGGTGAGGGAAAATTTGCAAGAGTCATGGTCCATAGTGTTTAGATGGATGTATTTGAATGATTGGTTGTCATACAGGTAATTATTTTATCTCCAAACGTTCTTAACATTTATACTCGTATATGATTCTCCTAGACCAGTCAAATACTTGCATATTTGATGCTACTGTGCTGATCTCTTTGTTTTTTCTTGATATTTAGAGCAAAGGGAGATGATACTCGCAGTCTATATACCACAATATGCAAATGGACATATCTTGGGCATGCACATATGTAGCAAATGAATGAAAAAGATTCTCGAGATATGGAAGCTTGTGGATGGGATGATGACTTTTGGGAAGAGATTGGCTTGGGTGATCTTATAGATGGTCATCATGCTAAGATTGGTATGCTTATACGATAAGGAGTTCTGTGCATTTTATTTTTATGATAGTTTATCATTGACATACTTTGTCTTCCATGTGATGCTGGACTTGTG
This sequence comes from Ricinus communis, assembly GCF_019578655.1. Lineage (NCBI taxonomy): Eukaryota > Viridiplantae > Streptophyta > Magnoliopsida > Malpighiales > Euphorbiaceae > Ricinus > Ricinus communis. The sequence continues at coordinate 26,440,180 of NC_063263.1, read as the reverse complement.
ATAACCAAAATTTAAACTTAAAATACGGGGAATGTATAGCTGCTTGTGGACTTATTAAGTTTGTTATACCTGTCAGTTCAATATCTAATTTGCCATGATACTATGCTTAAGTTCTAGAAACTCAGTATTCTAGTTAAGGCTTTAGTGTGCATCTAATTTTTACAAGGCCTATTCTTATATCGGGAACTGTGAGATGGAGTTTAATAGCTTGAGACTTTAAAGAATGTCTATTTTTTCTTTAATTAATTCAATGAATATCTGACAGACATTCAATATCAGGAATTATGGGATTTATCCCTAAGTTAAGTTGAAATTTTAGTTCCTTTTTTGGTGGACAATAGGGATTTTCAAATGGATGGGTAGGAGTATGGGAAAAGTGGGTTATATTTCTGTATATTGTTGTTGTCATCATTAGAGAATTACTACAGCTCGTGATTTGTACTGCAACCAGAGCCAAGGCTACAACTAGGAGCAATAATCCCACCTGCTACTATTATTATAACTGTTTTTAATACTACCACATTTCATAGCCACCAGTAAACTAGCTGCATGATTACTGTTATCAATACCATCTCTGCTATTAACCCTACCGCTGCATTGAACCAAAAAATAACTACTTCTATGTATAATGGCCATCAATGAATCGCACCATCAATTCATGGTTTTTATTAACAAACGATATATTACGTATATTTTACTAGGAATTTGGAAACAACTCAGTTTCTTTCTTTTTTTTCAGACTCTATTTAATTTTTCTAACTCCATTGTTTTCTCAACTTTGTGAATCTAAAGAAACTATTCACTCAAGAATCCTTAGGTAATATACACCTAAATTTATAGATTCAAATGAGAATTATTTTAAAACATGGGAGTTGTGGTCGATCCGGTTCCATACAATATCATTAAGTCTGATAATATCAATATTATTCATGAAATTGTTATCTAAAACATTGCCATCAATATATAGAATGTATTTTCCAAATCCTTATATGTTAAAATCATTTTTCAAGTTGTCTCACTTATAGATTCTTATGATTCAATGAACAATAGCAATTAAATACACCCTTCCTCCATGATTTATTCAATTAAATGCAATTTAATCACACAACTCATGCCTAAGGTGATACCGAAAATTATCTTTTATTATTACTCTGTTAGTTCAATTGCATTAAAATTTGTTGATTTTATTTTAATTTCTCATATTTCAGGTTCTTTTCTGGAGGAAGCATTGGTCTTATTTTCTTGCTAGCGCATGAAACTTGTACATCTTTATGCTAATTGTTTATTCAATGCCTAAGGTGATACCAATTTCAATTGCATTATAATTTGTTTGACTTTAATTTAATTTTAATTTTATATCGTTTAGTTTTCAGCTTCTTTTCTAGAGGGAAGGTCACTATTATTATTATTATTTAATTAAATAGAAGACAAAGTTTAGGTTGAGTTTTTATTTGTTTATTTATTCTTTAACTGATTTTTATTAGCCATTGTGTTTGAAAATATGTGTATATGCAACTATATATATATATATATATACCAAATAGAGAGACTAACAAGTTTCTGGTGTGCATGATCCTCAGATGACGCAAGCACAGAGCATACATTTGTTAAATCTTAAATAGAAATGGAGAAAATCAGGGAAAATAAGATTAAAATAATAAATTCTTATTGATGGATGAACAAATATACAAACTTTGAAATAAAAGCTTTAAAATGAAAGCTTTAAACAAAAGAAATATAACTTACAAGAGTAGTTGAATACAAGAGGAAAGGTGGTTTCTCACTATCACTCTCACACTCTCTTTTCTCACTATATTTCCAATGGTATGACTTGAAGAATACAAGAGTTTCTTGTGATTTTTCAGTAAGCAAAGCTTTAAAACAAAGCTAGCAGGGTTCCTAGGAAGAAAAGATTATTTGCATAAAAGAGATTTTAAAATCATTTTAATCTGTATCATATCGCTGATAAATAATCTTGTTCATTTATGCACAGTAGTAAGTCTCGTATGATTTAAGGGCAGTAAATCTGGTGGCTTGGTTCACGTTTATTTAGAAAGTTATTTTGATTTATTTTAAAATGAATTTAGAACCTTTTTTCTATAGATCTTCTTCTTTCTCAAACTCTTCTACCTCTGAGTCTTCAAGGTCTAAAGGTTTAGTAAATAGTGAAGAAATCACTGTTGAAGATTTTTCAAAGCATATTGATGATTGGAAAATACCCAAGATTCAAAAGAAACAAATCTATGAGTTTTCAAAGTTTCCTCTCTTCAAAACTGATTTTACTATCAAAACTGAAGAAAGAGATATTCAAATTTCAAAGCCTTTTGAAGAAATTTATCTTTTGAATCCAAAGACCCTCCAGAAGCATAAAGAAAAAGATTATAAATACATTCATATAGGCCTTGTCCAGGTAGGAATAAAGCCCCTTACTAGAGAAGGTTTAGATACTTCCATCTTAGCAGTCCTTAGAGATGCTAGGTTTACAAATTTTTATGATTTTTTATTAGGAACTGTTGAGTCAAGCCTTAATAAAGGACCAATTTCTTTCAATTATTTTTCAAACATTACAATTTCTTTAAATAACAAAAATGTTTTAAAGTCAAATAAAAATACATAATTACAAAATGCTTGAAGGATCTATTCTGATAGCATTGATTTTCAAAATACATTACAAAGCTATGATTTCTGCTTTTGGTTCGAAACATAAACTCCACTCACCAAAAGGAGAAACCTTATTCCTCCAGACAGATCTTTCCAAATCCAATGCAACTATTCCAAAAATCATTCAATGGAAGGATATCATTCTTCCAGAAGAACGAATCCTCGAAGGTGCAACCCAACCTGAATCACCAAAGCAAACAGAGCCAAATACAAATCTCAAAAACATAACCCAGTTTCCAGATGGGAAAGTAAAGCTTACATTCAACAGAAAATCAACCTCTTCTAGATTTTCTGATGATGACTCTTCAACCTCGACCATAGATATTGAAAGGGTATCAAAAATACCTTCTGTTATTTATGCCCCTTACAAAGAACTAACCTCTTCACAAACACAACTAAGATTTTCAACATCTGATATACCAAGCTCAAACACCATATTACAAAATGTTGATTACCAAAGCAATATCCCTAGACCTGTTTATAATGAACCAAAGATAGATGATGATATAGAGACCGTCTCTACCCCCTCTTCACCATCACCATCTGCAATAACTCAAAATCTAGAAGCAGAAATCAATATGATTTCAAAAGATTTTCAAATCAATAAAAAGCTTTTACATGAAGATTTCTATTCAAAGAAAAATCATTCCAAAAAACTTTAGTTTTTTAAACATTTTCTACAAGAAAAGGATAGTATCCAAGAAAGATACTACCAATTTTACATATAAAATAAAATCCAAATCAAATTTTTTGATTGGTTTCATATTTATTGCAAAGAAAATAGTATTCTTTATCCTTTTAAAGAAAAACTCATTAGTCCTGTTACTGTAAGGAACAAGACTCCAGAGTGGAAGGTCGAAAAAAACCAAACCATCCAGTCTGAACATCCTCCCCTTAGAAAAATAACCATTTCTTATGGAGAGAACGAAATAGAAGCCGCACCTTACAAATTAGTAGGAGAGGAGCTTGAGAAAAATGTTAAAAATATTGTTCAGCAGAACAATTTCCCGAATACCACAATAGGGAAACAGCTTGTTAGGATAGAAGGCCAAATCTAAAAACCTCCTATAGTCTTCACCTTTCCAATTCCTAACACTGGTCATCCAAAAGAGATAAGCCAAACAGAAAAGCTCAAAAACCTAGTCTTCAAACCCTACTAGATCTCAAAGCCTAGTCAAGACCAGTTTCAGAAGCAAACTGAGTTTGCTAGAGCAATAAGGGAATAGCTTAGCAAATTAGCCACTTCTGAGTCCTCAAAAAACCTAGTACCCGATACTCCTCAAAGCAGTAGGAATATCAGTGCTATAGATCGGGCCCAAAGCAATGAATCTAATGATTCAGAGCTTGAAAGTGTCACTCAAAAATCCTCCAACATCAACAGATTGCGATGGCAAGCCCCTAGATTGACTTGGCATACTTCTAGGAATACTGCCCCAGATCTAGGGATAGAAAATAGAAATAATATCCTCACCCAATCTAGATTCAATGCCTCTTCCGTCTATGAATGGAATATAGATGGAATGTCAGAATACAACATTCTTGGTCTCTTATAATAGATGACCATGGCAGCCAATGCCTACAAAACCTAAAGCGGGACCTTCGATAGAGCCATTGCTGAGTTCCTTATAGCTGGATTTTCTGGCCAGCTTAAAGGATGGTGGGATTACCATCTCATACAAGCACAACAGCTCCAAATCCTACAAACCACCATAGAAGGGACCCCCATCTTAGATGAGCTAGGAAATCCTATTGAGGATGCTATGTCAACCTTAATCTTGACGATTTCCCTCCATTTCATAGGAGACTATTCTCTTCTAAAAGATAAGAATGCTGAGCTTCTCAGCAATCTAACCTGTAAAAAGCTTAGCAACTTCCAAGCTTATAAAGATATTTTCCTGACCAGGGTCATGCTTAGGGAAGATTCAAACCAACCTTTCTGGAAAGAAAAGTTCTTAGCTGGTTTACCTAAGATACTAGGTGAAAGGGTTAGGAATACCATAAGAGAAGCCCATAGTGGCCAGATCCCTTATGATTTCTACACTTATGGTGAATTAGTTAGCCTTACTCAGAAAGAGGGTTTGAAAATTTGCCATGACCTTAAGCTCCAAAGACAACTCAAATGGGAAGTGAAGAAAACTAAGGAGGAGCTAGGTAGCTTTTGTAACCAGTTTGAGTATAATCCCATAGAACCTTCCCCTACCTGCAAAGGAAAATGCAAAGAAGATTTTTCTAAATTTCTTAAGAAAAAACATTTTTTCAAAAATAGGAAAGCGCCTAAAAACAGAGAGAATTTCTATAAAAGGCCATCCTCTTCTAAATTTTCAAAACAAAATTCCAAAAACGATTTTAGCAAAATTACTTACTACAAATGTGGGAAAAAGGGTCACACTTCAAAGTATTGCAAGTTTTCTAAAAAACTTCATGAGCTCCAAATATAAGAAGAAATTTTGAGCAGAATTTCAGCTCTTTTTGTTAATTCCTCTGAATCAGAATTTTTGAATAATGAGGAAGAGTTTCAAATTGATGAAATTAAAACCTCATCCGATTATTCTAAATCAGAATCAGATTATATTTCAAAGAATATTAATATGCTCACTAGGCAACAAGAAGCTCTTCTTGAGGCCGTCAAGCATATTAATGACTCTCAAATCTAAAAACAAGTTTTGAAAGAAGTTCTAAAAACTGAAACTCTCGTCCCTTCTTCTAGTAAGAACACCTATGATCTTACTATGATCTTGGAAAAAGGGAAAAAGTTAAAGAACCCTCTCCCTACTATCTAAGAACTTCAAAAAAAAATCAAAACCATTAAAACAGAACTCAAAGATTTGAAAGAAAAACAACAAAATGATTATGTTTTTCTCCAAAGCTTGATTCTTAAACAAAATAGTGATTATGATTCTGAAGAAGAAAATAATTTTCAAAATCTTGAGGTTTCTGAAAATGTCCTAGAAAATTTCAATAATGTTTTGAAAGAAATAACCTCAAGAAAATATTTGATTCAAATAAAACTCATTTTCTCTGATGATTTCCAGATAGAAACTATAGCTTTGTTTGATACAGGAGCAGACCTCAATTGTATCAATTATGAGCTAGTTCCTAAAAGATATCATCAAGAAACTAAAGAGAGGCTCACCTGAGCCAATAGTTCAAAGATCAGAATTGTAGGGAAAACTAAAGCTGTAATTCTAAACAATAATGGTGGAATTTTTATGGCAATGTTCCAGAGACCATAATTCCAGAAGTTCTATCTTTGTTTAATCTATTCAAAGCTCACTATAAACCCAACAAAATAGAAAGACGTTTTCCTCCCTTCTATTTTGTGCAAACTTCTTTCTCCCCTAGGTATGTGTATGGTATTTCCATTTCAACCAAGCAGTAGATGGAGAAATCATCCTTGCCCGAAGATTCAAAGTTAAATGGTGGGATAAATTTAACCACCAAGAAAAATTATCTCTAAAGATGGTACAAAGTTTTCTTTCAAAAAATAGCTTCTTGCCACCTCTGAAAGAACAGACTACTTTCCTGGCACAGAAGTCTTTCATTATTCCAAAGCTAGTGGCGGCTCAAACATAAGAAGATTTCTTACAATTGATCAAACAGTTGTCAGAAATCGCCTCTTCAAAAGGAAAATCTAAAGCTTCATCTTTCTCTTCCAACACCAGCTCAGCAGCAATTGACCTAGATGGTGACTCAAATGAAGATGACTGTTTTGGGATATTTAAGCCCATCAAATGACATCTTTGTAAAGCCCTTGGGTTGAAAACCAGAAATGGCAGTCCAAAATAATTCTGCAATGGGCCAGATGCCCAATTTTAAAAAAAAAGTCTTTTTAAAGAAAAGAAAGAACACAAAAGACTCTGCACCGTTACTTTTTTAAAGTAAAAGATTCCTCACTATTGAAGTGTGACAGACAACTCCTGCAAAAGACATGGAGCCCTTCACTCCATTATCAAAAGCATCCAAAGAAGGTGGAGCCCCACACTCCATTATGAAGAGCATCCAAAGTAACAATTATGGAGCCTCAAGACTGAAGACCTCTATAAATAGAGGAGCTACAAAAGAAGAAGGCAGACTGAAAAATCATAAGAAACTCTTGTATTCTTCAAGTCATACCATTAGAAATATAGTGAGAAAAGAGAGTGTGAGAGTGATAGTGAGAAACCACCTTCCTCTTGTATTCAACTACTCTTGTAAGTTATATTTCTTTTGTTTAAAGCTTTCATTTTAAAGCTTTTATTTTAAAGTTTGTATATTTGTTCATTCGTCAATAAGAATTTGTTATTTAAATCTTATTTCATATCAAACTTTGAAAAAATAAAAGCAGAATGAAGCTTTTGAAGAAGATCTTTTTTGTTTGGAATGGGGTATCTAATCCACTTTAGAGCTTTATTTAGAGGTTTGTAGTTAATCACCAACCTAGGTGTTTCTCTTTCTATCTCACTATTTTTGTTGACATAGAAGGCTGCACACGACTAGGGGGATCTGGATTTGGTAATTAAACCCTTTTGCTCTAAATCTTTTATTTCTAATCTACAATGGCTTTCTATAGTTTCATTCATTTGGATGGGTCTGGCTTTGGTAGGAATTTATTTGTCACTAAAATCTTTTTCATATGGTAAATCCATGATAGGCTAAATTGTGTTAGCTACAATCTAAGGCAGTGTACCTATCGATGCAGTCTAGCACTAATGGCGAGTATCAAGGTCGTATTCCTCGGGAAAGTGAAAGCCTAGAGTTACTCCTTTATTCTTTATTATATTAACTTAAAATGGATGATGAATAATTTCTAAACTAACTATTAACTACAAGCTAAGTTGTAAGGGAGATGCATAAGTAATTGATAAATGAAATAATCAAGATAAGAAGACAAACCCAAAGGGAATCTAAACTAGTTGGCAACCAAATAAAAGATAAAGGATCGGTGAGTCTAATTATGCTACCCGTGGACAAATTCTTAACCGAATTCAGTTTCTTTCTCGAGATAACCGAATTCCTAAACCTAATAACCTAAAGTTGGAATCTCTTCCTAACGATTGATTCTTAAATTAGCATTAAGCTTTAATCCGCCTCTATTAAGCTTTGTTAATTTTTAATCCGGCTAGTTAATTATCCTTATCTCTAAGCGATTATTAACCAGTTCTTGCTATTCAAAATTCCAATTGCCAAATGGACTTCTAAATCACACAAAGCAATCTAAACACACAATTCATAACGTCTCATGAATAATGCTATCTTATTAATACTGAAAGTAAGAAGAATACAAAACCAACTCAAACAATCCAATAATATAATATTAAGCCAACATAGTAAAGAAATCCCAATGGATTAAATCAGTCTAGCTAAACATGTTCATGTTTAAAATAATCTAGAAAATCAATTACAATGAAAGAATAATGAAAATAAAACATGTACACCCTTTTCTCTCGAGTTGGATGAACAACTCCAAATCTGGATCTACTCTTTGATTAATCTCCCAAACTGCCTCTTGAATTGCTCCACTACTGTTTTGCACTCGGAACCTTGCGATTCTGGGATTCTTACTCCCTACAACTCTCTCTCGCACTCAATACTGTACAGAAATTGAACCAACCGCCAGGGCTCTATGTCACTCCTTCCCTCTTATTTTTTTCTCTAAGAAAAATTCTTTTTTCTTATATATTTAACTCAGCACGGCCATGGTCAAGGCCATCTTTGGTCAAGCCGACAAGTCCAGGCCGTCTTTGGCCGTGGATCTCACCAAGTAGGGTTTCACCACGGTCGTGTTGCTCCCCGTGTTGGCCACCACGGGCCGTGTTGCTCCCCGTGTTGGCCATCATGGGCCGTGCTGAAGGCCGTGGTGGCTGCGGAAACCATGCACAAAGTGCCAATTTCAAGAATCAAAGCCAATGGTTGAGCACGGCCAGAGTCCAGGCCGTGCTCAATGTATGCATTGTGAGCTCTTGTCCGATCTTGTGATGAATTCTCGTCCGTTTCCACACATATTGATCTATAATTGCTTAAACACCGATGATGGTCCTATAAATATTCCTGAAATGCAAAAGAACACAAAACACGGGTGATCTGGGAATAAAAGCACAATAATTGCTAAGAACATACGCAATAATATGCAAGCAAATATGTGTAAAACTATGCTCATCAATCCACCATATGCTGTTTTCTTTTCCAAAAAGCATTAGGAAGATCATAACCAACTTCTTTTTCAATTTTCTTTTGTAAATAAGAAATTTTTCTTTGGACAAATTCATTTTGCAATTGGCTTTAGATTCTTTTTAAACCCATATCTTGTTTTAGGTGGAAAAGCTGGGTTTGTTTTCCTTTAATCAAAGCATTTATCTTAAAATTATAAATTGAGTAAGCTTTTATAAGATTGAGATTTTCTCTTCTTGGGTTTTTCTAAAAAAGGAAAAACAATCTTTGAATTTTTAGCTTTAAAAATGATACCAGCAGTAGTTACTTTGAAAGGAGTAATTAAATTGATAAAAGGAGTTCCCAAAATAACAGTTTGCTGAAGATCCTTTGTAAGAATAAAAACATTTTTTAGGGCAATATTGTTGTTTAGAATTGCAGCTTTAGTTATCCCCGCAATTCTGATCTTTGAACTATTGGCTGAGGTGAGCCTCTCTTTAGTTTCTTGATGATATCTTTTATGAACTAGCTCATAATTGATACAGTTGAGGTCTGCTCCCGTATCAAATAAAGCTATAGTTTCTATCTAGAAATGATCAGGGAAAATGAGTTTTATTTGAATCAAATATTTTCTTGAGGTTATTTCTTTTAAAAAATTAATGAAATTTTCTAGGACATTTTCAAAACCTCAAGATTTTGAAAATCATTTTCTTCTTCAGAATCATAATCACTATTTTGTTTAAGAATCAAGCTTTGGAGCAAAACAGAATCATTTTGTTGTTTTTCTTTCAAATCTTTGAGTTCTGTTTTAATGGCTTTGATTTCTTTTTGAAGTTCTTAGATAGTAGGGAGAGGGTTCTTTAACTTTTTCCCTTTTTCCAAGATCATAGTAAGATCATAGGTGTTCTTACTAGAAGAAAGGACGAGGGTTTCAGTTTTTAGAACTTCTTTCAAAACTTGTTTTTGGATTTAAGGATCATTAATATGCTTGATGGCCTCAAGAAGAGCTTCTTGTTGCCTAGTGAGCATATTAATGTTCTTTGGAATATAATATGATTCTGATTCAGAATAATCGAATGAGGTTTTAATTTCATCAATTTGAAACTCTTCCTTATTATTCGAAAATTCTGATTCAGAGGAACCAACAAGAATAGCTGAAATTTTGCTCAAAATTTCTTCTTCTATTTGGAGCTCATGAAGTTTTTTAGAAAACTTGCAATACTTTGAAGTGTGACCCTTTTTTCTACATTCTTAGCAAGTAATTTTGCTAAAATCTTTTTTGGAATTTTGTTTTGGAAATTTAGAAGAGGATGGCCTTTTATAGAAATTCTCTTTGTTTTTAGGCGCTTTCCTATTTTTGAAAAAATGTTTTTTCTTAAGAAATTTAGAAAAATCTTCTTTGCATTTTCCTTTGCAGGTAGGAGAAGGTTCTATGGGATTATATTCAAACTGGTTACAAAAGCTACCTGGCTCCTGCTTAGTTTTCTTCATTTCCCATTTGAGTTGTCTTTGGAGCTTAAGGTCATGGCAAATTTTCAAACCCTCTTTCTGAGTAAGGCTAACTAATTCACCATAAGTGTAGAAATCATAAGGGATCTGGCCATTATAGGCTTCTCTTATAGTATTCCTAACCCTTTCAGCTAGTATCTTAGGTAAACTAGCTAAGAACTTTTCTTTCCATAAAGGTTGGTTTGAATCTTCCCTAAGCATGACTTTGGTCAGGAAAGTATCTTTATAAGCTTGGAAGTTGCTAAGCTTTTTACAGGTTAGATTACTGAGAAGCTCGGTATTCTTATCTTTTAGAAGAGAAGGGTCTCCTATGAAATGGAGGGAAATCGTCAAGATTAAGGTTGACAGAGCATCCTCAATAGGATTTCCTAGTTCATCTAAGATGGGGGTCCCTTCTATGGTGGTTTGGATGGCACCTAGGATGTGGAGCTGTTATGCTTGTGTGAGATGGTAATCCCACCATCCTTTAAGCTGGCAAGAAAATCCAGCTATAAGGAGCTCAACAATGGCTCTATCGGAGGTCTCGCTTTGAGTTTTGTAGGCATTGGCTGCCATGGTCATCTGTTGTAAGAGACCAAGAATGTTGTATTCTGACATTCCATCTATATTCCATTCATAGACGGAAGAGGCATTGAATCTAGATTGGGTGAGGATATTATTTCTATTTTCTATCTCTAGATCTGGGGCAGTATTCCTAGAAGTATGCCAAGTCAATCTAGGGGCTTGCCATCCCAATCTGTTGATGTTGGGAGGTTTTTCAGTGACACTTTCAAGCTCTGAATCATTAGATTCATCGCTTTGGGCTTGATCTATAGCACTGATATTCCTACTGCTTTGAGGAGTATCAGGTACTAGGTTTTTAGAGGACTCAGAAGTGGCTAATTTGCTAAGCTGTTCCCTGACTGCTCTAGGAAACTCAGTTTTCTTCTGAAACTGGTCTTGACTAGGCTTTGAGATTTAGTAGGGTTTGAAGACTGGGTTTTTGAGCTTTTCTGTTTGGCTTATCTCTTTTGGATGACTAGTGTTGGGAATTGGAGAGGTGAAGACTATATGAGGTTTTTGGATTTGGCTTTCTATCCTAACAAGCTGTTTCCCTATTGTGTTAAGATAGGTATTCGAGAAATTGTTCTACTGAACAATATTCTTAACATTTTTCTCAAGCTCCTTTCCTACTAATTTGTAAGGTGCGCCTTCTATTTCGTTCTCTACATAAGAAATGGTTATTTTCCTAAGGGGAGGATGTTCAGACTGGATGGTTTGGTTTTCTCCGACCTTCCACTCTGGAGTCTTGTTCCTTATAGTAACAAGACTAATGAGTTTTTCTTTAAAAGGATAAAGAATACTATTTTCTTTGTAATAAATCTGAAACCAATCAAAAAATTTGATTTGGATTTTATTTTGTATGCAAAATTGGTAGTATCTTTCTTAGATACTGTCCTTTTCTTGTAGAAAATGTTTAAAAAATCAAAGTTTTTTGGAATGGTTTTTCTTTGAATAGAAATCTTCATGTAAAAGCTTTTTATTGATTTGAAAATCTTTTGAAATCATGTTGATTTCTGCTTCTAGATTTTGAGTTATTGCAGATGGTGATGGTGAAAAGGGGGTAGAGACGATCTTTATATCATCATCTTTCTTTGGTTCATTGTAAATATGTCTAGGGATATTGCTTTGGTAATCAACATTTTGTAATATGGTGTTTGAGCTTGGTACATCAGATGTTGAAAATCGTGGTTGTGTTTGTGATGGTGTTGGTTCTTTGTAAGGGGGCATAAATAACAAAAGGTATTTTTGATACCCTTTCAATATCTATGGTCGAGGTTGAAGAGTCATCATCAGAAAATATAGAAGATGTTGATTTCCTGTTGAATGTAAGCTTTACTTTCCCATCTGGAAACTGGGTTACATTTTTGAGATTTGTATTTGGCTATGTTTTCTTTGGTGATTCAGGTTGGGTTGCACCTTCGAGGATCTATTCTTCTGGAAGAGTGATATCCTTCCATTGAATGGTTTTTGAAATAGTTGCATTGGATTTGGAAAGATCTGTCTGGAGGAATAATGTTTCTCCTTTTAGTGAGTGGAGTTTATGTTTCGAACCAAAAGCAGAAATCATGGCTTTGTAATGTATTTTGAAAATCAATGCTATCGGAATAGATCCTTCAAGCATTTTATAATTATGTGTTTTTATTTGACTTTACAACATTTTTGTCATTTAAAGAAATTGTAATGTTTGAGAAATAATTAAAAGAAATTGGTCCTTTATTAAGGCTTGACTCAACAGTTCCTAATAAAGAATCATAAAAATTTATAAACCTAGCATCTCTAAGGACTGCTAAGATGGAAGTATCTAAACCTTCTCTGGTAAGGGGCTTTATTCCTACCTGGACAAGGCCTATATGAATGTATTTATAATCTTTTTCTTTATGCTTCTGGAGGGTCTTTGGATTCAAAAGATAAATTTCTTCAAAAGGCTTTGAAATTTGAATATCTCTTTCTTTAGTTTTGATAGTAAAATCAGTTTTGAAGAGAGGAAACTTTCAAAACTCATAGATTTGCTTCTTTTGAATCTTGGATATTTTTCAATCATCAATATGCTTTAAAAAATCTTTAATAGTGATTTCCTCACCATTTACTAAACCTTTAGACCTTGAAGACTCAGAGGTAGAAGAGTTTGAGAAAGAAGAAGATCTATAGAAAAAAAAGGTTCTAAATCATTCTAAAATAAATCAAAATAACTTTCTAAACAAACATGAACCAAGCCACCAGATTTACTGCCCTTAAATCATACGGGACTTACTACTGTGCATAAATGAACTTGTTTATCAGCGATATGATGCTGATTAAAATGATTTTAAAATCTCTTTTATGCAAATAATCTTTTCTTCCTAGGAACCCTGTTGGTCTAAAGGTTTAGTAAATGGTGAGGAAATCACTATTAAAGATTTTTTAAAGCATATTGATGATTGAAAAATATCCAAGATTCAAAAGAAGCAAATCTATGAGTTTTGAAAGTTTCCTCTCTTCAAAACTGATTTTACTATAAAACTGAAGAAAGAGATATTCAAATTTCAAAGCCTTTTGAAGAAATTTATCTTTTGAATCCAAAGACCCTCTAGAAGCATAAAGAAAAAGATTATAAATACATTCATATAGGCCTTGTCCAGGTAGGAATAAAGCCCCTTACCAGAGAAGGTTTAGATACTTCCATCTTAGCAGTCCTTAAAGATGCTAGGTTTACAAATTTTTATGATTCTTTATTAGGAACTGTTGAGTCAAGCCTTAATAAAGGACCAATTTCTTTTAATTGTTTTTCAAACATTACAATTTCTTTAAATAATAAAAATATTTTAAAGTCAAATAAAAACACATAATTACAAAATGCTTGAAGGATCTATTCCGATAGCATTGATTTTCAAAATACACTACAAAGCCATGATTTCTGCTTTTGGTTCGAAACATAAACTCCACTCACCAAAAGGAGAAACCTTATTCCTCCAGACAGATCTTTTCAAATCCAATGCAACTATTCCAAAAACCATTCAATGGAAGGATATCACTCTTCCAGAAGAATGGATCCTCGAAGGTACAACCCAACCTGAATCACCAAAGATAACATAGCCAAATACAAATCTCAAAAATGTAACCCAGTTTCCAGATGGGAAAGTAAAGCTTACATTCAACAGGAAATCAACCTCTTCTAGATTTTCTGATGATGACTCTTCAACCTCGACCATAGATATTGGAAGGGTATCAAAAATACCTTCTGTTATTTATGTCCCTTACAAAGAACTAACCCCATCACAAACACAACCAAGATTTTCAACATCTGATATACCAAGCTCAAACACCATATTACAAAATGTTGATTACCAAAGCAATATCCCTAGACCTGTTTACAATGAACTAAAGGAAGATGATGATATAGAGACCGTCTCTACCCCCTCTTCACCATCACCATCTGCAATAACTCAAAATCTATAAGCAGAAATCAACATGATTTCAAAAGATTTTCAAATCAATAAAAAGCTTTTACATGAAGATTTCTATTCAAAGAAAAACCATTCCAAAAAACTTTGGTTTTTTAAACATTTTCTACAAAAAAAGGACAGTATCCAAGAAAGATACAAGCAATTTTGCATACAAAACAAAATCCAAATCAAATATTTTGATTGGTTTCAGATTTATTACAAAAAAAATAGTATTCTTTATCCTTTTAAAGAAAAACTCATTAGTCCTATTACTGTAAGGAACAAGACTCCAAAGTGGAAGGTCGGAGAAAATCAAACCATCCAGTCTGAACATCCTCCCCTTAGAAAAATAACCATTTCTTATAGAGAGAACGAACTAGAAGGTGCACCTTACAAATTAGTAGGAGAGGAGCTTGAGAAAAATGTTAAGAATATTGTTCAGCAGAACAATTTCTCGAACACCTATCTTAAGACAATAGGGAAACAGCTTGTTAGGATAGAAAGCCAAATCCAAAAACCTCATATAGTCTTCACCTCTCCAATTCCCAACACTGGTCATCCAAAAGAGATAAGCCAAACAGAAAAGCTCAAAAACCCAGTCTTCAAACCCTACCAAATCTCAAAGCCTAGTCAAGACTAATTTCAGAAGAAAACTGAGTTTCCTAGAGCAGTCAGGGAACAGCTTAGCAAATTAGCCACTTCTGAGTTCTCTAAAAACCTAGTACCCGATACTCCTCAAAGCAGTAGGAAGATCAGTGCTATAGATCAAGCCCAAAGCGATGAATTTAATGATTCAGAGCTTGAAAGTGTCACTGACAAACCTTCCAACATCAACAGATTGGGATGGCAAGCCCCTAGATTGACTTGGCATACTTTTAGGAATACTGCCCCAGATCTAGAGATAGAAAATGGAAATAATATCCTCACCCAATCAAGATTCAATGCCTCTTCCGTCTGTGAATGGAATATAGATGGAATGTCAGAATACAACATTCTTGGTCTCTTACAATAGATGACCATGGCAGCCAATGCCTACAAAACCCAAAGCGAGACCTCCGATAGAGCCATTGCTAAGCTCCTTATAGTTGGATTTTCTGGCCAGCTTAAAGGATGGTGGGATTACCATCTCACACAAGCATAACAGCTCCAAATCCTAGGTGCCATCCAAACCACCATAGAAGGGACCCCCATCTTAGATGAGCTAGGAAATCCTATTGAGGATGCTCTGTCAACCTTAATCTTGACGATTTTCCTCCGTTTCATAGGAGACCCTTCTCTTCTAAAAGATAAGAATACTGAGCTTCTCAGCAATCTAACTTGTAAAAAGCTTAGCAACTTCCAAGCTTATAAAGATACTTTCCTGACCAAAGTCATGCTTAGGGAAGATTCAAACCAACCTTTCTAGAAAGAAAAGTTCTTAGCTGGTTTACCTAAGATACTAGGTGAAAGGGTTAGGAATACCATAAGAGAAGCCCATAGTGGCCAGATCCCTTATGATTTCTACACTTATGGTGAATTAGTTAGCCTTACTCAGAAAGAGGGTTTGAAAATTTTCCATGACCTTAAGCTCCAAAGACAACTCAAATTGGAAATGAAGAAAACTAAGCATGAGCTAGGTAGCTTTTATAACCAGTTTGAGTATAATCCCATAGAATCTTCCCCTACCTGCAAAGGAAAATGCAAAGAAGATTTTTCTAAATTTCTTAAGAAAAAATGTTTTTTCAAAAATAGGAAAGCGCCTAAAAACAAAGAGAATTTCTATAAAAGGCCATCCTCTTCTAAATTTCTAAAAAATATTTTAGCAAAATTACTTATTACGAATGTGGGAAAAAGGTTCACACTTCAAAGTATTGCAAGTTTTCTAAAGAACTTCATGAGCTCTAAAGAGAAGAAGAAATTTTGAGCAAAATTTCAGCTCTTCTTCTTGATTCCTTTGAATCAGAATTTTCGAATAATGAGGAAGAGTTTCAAATTGATGAAATTAAAACCTCATTCGATTATTCTGAATAAGAATTAGATTATATTCCAAAGAACATTAATATGCTCACTAGGCAACAAGAAGCTCTTCTTGAGGCCATCAAGCATACTAATGACCCTTAAATCCAAAAACAAGTTTTGAAAGAAGTTCTAAAAACTGAAACCCTCGTCCTTTCTTCTAGTAAGAACACCTATGATCTTACTATGATCTTGGAAAAAGGGAAAAAGTTAAAGAACCCTCTCCCTACTATCTAAGAACTTCAAAAAGAAATCAAAGCCATTAAAACAGAACTCAAAGCTTTGAAAGAAAAACAACAAAATGATTATGTTTTGCTCCAAAGCTTGATTCTTAAACAAAATAGTGATTATGATTCTGAGGAAGAAAATGATTTTCAAAATCTTGAGTTTTTTAAAAGTGTCCCAGAAAATTTCATTAATGTTTTAAAAGAAATAACCTCAAGAAAATATTTGATTCAAATAAAACTCATTTTCCCTGATCATTTCTAGATAGAAACTATAGCTTTGTTTGATACGGGAGCAGACCTCAACTGTATCAATCATGAGCTAGTTCCTAAAAGATATCATCAAGAAACTAAAGAGAGGCTCCCCTCAGCCAATAGTTCAAAGATTAGAATTGCGAGGGAAACTGAAGCTGCAATTCTAAACAACAATATTGCTATAAAAAATGTTTTTATTCTTACAAAGGATTTTCAGCAAACTGTTATTTTGGGAACTCCTTTTATCAATTTAATTACTCTTTTCAAAGTAACTACTGCTGGTATCATTTTTAAAGCTAAAGATTCAAATATTGTTTTTCCTTTTTTTGAAAAACCCAAGAAGAGAAATCTCAATCTTATAAAAGCTCACTTAATTTATAATTTTGAGATAAATGCTTTGATTAAAGGAAAACAAACTCAGCTTTTCTACCTAAAACAAGATATGGGTTTAAAATGAATCCAAAGCCAATTACAAAATGAACTTGTCCAAAGAAAAATTTCTAGTTTGCAAAAGAAAATTGAAAAAGAAGTTTGTTATGATCTTCCTAATGCTTTTTGGAAAAGAAAACAGCATATGGTAGATCCATATGAAAAAGATTTTAGTGACAAACAAATTCCCACCAAAGCCAGACCCATCCAAATGAATGAACTCTAGAAAGCCATTGTGGAGTAGAAATAAAAGATTTAGAGCAAAAGGGTTTAATTACCAAATCCAGATCCTCATGGTCGTGTGCAGCCTTCTATTCAACTACTCTTGTAAGTTATATTTCTTTTGTTTAAAGCTTTCATTTTAAAAGCTTTTATTTCAAAGTTTGTATATTTTTTCATCCATTAATAAGAATTTGTTAGTTTAATCTTATTTTCTCTTATTTTTCCATTTCTATTTAAGATTTAACAAGTGTATGCTCTGTGCTTGCCTGATCTGAGGATCCTGCACACCAGAAACTTGTTAGTCTCTTTATTTGGAAGAGGCATTGAATCATATATATATATATTTAAAATGATAAGTATTATTGGCCATCGTGTTTGAATAAAATTGTAGCCTGATTTTAATATTTGTTTGCTAAGTCCTGAATTCCCTTCCAAATTTTGTCTTGACAGTCAATTTTGAAAACTCATATACTGAATTTCTATGACACATGAATGGTTGGTTTTTAAGTATATTGTTTTCTCATTTATGTAGTTTATGTATATAAAATGGCACTTTTGATTCAACAGTCGGATCTTGAGTTATGGCCATTGTTCTAAGGACTGCTTGCCCATAGAAAATTTTCTAAAATAGAATTAGGGATCTTCCTTGTTTCTTTGAATAGCTTTCTGGTTTGGCAAATTGCAATTACCCCTTAATTCAATGAAATATATGACAGGCTTTTGATACAAGAAATTATGGGATTTAAGCCTTTAGTTTAAGTTGAAAGTGGTGACTGGTCAGGCTGGTATAATATGACTATATATTTTATTATTGCACTGATTTTGATATCAATTTCATGATTCTTTATTTAAAACCTGCCATCAATGCAGAGGAAAGTATTTTTCAGAACCTCTTATGTTAAGACTGATTTCTAGATTGTGTCACTTATAGATTCTTATGGTTCAACGAAAATAGCAATAGAGTACACCTCCCTCCATGATTTATCTTATTATAACACTTTCTTCTTTTATAGTGCACATTGATCAAGTTCATTTGTTTTATAATTTGAAACATAGCAATCAACTGTAAAAAAGCAAAGCATGATTTGGTTCTTTTTTAACATATCATTTTAGTTTTGCATTTACCAATATTTTACTCTTCTTCTTGTAATCTGACATCATATGATTTATACAGACGAAGTGTAGCTTTCCCTGGATGAATAAGACAATTAGTTTATATGCTGATGCAACATTTCGATGAAGAAAAAAATTAGGAATTGGTTAACAGTGGATATTCTTGCCCCTGCTGTAGCTACATTGTTGCTTATCTAGTTCAACCATTGCACCAAAAATTGTTGATACATGTGCATTTACTGGCATTTACCTGTAGTGCAATTTTTCCTCATTATTTATTTCCCCAGTTTGATATAATGTACGAGTGAAGTCTCAATGTTCACTAGTTATTACTTATTGTGAATATGCTAGGAAAGTCTTTCAATATTGAATTGTTAGCTTGAATAGTTCATGGAACCTCAAACTAAATTTTGGATAGTTCATACCAGTAAGGTTGGTGTTGAGTTTTAGAATTGGAAGAACTAAGCGGGTTCGGTGTGTAGAAAAACTTTTATTTTACAACATGTATAAAAATTAAAAAAATATGCACTAAATTCAGTACTGTAAGTCTATGATAGCTTGCTTTGACTACTTTTGCGAATAATAGTTTTTTTTTTCAGTGTTGTGTGCATATTCACAAACTTATGCTTATTTGTTCATGATTGGTGCAGGCTGCCCTATTGTACTACCACGAGAAAGTGAGTCTGTGCTATTGGGTTGGTGCTGTTATTGCAAAAAAATATGCCAGTCTCAGTGAGGCCATGAGGGCCCTGAATGCAGGCTGTCAAGTATGCATGAGCTCTTGCTTCTGAATATTCAGTTCAATTCATAACTTTTATGACATATAACTAGGTACAAAACAATAAATCATTAGAGGAGAGGTTTTAAGTGAGTGCAAAACATAATGTAGCTTTTCTTTTGTGCATTCTGTTTTTGCTAGAATTCCTATTAGTCATTGTTTTCTCTTGGTTCATCCTATTACTCCCACCTTCCTCCATATCTCTAAGAAAAAAAAAAGAGAAAAAAACAGACAAAAAGAATTTGAAAGAAGTACTACTTCAATAACGTTGACTTGCAAAGCAATTATGCTAAGGAATTTTATAGATCAGTTGTGAATAAATAAATCTAAAGGCCCTTGCTTAAGATTGGGGCTTGAAGTTGATGGTAGAATTCGGCAACACATGGCAGACTTTACCTCATTGCTCCTTCAAAGTTTTGGTGTTTCTGTGTATCATTATAGAGAAGAAGTTGTAGAAATTGCCTAAATGAATTTTCACTTGCATTTTATTTCTTATGCCATACTTTAGCACTACCACGGTCTAGTCATTTAGTTGAAGTTTTGATTACATTTATAAACCACCTCTGCATAGCCTTAAACTACATTAATTTATTTTTCTACTCAGAGCTGCCTTTACTAGTCAATTTGTTTTGAATTAGTAACAACTTGCTATTTTGTTGTCAATGGTACATGGATTGGCTCTCGTTAATTTCAAAATCAATAGGGAGTTGTATGTTATTATATAAAATAGTTTGTAAACTGAGAGGATCATGGGGGTGGTATATGATGCTTGCTTCACTTGATTAAACATTAAATCAATATTCTAAAATATAAGTAGCTGCTAACCTGGGATTAGTACTTATGCAAACTGTTATGCTCTATCATTATATTTTTTTTTATTAATATCCATTTGATCCATTGTAATTAACCTGACTTTTTTCAGGTCATTCATCCATCGAAAGACCCAAAGGTGAAGCAGTATCGTGATGCCAAATACCGAGTACTCCGGGAGATTTATAAGCAGCAAATATCTCAACGTGCATTAATTGCTAAAACTTTGGAATAGGTCATGATGCTAGTCAGGACTTGTGGAAACTTGTGCAGGATCATGGGAGTTTGATAAAATCTCAAAAAGAAATCTTTGTAAAGTTGATTGGCATTTTCACTAGGTAAAATCTCTACGACTTTTCATTTTCTTGTCAACTTATTATTGATTCCATTGTAGGAATGGCTTCACACTTAAAGCCTCAAGGTCTTTGAGCGCGATGGATGGCGCTTAGTTTTGAAGCGTCTTACTGTAAGTAGTATATTATACATTTATGTATGTATATGCATTTTCTCCTCTCTCCTTTGCAATAAGCATGCGTTTAAATGCGAATGAGATTGACCAGACTTAGTGATTAAGATGATATGCACGCATACATTATGTGAAAAACTAGATTTTAACTGCATAACTGGATTGAGTTAAAACCTCCTAGACGATGGTCTTTTAGTACACTTCACATGCATCGAGTCGCATGTGTTCACTCATGCATCATATAAGTTTCATGTCAAATACGTCGAGTAGCACATCGATCGGTCAGTCTTGGACATAATGCTGCAGGTTTTAAACAAAACGAAAATGAAAAGTATACTTAAATATATTTTATTGAGAATTATTAAAGTATATTGAACGGTTCGAATAAGACTCGATGGATTAAAGTTCTTTGTATGGATGACGTTTGGATCAAAGTTCTTTGTATTAGCTAATCTTGAAGAGTTAAGTTGCTCTCCTAACCACTTTTTAAACTAGCTTAAAATACTAACCTTTTGTTCATTGGCTATTATGACTGGATTGGAAGTTGAAGCTTGAATGACTTTTTTTGTTTGATGTTTGAATTGAATTGTTTGTAATATTGTCTGATGATTATTAATTAGAAATAGAAAATTTATAAACTCTAATTTGTTAAAAATGGTATGTGCATGAAGATTGGAGCTCCAAGAATATAAGGTTTGCGTAGGCACAAGTTAAGTTGTTAGAAGTTGATAGTTGAAAAGTTAAGCTGTTTATTCTTGAGCTAAATATAACTTTTTAATTTTCTTATTTTATTCACTATCTTAATTTCTATTCCTAAGGTTAATGCCTCTACCTCATATCTAAATAATTTCATGATAGGGTTAGTAGCTATTCTTTAATATTATTAAGTTGCATGGTGGAGTTACTTCAGAAGTCATGTTGGGTTATTTTAATTTTTTTGTTTGATGTTTAATTGAATTGTTTGTAATATAGTATGATGATTGTTAATTAAAAATAGAAAATTTATAAACTCTAATTTGTTAAAAATGTTATGTGCTTGAAGACTGAAGCTCGAAAAACATAAGGTTTGCATCGGCACATGTTAAGTTGAAGAACTGATGATTAGTTAGAAGTTGATACTTGAAAGGTTAAGTTATTCATTCTTGAGCTAAATATAACTTTTTAATTTTCTTATTTTGTTCACTATCTCAGTTTCTATTTCTAAGGTTAGTATCTTTATTTCGTTTCTAAATAATTCCATGATAGGGTTAGTAGCTAATCGTTGATTTTATTAAGTTGCATGGTGGAGTTCCTTCAAAAGTCATGTTGGGTTATTTTAATTTTTTTGTTTGATGTTTGAATTGAATTGTTTGTAATATGGTATGATGATTGTTAATTAGAAATAAAAAATTTATAAACTCTAATTTGTTAAAAATGGTATGTGCTTGAAGATTTGAGCTCGAAGAACATAAGGTTTACCTGGGAACAAGTTAAGTTGAAGAACTGATGATTAGTTAGAAGCTCATACTTGAAAAGTTAAGTTGTTTATTCTTGAGCTAAATATAACTTTTTAATTTTCTTATTTTGTTCACTATCTCAATTTCTATTTCTAAGGTTAGTACCTCTACCTCATCTCTAAATAATTCCATGATAGGGTTAGCTAATCTTTAATTTTATTAAGTTGCATGGTGGAGTTACTTCAAAAGTTATATTAGGTTATTTTAATTTTCTTGTTTGATGTTTTAATTGAATTGTTTGTAATATAGTGTGATGATTGTTAATTATAAATAGAAAATTTATAAATCTTATTTATTAAAAATGGTATGTGCTTGAAGATTGAAGCTCGAAGAACATAAGGTTTGCGTTAGCACAAGTTAAGTTGAAGAACTGATGATTAGTTAGAAGCTGATATTTGAAAGTTAAGTTGTTTATTCTTGAGCTAAATATAACTTTTTAATTTTCTTATTTTGTTAACTATCTCAATTTCTATTTCTATGGTTAGTACCTCTACCTCATCTCTAAATAATTTCATGATAGGGTTAGTAGCTAATCTTTAATTTTATTAAGTTGCATGGTGGAGTTACTTCAAAAGTTATGTTGGGTTATTTTAATTTTTTTTGTTTGAATGACTTTTTTTGTTTGATGTTTGAATTGAATTGTTTGTAATATAGTTTAATAATTGTTAATTGGAAATAGAAAATTTATAAACTCTAATTTGTTAAAATTGTTATGTGCTTGAAGAACATAAGGTTTGCTTCGGCACAAGTTAAGTTAAAGAACTGAAGATTAGTTAGAAGCTGGTACTTGAAAAGTTAAGTTGTTTATTCTTGAGCTAAATGTAACTTTTTAATTTTCTTATTTTGTTAACTATCTCAATTTCTATTTCTAAGGTTAGTACCTCTACCTCATCTCTAAATAATTCCATGATAGGGTTAATAGCTAATCTTTAATTTTATTAAGTTGCATAGTGGAGTTACTTCAAAAGTCATGTTGGGTTATTTTAATTTTTTTGTTTGATATTTGAATTGAATTGTTTGTAATATGGTCTCATGATTGTTCATTAGACATAGAAAATTTATAAACTCTAATTTGTTAAGAATGGTATGTGCTTACTTTTCATTTGTTAAACTCTTTCTTTTATATTTTTTTTTGACTCTACCTTCTCTATTCTTCACTCCAATTTTACCTTTATTTTTTTAAAACCCAAATAGTTCCTCCTTCTTTTCTTGCTTTTCATTTGTTAAACTCTTTCACTGGCTCAATCCATAAAATGATGTTTCTTGACCTTTTGATTCTGTCTCTGCTGCTCCTCAGTTCTTTGTCCTTTGGCTCTCACAACCTCTCTTTTTTTCTTTCCTCTTCTCTCTACTTTTTTGGAAACCTCACATCCTACATTTACAAGCAGTAAAATAACTTTTCTTTTTTCATGTTGATTTTTAGTTATGCCATGTTAAATTATTGATGCTACCATTATCTTTGTGCCAAGTTCAATTGTTAATTATGCCATGTGTCTAGCATTAAGTCTTTATTTACTCAGTTTTTGTCAAACGTTTGTTACGAATAAGAGATTGTTGATTGTATCAATATGTACATGTGTGTGTAGGTTTTAATTTCTTTTAGAAGTCTAATTCTTTATTTTCTTCACTGTTGCACTTCACGTCTCTCAAGCACACTCCTGAGCCCCCGCCTTTAATAACTATGGTTGATCCTGTATCACTTTTCCTTTTCTTCGAGACATATCGCTATTTGAACTACTGAATAATAAATTGAGGACTATAATCGATGACATAAAGGCTCCATTCCTTGCTGCTTTAACACAAGATGTACATGTCCTTCCCATGGAAGCAGGTATATGATTAGTGATGAAAGGCCTTTTCAGGTTATAGTGCCTAAGTTTTGTTATAGATTTTTAAGCTGTTAACTTCTTCATGCTATAGGTCTCCGGCTGCAGATCCAAAAACAAAGGGAATTATTTGTGGCATGACCCTTGACACAAGTGATAGACAATTGGCTGTTCTATACCTTGATGCCTGCAGGGTATTGCATATGGTACATGCCATATTGTAGAGCATTGCAATGCTCATGGTCACATAGTAAGTAAGCATCCCTTTCAATCTTCATGCACTTTTCTTTTCTTCTGCAGGTACATGTTTTATATTATGTATAAACATATAACTGGACATCATATTTTTAGTTGACTCTCATATTTTTAGTTGACTAGTGTTATTAGGAGATTTGTTTTATACCCATTTTCCTTAGGAAGGAACAGAAAATAGAACAAACCATGACGACAAGTGAAGTGATGTTTTTAACACGTAGCTAAAATCACAGTGTTAGGTGGGTGGTGAGGGTTCCTTTAAATGAATTAATAGCCTGCCTCTCTCTGCCTGTACTAATTTAATTAAATATAATATCCTAATTTGTTTTTGTTTTGGCATGGAATAGTAACGTATATGGAGATGGTGAAGTGAGAATTCATAAGTCATGATGTGGGTAACAACTCAATAGTTGGTGAAGACAGTTGGGTACCATATATCCCTAAAATAGAACAAACCATGACAACAAGTGAAGTGATATTTTTAACACGTAGCTAAAATCACATAGTGTTAGGTGGGTCGTGAGGGTTTTTTCAAGTGAATTAATAGCCTGCCTCTCTCTGCCTGTACTAATTTAATTAAATATATTATCCTAATTTATTTTTGTTTTGGCATGGAACACTAACAGTTACGTATATGGAGATGGTGAAGTGAGAATTCAGAAATCATGATGTGGGTAACAACTCAATAGTTGGTGAAGACAGTTAGCTACCATACATCCCTATATTCTCCTCATCCCCAAACACACATGCTCAGGAAGAAAAAAGAAAAATTAGTACTCATCATCATTACTATGAATAAACTTGTTCTTCTGTGTCCCGTCAATTAAAAGATGATCATAATAATTCAATCAAAAGAAATCTGAAATATATATTTATATGAATGATCATATTAAGATATACATTTATTGGTAGGTAGGGTATGATAGAAATTTATATCTTGAATGTCTTGATCCGTCAAGTAACCAAACTTGAGCATGGTGGCAGCCATATATACTGCTACTCTGATCTTCTTTGCGAACTTGTGAGTGGCTTGCGTTACGCTTAGCCCTCCAGCACTATGCCCGACCAATATCACCTATAAACACAACCAACATATATATATATGTCTATCCATATGTCTGCTTATACCCTGAATTCTCCATCAGGCACCTGATTTTGTATTAGCACCAGCTTCCTTCACTGATTCCATGCACCAGCACGAAGTGTGGTTTTGATGCTGCTGCTGCAGCTTCTTCATCATCTCTCATGTACTCTACTGCCTCTCCTATTTATGGCCTCTTCTTCCCCACTTTAATGGAATTCTTCTTTAAAGAGTGAGGGTTACTTTGCATTTAGTGTATATATATATATATAGTTGGAGTAGTCATAGATATAGTAATGATGTTTACCTTTTTATCTATAATCATTTTTGGAAGCTTAAAGGGGAGTTTAGGTCACTATAGGTTATTTCCCTACCCTACCTTATCCCATATAATACCACATACTTGCATATATTTTTAGTGGGAAATTTGTATCAATGGTTCAAATCTTTTCTAACACTACAACACACCACATGGCAACAATTTTGCATCACTTTTATGTAGCACTGCCCGAGTCTAGTCATTTGGTTGAAGTTTTTATTATATTTATAAACCACCTCTGCATAGCCTTAAACTGCATTAATTTGTTTCTCTACTCAGCACTGCCTTTACTACTAGTCAATATGTTTTGAATTAGTAACAACTTGCTATATTATTATCAACGGTACATGGATTGGCTCCCGAATATCAATAGGGAAATGTATATTACTATATAAAACAAGGTGATAGAATTAGCAAAAAGTGCACATAAAGCTTGGGCTAGAACTCCTCTTTGGAAGAGAGCAGAGCTCCTTCACAACGCAGCTGCTATCCTGAAGTAGCACAAGGCTCCAATTGTTGGGTGCCTGGTGAAAGAAATTGCAAAACCAGCTAAAGATGCATTCTCTGAGGTATGCCTAACAATTTTTCCTGTTGTTCTTAGTTTCTTTTTTTTTGGTTTAATGAACTTCGTATAGTAATGAACTTGAAACCTTGCAACACTGTCTCTCCAGCTACAATACAACTGTCCTAAAGTTCATTAGTCAGTTTGCCCTGGTTTTAGTTTTCATTAATAATAAAGAAGAAATGTTTGTCTTAGTATTTCTGATCTCTTGAAGGTTGTGAGATCTGGAGATCTTATCTCTTACACAGCAAAAGAGGGAGTAAGAATTCTTGGAGAGGGCAAGTTCTTGGTTTCTGATAGTTTTCCTGGAAATGAGAGGACAAAGTACTGCCTCACTTCTAAGGTATACTTGCATTTTTATTATTTTTCTGTTATGGTCCTGCTTAAAAACGAACAAGAAAAACATTGAAATAAGGAATTACATCCCTTGTTTTGATGGTATGAATACATTCAAAAGGAAGCCAATACCGAATTAATTGGCTAATGATGTAAGCCTAACAGAACTTTCAAAATGACTAAGCAAAGGTAACCAAATTTACCCTCGTCTAGTTCATATAGTAATGGCCAGAATTTGTCTGCAAGTGCAACTGGGGTAACATTAACATAGGATGTGCAAAATGGCCTACTTATCTCTGTTCTTATTTATAAGGAAAAAAGAAATGTGGATGCTACAGCTCATAGATGGAAACTAGATTTGTCTGAATATATCTAGTTGGGACTACTCATGCGTGAGCCATTTTATAATAATTGGTAGCCTGAAGAATCAGGAGTGTAAAGAGAGATGAGCCTTTTGCTTTTTGAATATGGACTTGTCTAACTAAAAGTTGGCTTCTACTTGCAAAACAGAAAAAGCAAGAGATACATGTAATAAAAAAACAGAAGAAAAATTAAAAAAGGGTTAACCAAATATGGTCTGCAATTTTATGACAAAATGAGATGAAAGTTATAATAATTATAATAACTGAAATAAGGCATGTACTAAATTAGTTCAGTGAGAGTATTGTTTTAGTTTCTCATTAATTTTTGGGCAAGATTGTTAATATAGTTTATGAATTGGAATTGTTTTAAAAATTGCAGATCTCCGTTGAAGTGATACTAGCTATTCCACCCTTTAACTTTCCTGTCAATCTTGCTGTCTCAAAGATTGGTCCTGCATTGATTGCTGGAAACTCACTTGTACACAAGCCTCCTACTCAGGTAATTCATCAAGAACAAATTGATGTGCAGAGGATGCACAGCAAGAGGGCATCTGCATGTTCTCTCTGAAACAGCTCATTTTTATCAATTATCCTAGAAAGTTCCCCATTTCTTTTTTTAATTCATAAATCGGATAATTTGATTCAATTTCAGGGTGCTGTCTCTTGCTTACATATGGTACATTGCTTTCACTTGGCTGGTTTTCCCAAAGTCCTCATCAGTTGTGTCACTGGTAAAGGCTCTGAGATTGGCGACTTCTTTACTATGCATCCTGGTGTTAACTGCACAAGGTAATAACCTTCTCTTATTCCTCCTTTAAAATAGTTGTATCCTGAGTGCACCTAATTTGTATTCTTTCCTTCTCAGCTTCACCGGAGGAGAAACAAGTATTGCAATTTCGAAGAAGGCAGGGATTATCCCACTTCAGATGGAGTTGGGAGGAAAAGATGCCTGCATTATCCTGGAAGATGCTGATCTCAATTTGGTAGCAACAAACATAATAAAAGGAGGCTTTTCATACAGTGGACAAAGGTGCACTGCGATTAAGGTTGTTGTGGTGATGGACTCAATTGCTGGTGCTTTGGTTGAGAAGGTGAAGGATAGAGTTGCAAAACTAAGCGTCGGGCTGCCAGAGGATAACTGTGATATAACCCCAGCAGTTACAGAATCCTCAGCTAAATTCATTGAAGGACTAATCAAAGATGCCAAAGAGAAAGGAGCAACGTTTTGCCAAGAGTACAAGAGAGAAGGAAACCCCATCTGGCCTTTACTGTTGGATAACGCAAGACCTGATATGAGAATTGTATGGGAGGAGCCATTTGGTCTTGTTCTTCCTCTTATCAGAATCAACTCTATTGAAGAAGGAATCCACCATTGCACTGCTAGCAATTTTGGCCTCCAAGTATTATTGATATTATACCCTTTTTTTTCTCCATGTCAGATACTAATACTTTCCAATGGAACACAAGGTTGTGTATTCACAAGAGACATCAACAAAGCTATCTTGATCAATGATGCAATGGAAACAGGAATAGTTCAGATCAACTCTGCGCCAGCTCGTGGACCGGATCATTTTCCTTTCCAAGTGAATAACTCAGGCTCCGAATAGATTAGCTAAGTCTAAGTCTTAGCAATTTAGCTTTTCCCAAGGCAAATTATGTATAGAACTAAAAGAAAGAATTGTTGATGACAGGGTCTGAAGGATAGTGGAATAAGGTCACAAGGAATCATCAACAACATCAACATGATGGTTAAGGTTAAGATCACTGTTATCAACTTGCTGAGCCCTTCTTACACCATAGGTTAGTATTTATTTGTCAGAGAATCAATAATCAAAACAAGTATTATTTGTAGCTAATTAATTAGTAAGATCTTTAGACAGATTTGGTCTTTAGAATTGTATTGTGTATCCTCTCTATTAATGAGTATTAAGAGTATAAATAAATAAGTTAGTCTATAAATATAAAATTTGTGAACCAAAAACTCTATTCTAAATTTAATCACACAACTATTAAATGTCTCATATATATCATATATGAATTTGCATTTATTTGATATATCTTACATCTCAACGTATCATTGATTTATAATTTTGAAATTGCAAAAATTATCAAAACCAGCTAAGCATAAACTACTATATCACACTGTTCACAAATAACAAACCAGCTAACATATGAATATCCTCAACAACCAAACCATTACTCAGAAAATAAATCACATCATCAAGCACCATGGCAATACCATTAGTGGAATAACTCTCCAACCTCTAAGTCAGAGAACCCACACTCCCATTGCAAACTGAAACCCTGCCCTAATAGCCAAAAGTTCAGCCATAGTTGCAGAAAACACTGATAGGTCAGAGCTTGCAGAAACTGCCATACAACCACCTTCATAGTTTCCGAGAAGAGTATAAGAAAAAGAAATAGAAGGGTGTAATTGCAACATTTTTTACTGACTGCAATGTATCAAATCCCATAACAATGGATACCTTTATTCCAACAGTTAGACCTTTCCTTGATATAGATTCTCTATTCCTAATTTCTGTGGTACAAAAAATACTGGAAAAATTGGAAAGGAATGAAAATATCCCTATATATCTATGATATATGAATGGGAGAAAACCCCCCAATCAAACCAAACCCGTACTTTCTTTTTGTTTCTTTACTTAGGCGATAGGGGGCAAAATTATCCAAACCCTTGTTATTTTAGTTAGAGTTAAGTCTGACGAGAATAATATTCTACCACTAGCAATTCGTTTATTTTCAAGCCAATCCATTTATTATCTATTATTTGATTGACCAATCCTTTATATTGAAATGGGTCAAGAGTCAAATGTTTTGGCAATTCCTCCTGGGAGGATGACTTAAGATAATTTTAAATCATAGCTCTGGAGTTTTGTTCATCCCTTGTTGTAATAATATCTCAGGGTTTGCAGCGATAACTTGGTATATCTACTATACGACCATTAACTAAAATATGTCTATGATTAACTAATTGCCGGGCTCGGGGAATAGTATATATATATATGTGTATATGGCCTAAAGATTAACGTGCAGGTATCTCCTAATAGATATGATACAATGAACATGGTTTTTGAACAACTAATCAGATTCCTTATCAACATATATCAGTACTTAGATCCCTTTGTGCTTCTTTGGTCCTATTTTCAACAAACAGAATTTCAAGCATACGGACAAATAGAATATTAATTGCTAAATTATTTACTTAATGAAATATTTCATTTAAACAATGATAGGTCATGCTTTATTTTTTCTCATTTCCTTCAGGGCTTTGTATCCTTTGATTATATTTTAAATGAGATTTTCTTTTATTTTTGTGGTTAGATAGGATTGAAATATATGGAACTCTAACTTTACTTCTTTTTTTTTTCTTAGTTTTAAAATTGAAATATACACTTACTATCATGCATGTAAATTGCTAACAAGATAAAACTTTTTTTATAAATTTAATTTAAGTTTTGTAAATTTTTATTGAATAAACACATAAAAAGGTAAAACAACCTAAAATTTTACTTAAATTAAATTTATATAAAAAATTTATTATGTATTTTCTAGGTAAGCTACATACTAAAACTTTTTCATATAAATTGCTAAAAGAAAAAGAAACTCTATATGTAAAGTTAATATAAATTTTTTATAAATTTTCATTGAATAATCAGCTCATTAGTCGAGATGGATGCAAGAACTAAAAATAAGAATTTGGCGATAATAGAAAAAAAGAGTTACTTTTATACTTAAACAATAATTTACTGCTGCTCGAATCAAAATTGATCAGAAAGCAATGGAAAAACAATTGTCGGGTTCTAGAATTTGATTTCATTAGAGTCGATTAGCTAAAGTAATTCCTGATTCAATCAATGTAGGATAGAAAATGCTCCCTACTGTTGCTGGAATCAGACTAGTTGCCTATAATCACCAAAGGAATTTCCTTTGCCTGAAAGACTAAAATCTATTATGGTATAGTCGACCCCTTCATGTTAGAGACTTCATCAGGGCGATCCAATATGAGAAAAATCTTGCATCCTTGGCAAATCTTTCCACTGATATCTCATCTACTACTTCCTGGTTTGCCAATGTAATTTCCCACTTTCTGTTTATGTGTTTCAATGATTTGGCTCATTTTATAGTCAAATTATGAGAAAAATCCTATAAAATGGTATATTAATTTTCTTCCTATGTATCACTCATTCAAATCCTATAAAATGGTATATTAATTGTATTTCATTACTAATTTATCAATATATAATACAGGAAACAAAAAGTTTTAAAATCTCGTCAATTATACTATTTATTAAATATCTCAATTTATTATTAGTTGAATTACAAACGTACAAGTTCTTAATAAAATTTTAATTATCTGAATTAAAAATACTTATGAGATAAAATAATAATAACAATTCGGATGGATAGACAATTAATAGTAAATAAGTTAAGTTATATTTAATCAAATTGTACAGTAATTAGATTTTCATGGAATTTAATTTTACTTTATTAATAACTAATTTTTTGATTGAGAAATATTAATTACTATTATTAAATGAGAAAATGCAATATTATATGGATATGGTGATAGAAATGAACCAAGTATAAAATAAGAAGAAATTAAATTAATCATAGAACTCTAGTGATTAAGGAATTAATTAAAACATTTTGTACGCGCTTTTTTCTATTGACCCTTTTAGCGAACCTTACTGGGGTAAGCCGACCACGCGAGATCCAGGCCTTAATTTTGCAAATTGCCACTCTTCCCAAGCGATAAATAATTGCATGGACCCGCACTTATATTTGTTTTACATGTAAATAAATTATAGTTAAAGAAAAGGAAATGTATTTATTTTATTTTTCTCTTTTCACATTGTGCTTTTCATTCAGAACACCAAATTGCACCGATCTTTATTATTATATAATTATAAAATTAATTTATAAAAAAATTTAGTAAAATTTTAGATATTTAATATTTTTTATCATATTTGAAAATAACAGGAAATTAAATATTTTTAGTTTTTCTAATTCAAATTAAGTTATTTTAAATTAAAATTAAAAGAATAGTAAATAAGATAAACTAAATAATAAAAAGTTAATTTTGTCTATTCATTTTAAAATTATGATTTGGTAAGAAATTTCAAATTTGAGTTGTTGCAAATTGAAGCTATAGTTGTTGACTGTTTTTGAAAAATTATCAGTTATTTTTCAATAACAATGTCAAACACTATAAATTTTAAAAAGTTTTAAGTGGCTCATTCATCAAGCTAAAATTAATATCTAGTTGTAATTGAGTTATCAAAAATAATTTGTGTTCTCTTTCATATTTATTATTAAATTTAAAGATTAAATTATTTTTTATTTATAAATTGTGTCTTTTGACTAGATTGGCTGATAAAAAAATCTAATGAAGAGAATTAAGTATTATATAAAATTGAGCATTTATTCAATTTTCAGAGAAATGCTATCAAAATATTAATATAATAAAAATAATTAATTTCAAATCTCTTTTAAGACGAATGTACGTTTTTAAGAAGATAAGTCACATGTAATTCTGAAAAGTTGTACCAAATTATATCCTCTCGATTAGCATTTAAAAATAATGACTCGTGATTTACGGTGAAGCACTTACATTAACAAATTATCATTAATTTTTCTTTCCCTTTTGCTCTCTAATTAGATTTAAATTTACTCTATCTATCTATTATTCACATCAGACCTTAAATTAATTTCTCTTATTGTTATTGTGTCATATACACCAAAATCATGATACATAAATCAAATTTCACAGAATTCTCTAAATTAAAAAGGGAAGATTATTGTTTGGGTTAATAAAAGGCAATTGTAACTTTGAGTAAAAAGATAACTCATATATAAATTTAAAAAAATGATTAAAAATTGAATATCAGGTAAAGAAAGTATAGCTCAGCTAATAATATATTTTTTTTTAAAAATAGATCATATTTGAATAAAATAATTAATTATAAACTCGAGCATATAAAAATAAGTTGTAGCTATTATTAAAATATAAAAATAAGTTTCTAAATGATTTTAATTAAAATAAAGATAGGAATAATTACTCTATTTTATGGAATGGATTGAAAATATTACTTCATATTATGAATCATATTGAACAGATAAAATAAAGAAATTAAAATATTTTAAAAAGATAATATAAAATTAATATGAATATTATATTACATAAAATAAATATACTTATCATTTTAATATCAAAAAAATAACTTAAGTAAATAAGATGTTTTAAAGGCAAACTAAAAAGTTATTTTTTTTATTAAAGAAAACATAAAAAATATTGTAATTGGTTATGGTGTGTCCAATGATATTTTTATTGTCTTGATTGATGGATAAAATATATTTTTTTATGTTAAACATAAATTTTCTAGTTAGAATGTGACAATAATACTATCTAATTTTCTTTTTTTAATTTTCATTTGCAATTTTATTAAAGTTGTATTTCCTTTCTTAATAAATTCGAAGAAAATCATTTTTTCATTTATTAATATAGAAATGCTAAGCTAAAAATCTTTCACTTTAAATTAAAATTTTAAAATTACTTAATAGAATAAAAATGTGGTAAATTCCAACTGTAAAAAGAAAATTAAGGATTTTCTTTGAAATTGAGGAAGAGGAAAATGTAGCTAATTAGGAAGTTTTTTACCGTTGATGAGGAATATTAAGGGTCCATTCTCATTACAGAATCCCAAATGTTCTTTTCCTCTCTACCATTCTCCCGATCCCTCCTCTCCTTTCTCCGTCGAGATGTCCAATGCCACCGTCACAGCCGTTCCTCGTTGGTCCATTTTAGTTTGATTGTTGTTACTTTTTTATTTAAATCGGGGAAATGGGTTTATTCTCAAGAATTTGAATTTTGAGGAAGAGGAAAATGTAGCTAATTAGGAAATCTTTTACCGTTCATGCGTAATACTAAGGGTCCATTCTCATAAGAGCATCCAAAATGTTCTTTTCCCTCCATCCTTTTCCTTTCACTCAGCTGTGAAACCCACAATGAATCCTGCGATTCTCCTAGGGCTGAAATCCTCAATTTCAGTTTTAATCAAAATGCCTCTCTTTTGTTCCTTGTTCCTGTGATGCTACCTATTCTTCTATAGATTTAGTTTGATTGTTGTTACTTTCTTGTTTAAACCAGGGAAATGGGTTTATTCTCAAGCATTTGATATAAATCTGTTGCATATTGCAGCAGTCATGGAAAGAAGAGAAGAAAATAATAACTCTGGACTTTCTAAATCTAGCATGTCGTTTCATATTTCTTAGTTCTTATTCTTCAAATGGGTTTAATGAAGTTTTCGTGTGCGATCAGTTTCTTTAATTTCTTGCATCTCTTAATAATTCTTTGGAATGGGATGTGGACAACTTTCAGGGAAAACGTCCTCATGTTATTTTTCTATTTATGGGGTACATTATGATCATGGTCTTGGAGGAAGTTGAAGAGGTATCACCAGAGCTTCTGTCCCCTATCTTGGGCAGTTTAAGAAAGGGGAACTAGGTGATTTCTATTCCTTTTCCTTTTAAAGTCGTATATTGATTTGATGATCAGATAACTACTTTCTTTTTCTCCATCACCAGAGTGTTCTGCCTATTACACGGAAGCTGGGTGAGAGAGTAATTGAAAATTGTGTTTCAAAGCTTGTACTCTACATGCGTCAAGGAGTGCAATATATAGGCTTTCCTTTAGATGATTATGGTAAACTTGTTGCCTATATATGTGTGCAAAATCGTGGGACTCCGGATCATAATAAAGTAAATTTTTTTCAAGGTACCAGTGCTGAGAAACATCTGGTATGCTTCTTGTAATGGTTGCATAATTATGTCTCTTATGATTGATATTTGTGACTTAATTTAAATTATTTTTTAAATGATCCTGCAATGGTTGTTGAAAAGTTTTTGGATGTTTCATGTGTCATTTAATTTCCTGGGATAAGAAGAGCAGTTGCAATCAAGGGATTTGTAATTCATCTTCAGTCAACCAGTCTCTCAAGTCTGGACATGTTTGTTCTCAACAATGGAGAGGTAGAAAAACTGGAGAAGGAAAATCTAGGATGAAAAAGATAACAACTCTTCATCATGGTGTGTTGTAGTCTTGCACTGATTGGAAAATTTTGTCAGCATTCGAAGTATCAGTATGGGATGAGTGAAGGTAGTGAACACAAGTAGACACTGATATTCACATGTGTTTCTTCTTCTACAATCTGACAATATTAGAATATAAAAGCTTATGGGATTGATATTTCTTGCTAATTAGCTTAATAATTACTGACATATTGTAGGGGCTACAGGGCTAACATAATCAATGTTTTGGTAAAGATTTAGAATTTGGTGGTTTTCTTACAAGAAATCTATATACGGACAATCAGCATTGAAGCATGATATATCATGCTGTTTAGCACTAATCAGCAGCTGTTAGAAGTGTTCACTTTCTTTTTTTAAACTTCAGGCTTGTTTAGCTCTGGATGATGGTAAACCTTTTGTTGAGAATTTGATTGGTTCCAGAAAGTCTGGTGTGCAGAAGAACATGCATAAGTATTCCATACATCCTTAAATATTAGTATGTATATTTCCTTTATGTTGTACTTTTCCTCTCAGGCTCTTTTATTTGTGGCTTTTTATAACGAGATAGTAAATGTCATTTCTGCATACGGTCATGCTTGACTATTCTCTTTGTAACTTCCTTTCTTTATAGCAACAATCAGCATCTGATTTTGTTTGAGATTTCATGTTTAGAGAGTTTTAGATATCTAGCTTAAGTAACTATCCTAGGAGGGTTAAGACGCCCATATGCATGCAAATTGGAGAGTTAAGGTTCAGACAAGTTTAAAGTAGATATTTGGTAACTCTTTCATGTGGAGTTGCATTTGTGAGGTGGAGGTAATTCAAGAGTAGTTTTCACCTTTCTATATTAAGATTTCTTTTGTAGCCAGTTCTTAATAAGAGGTGTTGAGGGTTTAGGATAACACATTGTACTTTCCCCCAAAATACAATAGTTTATGCAGTCTTTTTTACAGTTTTAACTGTAAGACTCTGACAATATATGATCATGTTCCTTTTAGAAGTAAGCCCTTAATAATGATTTCTAGTTTTAATGATAGGAATAACTAGCTAATTCTCCAAATCTTGATGCTTCTTGTGAATGTAAGTGCTTCTTTACCCACTATGCTCATATGTGGCTTATTGCTGGTGCGATGCCTTTCATGACTTCCTGTATCTGCTTTGTAACTTTTTTGATGCCCTAGCCTTAGATCTTTTATCTTCTTTCTAGTTTAATGGTATTAGTTGTTAGTTGTGCAAACTATAGCTAATATATTGGTTTCTTGATTTTGCCAGGCACCAGAACAAGAAACCAAAAATGAATTCCAATTTTCCGATAGAGGAAACTATGTAGGATACTAAACTGCAAGCTGATACTTGTGTTTTGCACTATGGCTTTTTACTGCTATGGAGCTCTAAATGCCAATGTACTTAATAGCAAAAGAGAAGGGATCTAAAAAACGACACTTGATATCAATATTTCTAGCAAGAACAGCTCGAAAATCTAGCATGTCGTTTCATATTTCTTAGTTCTTATTCTTCAAATGTGTTTAATGAAGTTTTTGTGTGCGATCAGTTTCTTTAATTTCCGATTTTTATTAGCAAAATAAAAAAAATTGTTTATTTTTCCAATTGTTAGAGCTTCATTTGTTATTCTTGAAAAAAAAGAAAACAGGTGAATGCCTGTTTGGTTAGGGTTTTGTGCCGAAGAAAAATATTAATCTCCCTTTCTTCCACTAGTAGAATTTTGAAATTTTTGAAAAAGTAATCCTTTGATTCAAGCAGAGCAAAAAAGCCCAACTGTCAGGTTGTCTCCATATTTCATCCGCTGCAACATAGGAGTGAAAATCCTCAATTTCAGTAGTAATCACAATACCCTATCCTCTGTTCTTTTTCTTGATCATTTCAATTAAAAGCTCTTGTTTCTGTGATGCTTTCTGATTTTTGATAATTGTGTTGATGGACATGAAAATATGGTTCTTTGGTTTGATTTTATGTTGATACCGTTTTGTTTGTTCTAATTTGCAGAAGTTGGTTCGGGGACTTCATAAATCATAGCAGGTTGCTTATGATAATACTTAGTTCTTGTAATTTTTGCTTCTGTGTTTCTGTTTCCTATACTCTTTAATAGTACTACTACGTACACTTGGGTAAAAGTTCATTTGGTCAGTATGAAAATATTTTACAGGAGTAGGAATTATACTTTTCCTGGATTACTATATTTTTTATTTTCAGTAAGCATATAGGGATGCTAATCTTCATTCTTTATTGGTGAAAGCTACATAGCTGCTAAATAATGATTGGTCTCAAGAGAAGAAGAAAACAAGAATTTATTTCAGAAATGGAAAATTAATGAGAACTGTTCAAGATAAATATATATTTAACACAAACCTATTGCATACTGTAGCAGTACTAGAAACAAGAGAAGAAAAAATAATTCTTGACTTCTAAATATTGAGCAACATCCCAAAAAGTAGCATGTCGTTTGATAGTTTTTAGTGCCTTTTCTTTAATGGGTTTTGGTTATTTTGTTGTTTTATTGAAGTTTTGATAGTTTTTGTTGTTCTACTATTTTGACTCTCTGTTGGCAAGATAAAAAGATATTTTCTCTTTTGTTTTACTTTTCCAAGTGCTAGAGTTTTTCATGTATTATTCTTGACAAGAAAACAGGAGACTACCCTGTTTGGTTGGGGTTTTATGCTAAGAAAAAAGGTTCTCCCTTTCTTAAGCAGTACTACTTGTTGCTTCAATTTCATAAAAAAATAAATTGAAAAAAGAATTATTCAAAAGGCAATATGATAAGCTGATGAAGCTGGAAGAGGCAAATACAACATGTTAATGCACTCCAACAGCGTCATTTCTAATTTAACAATGATGACTCTAACCGCTTTGTTGCATCTCTAATTCCTTCTCATGATACCATTTGCCTCGGTACTAAGAATCATAATTTAAATTTTAATATTTAATTTTCTTTCTTTATTCTCAAACTAAATATATTTACTTCCACAGACAAAACTATGCGGTGATCTCAGCATAAAAAAGAAGTGCTATTTAATCACACAACACATACCTATGGTGAGACCGAAAATTATTTTTTATTATTAGTCTGTCAATTCAATTGCATTAAAATTTGTTTGTTTTTCTTTAAATTTTAGTTTTAATATTTCAGATTTCCAGTTTCTTTTCTAGGTCCTGAAGCTGGAACTCCTGTCGGGACTTCACTGATTGATGCTTATGTTGGTGGTGTGGGGATCACGGAGAGTGTTCCTCTTCTTGATTATATAAATATATATACGTCTGTCTAAAATTTCAATTTCTTTCAGAAGTTTTATTCTTTTATTTTCTTCTCTTTTGCACGTCACGTCTCTCAAGCATACACCTAAGTATGCGCCTTCAATAACTATGCTTGATCCTCTATTACTTATCCTTGTCTTTCAGACATTTCGTTATTCGAACTATCGAACAATATTTTGAGGACTATAATGGATGACCTAAATGTTGCATTTGCTACTTCAACACAAGATGTACATGTCTTTCCCGACTTTCATGGAAACAGGTAAACGATTAGTGAAGATAAGGCCTTTTCAGGTTATAGTGCCTATTTTTTTTATTAATCATTGAGCTGTTAAATTATTTATGCTACAGGTCTCCTATTGCATATCCAAAGGCAAAGGGAATTATTTGAAGCATGACCCTTTACATCAGTGATAGACTATAGAATTTTATAGTGAAAGGAAAAAAGAGAAATGTTCTCTTATGTTTTTCATATATCAAACATAGGAAAAACACAACTTATATAGACTAGCTAAAAGATAGAAAAAATCTTAGATAGGAACTAATTTATCTTATCCCTAAACCTTAGAATGTTTATCCATATCCCTAACAAACAAAAACTAATTAGTTATTCTAACTTATCAACACTCCCCCTCAAGTTGGAGCAAATATATCTGTCATGCCCAACTTGCTAACTTGAAATTCAAATTGCTGTCTAAATAACTCTTTAGTTAAAATATCTGCCACCTGCTGTATAGTTGGTACAAATGGAGTATAGATAATTCCTTCTTCAAGTTTTTCTTTTATGAAGTGCCTATCAATTTCAACATATTTTGTCTTGTCATGTAAAACAGGATTATGAGCAATATAGATAGTTGCCTTGTTGTCACAATACAGCTTCATAGGTAAACTCACAAATCTTTTAAGCTCTTGTAAAACCCTTTTCAGCCAAAAAATCTCACACGCTCCCTGTGCCATTGATTTGAATTCTGCCTCAGCACTACTTCTAGTAACTACATTCTGCTTTTTACTTCTCCATGTGACTAAATTACCCCAAACAAATGTGCAGTATCCAGAAGTTGACCTTCTATCAGTGATTGAACCTGCCCAATCAACATCCATGTACACCTCAACTACTCTTTTTTTATTTTTCTTAAAAAAAGTTCTTTTCCTGGTGTATAGCTTTAAGATGTTCTTTATATGAAGAATGCATAAACTGACTTACCAAGCTTACAGCGAAAGCAATGTCTGGACGAGTATATGATAAGTAAATCAGTTTTCTAACTAACCTCTGATATCTTCCTGTGTCTACTGAAACACTATTCTTTACCTCCCCAAGTCTAGAATTAGCTTCAATTAGAGTTTCAGAAGGTTTACAACCACTCATTCCAGTTTCTTTCAAGAGATCTAGAATATATTTCAGTTGTGAGACAACAATGCCTTTCTTTGACTTTGCCACTTCCATTCCAAGAAAGTATCTTAGCTGGCCTAAATCTTTCATTTCAAACTCTTTGGCTAGGTTTTGTTTTAATATGCTTATTTCAATTATATCATCTCTAGTCAAAATTATATCATTTACATAGAAAATTAAAATAGAAATTTTGTCTTCAATAGAACTTTTTATGAAAAGAGTATGATCAGATTGACTTTGTTTATAACCTTGACCTTTAACAAACTTTGTGAACCTCTCGAACTATGCTCTAGGAGATTGTTTAAGGCCATATAAAGATCGCTTTAGCTTACATACCTTGGTTCCAAATTTCTGAGCAAAACCAGGTGGAGGTTCCATGTATACTTCCTCCTCTAAGTCACCATTCAAAAAGGCATTCTTCACATCTAGATGATTCAAAGACCAATTTAGATTAGCTGCAACAAACAAGAGCACTCGAATAGTATTGAGTTTCGCCATAGGAGAAAAAGTTTCATAGTAGTCCACTCCATATATTTGAGTAAATCCTTTGGCTACTATACGAGCTTTATATCTTTCCAAGGATCCATCTGAATTGTACTTCACAGTAAATACCCATTTACATTCGACAACTGTCTTCCCATCTGGCAGATCCACTTCTTCCCAAGTAGCATTCTTGTCCAAGGCTCTCATCTCCTCCAAAATAGCTTCTTTCCACTCAAGAACATTTAAAGCCTCCTGAACACTATTTGGAATAACCATACTAGACATTTGTGAGATAAAAGTATAATATGGTGATGAAATATTTTTGTAAGATACAAAATTTAACAAAGGATGTTTAGTACATGACCTGACACATTTCCTAAGAGCAATGGGAAGATCAAGTTGACTAGATGGATTATTTATAAGAAGTTTTGGAGACTTACCATAAATTTCATGATCCAACCTCTGATTAGATTCTTGATGGTGCTGTGGGATGGTGGCTCTTTTTTGTGCTTGATGTCCCTTTGAATATACAAGACCTTTAAACATTTTCGCATAGATATCAGTTGTTTCAATATTTTGATTTTGAGATGACCTTATCAAAGGCTGTTCAGTATTTTCAATATTTAAATCATTTGTTTCCACACTTTCTGTCACGACCCCACCCGTGGGCCCGTGACCGGCACTAGGGAATGGGTAGGCTTAAGGCTACCGAAACCTGTAGTAAGCCTGACACTCACTGACCGACATATTTATTTACGAAAATACCAAACTCACAAATTTCCATTAAAACCCCATAAAAATAAAATTATACTTTGAATCCTTATTCCAAAATAATCCTCCAATTAAATCCTACACACAATTAAATTAAATAATCAATTTCCAACTTAAAATTTAATACTACTAATCAATTATAATACCAATTCTCCCAAAATTCTTTTATAAAAACATCCTTTATAATTTCTTCCAAAATTTTCCAATATATAATTTTTACTTATATAAATATGCATTTGGAAAAAAAATTTGAATAACCAAAATATAATCATTTCTCAAATAGTTTACTTAATTACTCCTTAAAAATCAAACTAATTGGATATGGAAAATAACTCATTTATTAAATATATAAAAATTCGGGGTGTTACATTCTCCCCCCCTTAAAAAAAATTCAACCTCGAATTTTAAAAGAAAAGGGGCTACACTCTAAGACTGAAACTAATTAGGAACCTCTCATCTCCAACTCGGCTTCTCGGGAACTTTCCTCGGCAGAAACTAAACTAAACCACAACACTCATCGATAAAACCCTTAAATAAAACTGGCGAACCTGAAAATCCGCGATCCTCACTTACTACTCCTCGGAAACCAAATCTTTACTTGCTTCCACACACTGAGGATCCAACACGAGCAAAGATCGAAAATACACTTCCTCAGCTCAGACTTATAACTGGATTTGACCCTCAACCCTGGTTTACCAACTTTGTCACGACCCCACCCGTGGGCCCGTGGACCCAAGACTAGGAATGGGTAGGCTTAAGGCCACCGAAACCCGTAGTAAGCCTGACACTCACTGACCGACATATTTATTTACGAAAATACCAAACTCACAAATTTCCATTAAAACCCCATAAAAATAAAATTATACTTTGAATCCTTATTCCAAAATAATCCTCCAATTAAATCCTACACACAATTAAATTAAATAATCAATTTCCAACTTAAAATTTAATACTACTAATCAATTATAATACCAATTCTCCCAAAATTCTTTTATAAAAACATCCTTTATAATTTCTTCCAAAATTTTCCAATATATAATTTTTACTTATATAAATATGCATTTGGAAAAAAAATTTGAATAACCAAAATATAATCATTTCTCAAATAGTTTACTTAATTACTCCTTAAAAATCAAACTAATTGGATATGGAAAATAACTCATTTATTAAATATATAAAAATTCGGGGTGTTACATTCTCCCCCCCTTAAAAAAAATTCAACCTCGAATTTTAAAAGAAAAGGGGCTACACTCTAAGACTGAAACTAATTAGGAACCTCTCATCTCCAACTCGGCTTCTCGGGAACTTTCCTCGGCAGAAACTAAACTAAACCACAACACTCATCGATAAAACCCTTAAATAAAACTGGCGAACCTGAAAATCCGCGATCCTCACTTACTACTCCTCGGAAACCAAATCTTTACTTGCTTCCACACACTGAGGATCCAACACGAGCAAAGATCGAAAATACACTTCCTCAGCTCAGACTTATAACTGGATTTGACCCTCAACCCTGGTTTACCAACTTTGTCACGACCCCACCCGTGGGCCCGTGACCGGCACTAGGGAATGGGTAGGCTTAAGGCCACCGAAACCCGTAGTAAGCCTGACACTCACTGACCGACATATTTATTTACGAAAATACCAAACTCACAAATTTCCATTAAAACCCCATAAAAATAAAATTATACTTTGAATCCTTATTCCAAAATAATCCTCCAATTAAATCCTACACACAATTAAATTAAATAATCAATTTCCAACTTAAAATTTAATACTACTAATCAATTATAATACCAATTCTCCCAAAATTCTTTTATAAAAAAATCCTTTATAATTTCTTCCAAAATTTTCCAATATATAATTTTTACTTATATAAATATGCATTTGGAAAAAAAATTTGAATAACCAAAATATAATCATTTCTCAAATAGTTTACTTAATTACTCCTTAAAAATCAAACTAATTGGATATGGAAAATAACTCATTTATTAAATATATAAAAATTCGGGGTGTTACACTTTCTTTATTTTTTCGACCCATTTTCTTTTGAAACATGATCAGACCCCCAAGAAATACCATTATTTGAAAAAAAACTCAAAAGTTAAATCATAATAAGAATTTAAATCAGAACCAGAATTAGTTGAGACATCTTCACTAGTGTTCTCCCCCTGAAGATAAAATTTGTCAAAGTATGATTGTCCTTCAAAAAAAGTGACATCTATAGAAATAAACATTTTTTTCAAAACTGGATCAAAACATTTATAACCTTTTTGATTTGCAGGATAGCCTACAAAAATACATTTATGTGCTGTTGGATCAAGTTTTGAACGTTTGGTGATCATAATTATGGACAAAATCCACACTTACAAAATTTTTTAAAGGAATGTTGCTGGTTAGCCGAGTTATGGGAAACATTCACTAAAAACTTTAATTGGTGTTTTAAAGTTCAAAATTCTTGTAGGCATTCTATTAATCAAATATATGGCTGTTAAAACTGCTTCTCCCCAAATATACTTTGGAATTTTAGTTGTAAAACTAAGAGCTCTAACAACCTCTAGGATATGTTTATTTTTCTCTCAGCCATCCCGTTTTGCTGAGGCGTGTTACTACAAGAACTTTGGTGAATAATCCATTTTTCAGCAAAAAATTGTCCCAACACATTGTTAAAGAACTCCTTTCCATTATCACTTCGAAAAATTTTAATTTGAGTCTGAAATTGTGTTTGAGCCATATTATAAAATTTTTTTAACACACTTTCAACATCAAATTTTTCTTTTAAAAGAAAGACCCAAGTAACTCTAGTATGATCATCAATAAAAAGGATAAACCAGCATTTTTCAGAAAATGTTGGCGCTCTAAAAGGACCGCAAACATCACTGTGAATCATGGTAAATGGCTTGGACTGTTTATAAGGTTGCGATTAGTAAACAGTTCGGTGATGTTTAGCTAATTCACAAAATTCACATCGGAAAAATAAAGGATTTTTATTCATGAA
The DNA here is from genome assembly GCF_019578655.1 of Ricinus communis. Taxonomy (NCBI): domain Eukaryota; kingdom Viridiplantae; phylum Streptophyta; class Magnoliopsida; order Malpighiales; family Euphorbiaceae; genus Ricinus; species Ricinus communis. The sequence continues at coordinate 26,396,390 of NC_063263.1, read as the reverse complement.
TAACTTTGGGAACAAATACTTTAAATATTGAAAATTTGGATGTCCTAACCGATAATGCCATAACATAATCTTAGTGTCACTTGAAACAGAAATAGAATTGAAACAAGTTTGCAGGTATTGCCTTCTAAAGGTTGACTCATCATTGAAGAAGTAGAGTCCACCATCCAATGTAGCCCAATCATCTTCCCCGAGGATAAATCCTGAAATTGACAGTAGGAAGACTTAAAAATCACTTGACAATTATGATCAGAGATTAATTTACTGACAGACAAAAGATTATATGACAAATGTGGAACATGTAAGACATTCTTAAGAACTAGGGAAGACGAAATAGGAATTGTTCCTTTCCCAGCAACAGTGGCTAAGGAACCATCTACAATTTTAACCTTTTGATTTCCTGCACAAGATATATAAGAGGAAAAAATTTGCGAATTGCCAGACATGTGATCAGTAGCACCTGCATCTAATATCCAAGTGCTATGGGATTGTGAACAAGCTATGGCTGTAATGAAAGAATTACCTGATTATGCAAAAGAACAAGACAGGTTAGATTTTTCTAAAGTTTGGGACTTAAACATTTTATACAGGTGCTCTATCTGTTCCTTGGTAAAAGGAAGAGATTCAGAAGAAGACTGCTGCCTCAGATTAGTATTGCTAGCTTGAAAAGCTTGTACATCTCCCCCTAACTTGGTGTTATCGCTACCTGTTTTCTTCTTCGGTTTCCCATGCAATTTCCAGCAAATATCTCGAGTATGCCATGATTTTCGACAATGATCACACTAGGATTTCTGCTTTCCCCTGAGTCTGTACCTCGAGTTACAAGAGCAGATCCCTCAGCATCTATTTTTTATTCATCATCTTTCAGCATCACTTTTCGTCGTGCTTCTTCTCTACGCACTTCTGAAAAAACTTCTCTAATAATTGGTAAAGGATCTTTTCCTAATATATGTCCACGAACCTCATCAAGATCTTTGTTTAAACTAGCCAAGAAAATAAATACTCGTCCTCTTTTAATTTTCTTTTTGTATTGAGCACTGTCATTAGGATTCTCCCATTGTTCATCTTCAAACATGTCCAATTCCTGCCAAACAACCATCATAACATTATAGTAAGCTGTTACCTCTCGATTACCTTGTTGTATTTTCCACATATGGGTGTTTAATTCGAATAACTGCGAATGGTTGTCCAAATCCGAGTAAGTTTCTCGAACTGCTTCCCAAACATCTCGAGCAGTCTATAAAAATATGAATGGTTTTCCAATAACCGGATCCATTAAGTTAATCAACCAGGCAGTAAACATTGAATTTTCTGAGTGCCACTGCCTCTATTTCGAATCATCGGTTGTTGGTGGTTTTATCTCACCATTCAAGTATCCAAGTTTCCCTTTTCCATCAATCACCAACCTCATGGACTGAGACCATTCAAGATAATTCTTGCCCTTTAGTTTGTGAATGGTGATTTGAAGAGAATTCTCAGGAGGAACAGGTGGAAGTAACTGAGAAATTCCTCCTGATGGTGTCACACCACTGCTAGCTTCTGAAGTGGCGGAACTAGAGCCAACCATGGCAGCCTTAAAATTCATGATCAAGCCTTAAGCTCTGATACCATGTAGAATTTTATAGAGAAAGGAAAAAAGAGAAATGTTCTCTTATGTTTTTCATATATCAAACACAGGAAAAACACAACTTATATAGACTAGCTAAAGGATAGAAAAAATCTTAGATAGGAACTAATTTATCTTATCCCTAAATGTTTATCCATATCTCTAACAAACAAAAACTAATTAGTTATTCTAACTTATCAACATAGACAATTCCTTTACATTAGTGATAGACAATTGGCTCTTTAATTCCTTGCTGTCATGCAAGTTATTGCATACGGTACATACCATATTGTGGAGCATTGGAATGCTCATGGTCACAAAGTAAGAAGCATTGCTTTTAATCTTCATGCATTTATTTTTCTGTAATGACATGTTTTATATTATGTTTAAATATATAACTACATCTCATACTTTCAGTTGATTTGTGTTATCATGAGATTGCTTTATAATGTAGTTGTTTATATTTTCAACTATGTGTTTCTTAGTCAGTGGAATGATGGCTATACCTCCAGATGTAATTTGTTTTATCATTTCCTGTTCTTTCTTATATATCTTCTTCCCTTGCAGGTGACATGCTGCTTGCGTGCTGTGGCCTTTTAAGAAACTGTGTTTGTTCAAGAACATGCAGATATTATTGGTACTTATCTTCATAATCTCTTTATACTGTTCACATCTTAAAATTTTCCCCCTGATTTTAAAATTATAGTGCATTCTTTTGATCAATGGATAGCCTTTGTAAGGTTTCATTTTTGCAACTGCAATTTATTCTCATTATTCTTTTCCCAGTTTGATATAATACATGGTGAAGTCTCAATGTTCACTAGTTATTAATTATTGTGAATATATGTTGCTAGGAAAGTCTTTCAATCTTGAATTGGTGGCTTGAATAGTTTATGAAACCTCAAATTGGACCTTGAATAGTTCATACCAATAAGGTTTGATGTAGGATGGATTTAGGAAACCGGTTCTATGTTGATTTCTTGAAAAATAAAGGTTAAGATTGAATTTCATTTCTGATTTAGCAGAAATTCCGATATGAAATAGAGGAATAGAAAAGAAAAGACAAGAAAATTTCTAAGAGTCAAGACTTAAAAGGTTTAGGAGTCACACCTAAAGAAAATTGAAACACATAATTCTAGACCAACAATTTGCAGGACATATTTGTTAATAAATTTGGAAAACTCTCAATAGTAATTGTTACAAGCATAGATTTGTATAGACTAAACTAATCCTACCACTACTAAATTAAGTTAAACTTTTAATTCACACTTAAAATAAAATAAAGACTTTTAAAATAAATTTTAACTATTGTTCCAGCAAAACTGGAAATTATAGAAATTCTCCTTGCAAAGCTAGAAATTGCGGAAATACCCTTTGGGTGTTGAAATTATAAAAATTGGAGCAAAACATTAAATCTAGTGATTCTTTGAATTTTATTTACTTGATATCAGGTTCATAGTGAGTTACAGAGTTAGGAGAACTGTGCAGGTTGGGATTGCAATAAATTTGTCTTTTAGAACATGTATACAATTAAAGAAACATGCACTAAATTCAGTATTGTAAGACTATGATAGCTTGCTCTGACTACTTTTGAGAATAATAGTTTTTCTATTATTTTTGCAGTGTTGTGTGCATGTTAACAGACTTAATGCTTACTTGTTCATGACTGGTGTAGGTTGCCCTATTGTACTACCACGAGTATTAGGTACTGTTATTCTCGGTGTTGTTGCCGCAAAATATGCTGGTCTCAGTGAGGCCATGATGGCCCTGAATGCGGCCGGTCAGGGATGCATGAGCACTTGTTCCTAAATCTTCAGTTCAATTCATAACTTTTATGACATATAACTAGGTACAAAACAATAAATGATTAGGGGAGAGGTTTTAAGTGAGTGCAAAACATAATGCAGCTTTTCTTGTTCTGTCTTTGCTGGAGTTCCTATTAGTCATTGTTTTCTCTTGGTTCATCCCATTCCCTCCACCTTCCTCCACCTCTCCAAGAAAAAAAATGAGAAAAACAGACAAAAGGACTTTGAAGGAAGTATTACTTCAATGACGTTAACCTCAATTATGCTACAGAATTTTATAGATCAGTTGTGAATAAATAAATCTAAAGGCCCTTGCTTAAGATTGGGGCTTGAAGTTGATGGTAGAATTGGGCAACCCATGGCAGACTTTACCTCATTGCTCCTTCAAAGTTTTCGTGGTCTATGTATTATAGAGAAAAAGTTGCAGAAACTGCCTAAATGAATTTTTACTTGCATTTTGTTTCTTATGCCATACTTTAGCTCTGCCTGGGTCTAGTCATTTGGTTGAAGGTTTGATTACATTAATAAACCACCTCTGCATAGCCTTAAACTACATTAATTTGTTTTTCTACTCAGCACTACCTTTACTAGTAAAAAAAGATACTTCCTCACTTTCTTATAAACTTTGTCTTTATGGAGCATGATAACGAAACAATATGTCATCATATGGCTTTAGTTTGTGGTACTTCTACTTGTCATATGGTTGAATCACAGAGCAAGCTGTTCATTTATGGGGTTTGGGAACCTTTTTGGTCAGGTAACGTCTAGAATTTCTAATATCAATGTCTGTCTCTTTGAAAATTATTACAATGCTGGGGCAGGCTATCATTTTGGAGTATTGTGAATGTTTGAAATGATTTTTAAGACATGAATGTGCAGACATGTATACATATTATCATACTTTAATAAAAAATCAGCATTTATTTATCCACGGCAATATATTGCTAAACTTAATCTTAAGGCCTTTTTTTTTTGCAATTCCTGCAGCAATGATCCTTGAGTACTGGCTTATAGAGGGTGGGCAGAGTGCTACTGGTGCATTATTAGATTACATCATAGAAAACCATGTTGCTTCTCCCTACCTTGCAAATTGTATTGCTTCTCAGAGTAGGATATCAGTTTCCAGCATATACATTTTAACTAAATTATATTAAATACTTTTTTTACGTAGTAATATGGCTTAATTGATCCCATAGTTGTTAAAGGTGCACGAGGCACAGGCCCTAACGCCTCAAACACTAAAAGGTGGGAGATGTAGGCTTTTTAGTTTAAAGTTATTTTTTTCCCTTTTCTTTAACTGTTTCCATATTTATACAATCTCCAACATTAATCTCAATATGCAAGTGAACTTATGAAGATCATGCATACCAAATTAAAATAAATCAACTATAAGAAAGAAAGAAATTCATGTTGCTTTAGATCAGAAGGGGGATAAGACGTTGCTGCCAGAATTATTCTACATTACAATACCAGGTTTCTCCTCTCTCTCTCTCGTCATCTTTTTTTTTTTGACTCTACCTTCTCTATTCTTCTCACTCCAATTTTACCTTTATTTTTTTAAACCCAAATAGTTCCCCCTTTTCTTGCTTTTCATTTGTTAAACGCTTTCACTGGCTCAATCCATAAAACAATGTCCTTGATCTTTTGATTCTGTCTCTGCTGCCTCTCAGTTCTCTATCCTTTGGCTCTCACAACCTCTTTTTTTTTTTCTTTCCTCTTCTCTCTACTTTTCTGGAAACCTCACATCCCACATTTACAAGCAGCAAAATAACTTTTCTTTTTTCATGTTGATTTTTAGTAATGCCATGTTAAATTATTGATGCTACCATTATCTTTGTGCCAAGTTAAATTGTTAACTTTATTTATAAATTAAATATATATTATTATCTATAATTAAAATAAGTACGATAGTCGTACAGCAAGTGGGTAAACGACTCGTTTTTATAAATTTATAAAAACTTTATTCAACACATTATTTTTAATATAATCTTAATTTCTTAAATTTATTTTATCATAATTTAAAAAAATAAAAATTTCATGTATCAAAAATAAATAAACATGTTAAAATAAAAATCTTCATAATAGTGACACATATTAAAAAATTTATTCCAAAATTATAATATATATATATATATGTATAATCCAAAAATAATTATAGATTTAGAAAGAATCAAACTAAATTGAATTAAAATGGAACATGGATAGACGATTAGTTCTTATAAATATATTAAAAAATTATTTAATATATAATTTTTCATATAATATTAATTTTTATAAATTTATTTTATTATGATTTAAAAAATTTAAAAAACGGGAATAAAAGTCCACACATATAAAAAAAGAAGCAGGTCCCCGCATATGTGATGGTTCTCTAATCCACAATACATGTTACGAATTACATTAAATAATATTTAATTTATTATAATTTTAAAGAATATTATAAAATATTAAAAATTATTTTTAATTTGATTTATAATCTAAATTTATATTATTATTTAGAATTAAAATAACTATGATAGTTGTCACGATCCGATCTGTGGGCTCGTAATCGGCGCTAGGAAATGGGTAGGCGTAAGGCTACTGAAACCCATAGCAAGCCTAACTATTCGCTATCTCAATCAAAGTATAATCCAAATTGTATCAATTATAACACTAACTTTTAACTATCCAGATACTATGTTTAATTCAGTCTGCTAGCATAAATAAGCAATACCTGAATTAATATGCCATTACAAATGATAAGTTTGAAATTACTACTGCGGAGAATCTAGAATTTAAAAATCAAATATACCAATAAAATCAGTTATATTAAACCTGAAGGTGAAGGAAATCGGGATGCTAGAGGAAAAGAACTACGGAAAGCTAACAAATACCAGTTAAATTTGAGACTATCAGTCTCGATAGTGAGTTAAAATCATACATTCAAAAATGAATACAACCACTATAATAAAACATTTGTTTAATCAAAATAAAATATTAGGTCATGTAAAAATACGGGTCATGCCATGATTTAAAGAAATATATTTTATATGCTATGGAACGAGTATCTCAGCAGAACCCTAACCCTAATACTAACAGCCTTTTTTGGCTCTCTCACTCCAATAGAACTGGCGCCCAGAGAGCAGAGCTCGACCAGAGTCTTTAATTCCAGTCTGGTTACTTAACTTCCAATAAACCTGGCTCCTAGAGAGCAACGCTTGACCATAGATCTTTAATCCGGCAACCAAACTCCACATAAGCCAGAGAGTTGAACTTGACCAGGGCTTAAAATATTATTTTACTACCTGCCTCAGATTTATACCATTGCGCATGCAGTCCTGATGCAACCCATCAGGTGGCATGTTCTACTGTCGTCTCATCCCGAGTCAACATGCAATCATAATAACAGTGATGTAGAAAATGATATACGAGTAGTAAATATATACATTATTTAAATCTTTTAAATCAATAAATCAGAATTGCTATATAAAACTTTAGCATGACACAGGTATAGTAGGGTCTAACAGATATATGACTTTAACTCATAGTTCTGGTGACCCTCTTGCTCTGCTCCTATGCCTCGAGTGGAGCGAGTTGAAATGATGTATTATCTATTCACAGGAGCAATTCAATCAATAAAAGTAAAACATTTAATAAATAACCCTAGGCCTAGACCCCTAGAACTGACTGTCTAAGAATTTCGACTTAAAAATTCTACCGAAAATTTGGCAGAACCTCCCCTAAATTACGAACGTTTACCCCCTGTACAACGGGTCTAGGACCTGCTAGAAACACTTCTAATATTCATCAATTAATTAATGGAAGTCGGACCACCAAAATCACATTATCTTTCTCGACTTCGCAACACATCATAGATCCCAATTATTGGCAGACAGTCCGACATAATATTTATTTTGGGAATACATCCACACATAATTTTTCTGGTATTAAACTAATTCAACTCTATCACATCCACTACAAACAAACACATAATTAATCAATATAAATTTTTTAATTAACAATCTCTAAAATCAACAGGCTTGGTGTATTCGGCGGCTCCCTATTTAGTAATATGCATGATTCCTTGGTAACCTCTAGTTTGATAAGGAAAACAATAGAAAATGAATTTGCTAATGATTCGGTCAAGAGGAAGAAACTTATAATATCATAGCTGCTCATGATTATTTTGGCCGATTGATATTCCAATATGCTAGTTTCAACAACTCTTGTTCTTTACACTTCTTCCTAGCTGCTTGGTCTGTAGTAGGTATTTGGTTCACTGTTTTAGGTATTAGCATTATGGCTCTCAACCTAAATGGTTTCAATTTCAACCAATCTGTAATTGATAGTCAAGGTCGTATAATTAATACCTGGGCTGATATTATCAACCGTGCTAACCTTGGTATAGAAGCTATACATGAACGTATCTAGACCTAGCTGTTGTTAAAACTCCATCTAAAAATGGATAAGACTTTGATCTTAATATGTGTGAGTTCTTGAAGATAAAATAAAAGAAAGGAGCAATAGCCTATTTCTTGTTTTATTGAGAGGATTGGCATTGCTCCATTTTTTAGTAATATATATATATATATATATATATATATATATATACCTCTTGTATTCTTCAAGTCACACAAAGAAGAAATATAGTGAGAAAAGAGAGAGTATAGTGTGAGAGTGATAGTGAGAAGAAACACCTTCCTCTTATATTCAATTTCTCCTCTTATAAGTTATATTTCTTAAGTTTAAAGCTTTCATTTTAAAGCTTTTATTTCAAAGTTTGTATGTTTGTTCAAAGTTTGTGTTCAAAGTTTGTATCTATCAATAAAATATCTCTTCTTATCTTCCATTTTTGTTTAAGATTTAACAAGCGTATGCTCTATGCTTGCCTCGTCTGAGGATCTTGCACACCAGAAACTTGTCCATCTGCTATCTTGGTATCAGAGCCTATTAGGTTCCGGGGAAGAAACATCATTTGCATAAAGAAGATTTTAAACTCATTTCAGTTTGCATCATATCACTGATAAACAAGCATTGTTCATTTATGCACAGTAGTAAGTCCCGTCAGGTATAAGGGCAGTAAAACTGGTGGCTTGGTTCATGTTTGTTTAGAAAGTTATTTTGGTTTATTTTATTTAGAACCATTTTTCTATAGATCTTCTTCTTTCTCAAACTCTTCTACCTCTGAGTCCTCAAGGTACAAAGGTTTAGTAAATAGTGAAGAAATCACTATTGAAGATTTTTCAAAGCATATTGATGATTGGAAAATACCCAAGGTTCAAAAGAAATAAATTTATGAGTTTTCAAAGTTTCCTCTCTTCAAAACTGATTTTACTATCAAAACTGAAGAAAGAGATATTCATATTTCAAAGCCTTTTGAAGAAATTTATCTTTTAAATCCAAAGACCCTCCAAAAGCATAAAGAAAAAGACTATAAGTATATCCATATAGGCCTTGTCTAGGTAGAAATAAAGCCCTTTACTAGAGAAGGTTTAGATACTTCCATCTTAGCAATCCTTAGAGATGCTAGGTTTACAAATTTTTATGATTCTTTGTTAGGTACTGTTGTGTCGAGCCTGAATAAAGGACCAATTTCTTTCAATTGCTTTCCAAACATTACAATGTCATTAAATGATAAAAATATTTTAAAGAGCATCGTTCTTCAAATAAAGACACATAATTACAAAATGCTTGAAGGATCTATTCCGATAGCATTGATTTTCAAAATACATTACAAAGCCATGATTTCTGCTTTTGGTTCAAAACACAAGCTCCATTCACCAAAAGGAGAAACCTTATTCCTACAAGCAGATCTCTCCAAATCCAATGCAACTATTCCAAAAACCATTCAATGGAAAGATATCACTCTTCTAGAAGAATGGATCCTTGAAGGAGAAACCCAACCTGAATCACCAAAGCAAACAGAGCCAAATACAAATCTAAAAAATATAACCCAATTTCCAGATGAAAAAGTAAAGCTTACATTCAACAGGAAATCAACCTCTTCTAGATTTTCTGATGATGACTCTTCAACATCGACCATAGATATTAGAAGGGTATCAAAAATACCTTCTGTTATTTATGCTCCTTACAAAGAACCAACCCCATCTCAAACACAACCTAGATTTTCAACATATGATATACCAAGCTCAAACAATATACTACAAAATGTTGATTATCAAAGCAATATCCCCAGACCAGTCTACAATGAACCAAAAAAAGAAGATGAGGAGATAGAGATCATCTCTACCCCCTCTTCACCATCACCATCTGCAATAACACAAAATCTAGAAGCAGAAATCAACATGATTTCAAAAGATTTTCAAATTGATAAAAAGCTTTTACATGAAGATTTCTATTCAAAGAAAAATCATTCTAAAAAACTTTGGTTTCTTAAGAATTTTTTACAAGAAAAGGATAGTATTCAAGAAAGATACTATCAATTTTGCATTCAAAACAAAGTCCAAATCAAATTTTTTGATTGGTTTCAAATTTATTGCAAAGAAAATAGTATTCTTTATCCTTTCAAAGAAAAGCTTATTAGTCCCGTCACTGTAAGAAACAAGGCTCCAGAGTGGAAGGTCGGGGAAAACCAAACCATCCAGTCTGAACATCCTCCCTTTAGAAAGATAACCATTCCTTATGGAGAGAATGAAATAGAGGCTACACCTTACAAATTGATAGGAGAAGATCTTGAGAAGAATGTCAAGAATATTGTTCAGCAGAACAATTTCTCGAATACCTATCTTAACACAATAGGGAAGCAGCTTGTTAGGATAGAAAGCTAGATCTAAAAACCTCCTATAGTCTTCACCTCTCCAATCCCCAACACTGAACATCCAAAAGAGATAAGCCGATTAGAAAAGCTCAAAAATCCAGTCTTCAAACCCTACCAAATCTCAAAGCCTAGCCAAGACCAATTTCAAAAGCAAACTGAATTTGCTAGAGCAGTCAGGGAACAACTTAGCAAATTAGCCACTTCTAAGTCTTCCAAAAACCTAGTACCAGACACTCCTCAAAGCAGTAGGAATATCAGTGCTATAGATCAAGCCCAATGCGATGAATCCAATGATTCAGAGCTTGAAAGTGTCACTGAAAAACCCTCCAACATCAACAGATTGGGATGGCAAGCCCCTAGATTGACCTGGCATACTCCTAGGAATACTACTCCAGATCTAGGAATAGAAAATAAGAACAATATCCTAATCCAATCTAGGTTCAATGCCTCCTCCGTTTATGAATGGAATATAGATGGAATGTCAGAATACAATATTCTTGGTCTCTTACAACAGATGACCATGGCAGCCAATGCTTACAAAACCCAAAGCGGTACCTCTGATAGAGCCATTGCTGAACTCCTCATAGCTGGATTTTCTAGCCAGCTTAAAGGATGGTGGGATTACCATCTCACACAAGCACAACAGCTCCAAATCCTAGGTGCTATCCAAACCACAATAGAAGGGACCCCCATCTTAGATGAACTAGGAAGTCCAATTGAGGATGTTGTGTCAACCTTAATCCTAATAATTTCCCTCCACTTCATAGAAGACCCTTCTCTTCTAAAAGATAAGAATGCTGAGCTCCTTAGCAACCTAACCTGTAAAAAGCTTAGCAATTTCCAAGCCTACAAAGACACCTTCCTGACCAGAGTCATGCTTAGGGAAGATTCAAACCAACCTTTTTGGAAAGAGAAATTCTTAGCTGGTTTACCTAAGATACTAGGTGAAAGAGTTAGAAATACCATAAGAGAAGCCCATAATGGCCAGATCCCTTATGATTTCTACACTTATGGTGAATTAGTGAGCCTTACCCAGAAAGAAGGATTGAAGATATGCCATGACCTTAAACTTCAAAGACAACTCAAATGGGAAATGAAGAAGACTAGGCAAGAACTAGGTAGTTTTTGTAATCAGTTTGAGTATAATCCCATAGAGCCTTCCTCTACCTACAAAGGAAAATGCAAAGAAGATTTTTCCAAATCTTTTAAGAAAAAACAATTTTTTCAAAAATAGAAGAACTCCCAAAAATAAGGAGAATTTCTACAAAAAGCCATCCTCTTCAAAATTTCCAAAACAAAATTCCAAAAAATATTTTAGCAAAATTACTTGCTATAAGTGTGGCAAAAAGGGCCATACTTCAAAGTATTGTAAGTTTTCTAAAAAACTCCATGAGCTCCAAATAGAAGATGAAATTTTAAGCAAAATTTCTGCTCTTCTTGTTGATTCCTCTGAATCAGAATTTTCGAATAGTGAGGAAGAGTTCCAAATTGATGAAATCAAAACCTCATCCGACTATTCTGAATCAGATTCTGAAGATATTTCAAAGAATATTAATATGCTCACTAGGCAACAAGAAGCTCTTCTTGAAGCCGTCAAGCATATTAATGACCCCCAAATCCAAAAACAAGTTTTGAAAGAAATCTTAAAAACTGAGACCCTTGTCCCCTCTTCTAGTAAGAATACTTATGATCTTACTATGATCTTGGATAAAGGGAAAAAGCTAAAAACCCTCTTCCTACCGTCCAAGAGCTTCAGAAAGAAATCAAAGCCATCAAAACAGAGCTCAAAGATTTGAAAGAAAAACAATAAAATGATTCTATTTTGCTCCAAAGCCTGATTCTCAAACAGAATAGTGATTCTGATTCTAAAGAAGAAAATAATTTTCAAAATCTTGAGGTTTCTGAAAATGTTCCAGAAAACTTCATTAACGTTTTAAAAGAAATTACCTCAAGAAAATATTTGATTCAAATAAAACTCATTTTCCCTGGTGACTTCCAAATAGAAACCATCACTTTATTTGATACAGGAGCAGACCTCAACTGTATCAATTATGAGCTGGTTCCTAAAAGGTATCATCAAGAAACTAAAGAAAGACTTACTTCAGCCAATAGTTCAAAGATTAGGATTGCGAAAAAAACTGAAGCTGCAATTCTAAATAATAATATTGCTTTAAAAAATATTTTTATTCTTACAAAAGATCTTCAGCAAACAATTATTTTGGGAACTCCTTTTATCAATTTAATTACTCCTTTCAAAGTAACTACTGCTAGTATTATTTTTAAAGCTAAAGATTCAAAGATTTTTTTTCCTTTTATAGAAAAACCTAAAAAGAGAAATCTCAATCTTATTAATGGTCTTGAATATCCCAAAATAGTCATCTTCGTTTGAGTCACCATCTAGGTTTATTGCTACTGAGCTGGTGCTGGAAGAGGAAGATGAAGCTTTTGATTTTCCTTTGGAAAAGGCGGTTTCTGACAATTGTTTAATCAACTGTAAGAAATCTTCTTCTGTCTGAGCCACCGCTAGCTTTGGAATTATGAAGGACTTCTGTACCAAGAAAGTGGTCTGTTCTTTCAGAGGTGGTAAGAAGCTATTTTTTGAAAGGAAATTTTGTACCATCTTTTGTGATAATTTTTCTTGGTGGTTAAATTTATCCCACCATTTGACTTTGAACCTTCGGGTAAGAATGATTTCTCCATCTGCTGCTTGATTGAAATGGAAATACCATACACATTTTCAGGGAAGAAAAAAGTTTGAACAAAATAGAAGTAACGGGGGAAATATTTTTCTATTTTATTGGGTTTATAGTGGGCTTTGAAAAGGTTAAACAGAGGTAGAACTTCTGGAATTATGGTCTTAGGAACATTGCCATAAAAATTCCACCATTGTTTAAACCAATAGGGGATCTTTGAAATTTGGATTGAGCTTGTATTGAAGTAGAAAAGCCAAGAATGGTTTTGTCCTTCGTTTTGAAGAAGAAAAGTATTAAACCAAGCTTGTTGGTAATCCCAATAGTTGAAAGAAGTGTTTAGGCTTGATGGGTAGGTTCTTTGGAGGGAAGTTGGGAAGGATCTTGATGAGTGTAAATCCATTCCCCAATCTGTAGGGTGGAGGATTCTTTGTATGGTGCATGTGGAATATGCAGGGTTTTTATGGTCTTTGTGTTTTTTGAAGTGTTTGAACTTTACAGAACCAGTTACCTCAAGGATAGACTAGTAATAGGATTGAGGCTTTGAAATATTCCAGGGCTTGAAATACCATCCTGGAGGGAAAATCTTTGAAATCAGTTTTGAGGGGCTTTCTGTACAGAATCCTTCCTCAATAGTCAAAATGTTTTGAAAATTTTGCTTTTCTATATATTCGTTGGATTTGAAAAGTTTTGTTTGTGACAAAACTATTTCTTGAGAGTTGGGCTTTGAAATACTTTTAGAGTTCTGAGATAGGTTTTGAGGAAAAATTTCTATCTCAGATTTTGAAAAAGGGATAGAAAGTATACCTTTACCCTTGTTAGAAGAGGAGGATGACTTTGGAGAGGCTTCGGGTTGAAGTTGTATCATTTGCTTTGAATATTCTTCGACCCTTTTTAGGAATTCAGGATCTTACTGTGCAAACCACTCTTGAATTTGCGATTGTTGTTGGGCCGGATCGACCTTGCTCCTATCAATTTCTTCCTGGATGATTTCCGTCCAGGTTCTGATGGGCTTTGAAGAAGAAGACAAAATTTCCTTCTTTGGACTTTGGACATGCTTTGAACTTGCTGTCGACTTTTCTTCTTTCGCTTTTGATTTTCTTGGCATTTTCACTCCTGTTTTTGAAGGAATTCTCTGGTTAGAAAGTCTGGAATTGAATTCGAATCTCCTCTTATGTATTCGATTTCAAAGTCAAAAACAGAAAGAATGGCTTTCTGGCAAAAATTTGTTTTGAAGCTATGTTTTGAACATCTTTTTGTATAACTTCTTTAGCAGATTTACAATCAATCCTTAAAAGAAATTTTTGGTTTAAAAGATCGCTTTGAAATTTTGAAATGCACAAAACTATCGAAAGAATTTCTTTTTTGATAGTTGAATAGTTTTTTTTGTGTATCATTCCAGTGTGCAGAAGTAAACTGGACAATACATTCTTTGTTGTTTTGGACTTGCTTAAGAATCCCACCATATCCTAGATTTGATGCATCAGTTTCAACAATTTTGAATGTAGATGGATCAGCTAGGTGTAAACATGGTATTTCAGAAACTTGCTTTTTTATGCTTTGGACAATCTTTGTATGCTCATCGGTCCATGCATGGGGGTTTTTCTTTAACTTATCATGCAGGGGCTTTGCTAGACAGTTCAAATTTGGATAAAAATCCATCACATAATTTAAACTACCAAGGAATCTTTGTAATTGTGTATTTTCCAAAATTTTGTCTGGAAACTTTGAAGTAAAGGCTAGAGACCTTTCAATTGGGGTGATAGTTCCCCGCGAGATATAGTGACCAAGAAACCTAATTTTTGTTTGGAATAAAGATATCTTTGAGTTTGAAACCACTAAACCATTTTTCTTAACAATATAGAAAAATGTCTCCAAGTGTTTGAAATGTTGCTCTAGAGAATTTGAAAATATCAACACATCATCAATGTAGACAATGCAAAACTTTGAATAAGGATTGAAAATGTCATTCATGATTTTTTGAAATTCAGAAGGAGCATTTTTTAATCCAAAGGGCATTACATTCCATTCGTACTAGCCAAATGGAACTGTAAAAGCAGTTTTGTATCTGTCTTTTGGATGAATCTGGATTTGCCAAAATCCTGATTTCATATCAAACTTTGAAAAAATAAAGCAGAATGAAGCTTTTGAAGAAGATCCTTTTTGTTTGGAATTGGGTATCTAATCCATTTTAGGGCTTTATTCAAAGATTTGTAATTAATCAACAACCTAGGTGTTCCTCTTTCTATCTCACTATTTTTGTTGACATAGAAAGCTGCACATGACCAGGGGGATCTAAATTTGGTAATCAAACCTTTTTGCTCTAAATCTTTTATTTCTATTCTACAATGGCTTTCTAGGGCTTCATTCATTTGGATGGGTCTTGCTTTGGTAGGGATTTGCTTATCAAAAAATTCTTTTTCATATGGTAAATCTACCATATGTTGTTTTCGTCTCTAAAAAGCATTAGGAAGATCAAACAAACTTCATTTTCAATCTTCTTTTGCAAATCAGTGTTTTTTCTTTGGACAAAATCATTTTGCATTTGATTTTGGATCCTTTTCAAACCCATATCTTATTTTAAGTGGAAAAGCTGGGTTTGTTTTCCTTTGATCAAAGCATTTATCTCAAAATTGTAAATTGAATGGGCTTTAATAAGATTGAGATTTCTCTTTTTAGGTTTTTCTATAAAAGGAAAAACAATCTTTGAATCTTTAGCTTTAAAAATAATACCAGGAGTAGTTACTTTGAAAGGAGTAATTAAATTGATAAAAGGAGTTCCCAAAATAACTGTTTGCTGAAGATCTTTTGTAAGAATAAAAACATTTTTCAAAGCAATATTATTATTTAGAATTGCGACTTGAGTTTTCCCATGATCCTAATCTTTAAACTATTGGCTGAAGTAAGCCTTTCTTTAGTTTCTTGATGATACCTTTTAGGAACCAGCTCATAATTGATACAGTTGAGGTCTACTCCTGTATCAAATAAAGCGATGGTTTCTATTTGGAAGTCACCAGGAAAAATGAGTTTTATTTGAATAAAATATTTTCTTGAGGTAATTTCTTTTAAAATGTTGATGAAGTTTTCTGGAACATTTTCAGAAACCTCAAGATTTTGAAAATTATTTTCTTCTTCAGAATCAGAATCACTATTCTGTTTGAGAATCAGGCTTTGGAGCAAAACATAATCATTTTGTTATTTTTTTTTCAAATCTTTGAGCTCTGTTTTGATGGCTTTGATTTCTTTCTGAAGCTCTTGGAACGTAGGAAGAGGGTTTTTTAGCTTTTTCCTTTTATCCAAGATCATAGTAAGATCATAAGTATTCTTACTAGAAGAGGGGACAAGGGTCTCAGTTTTTAAGATTTCTTTCAAAACTTGTTTTTGGATTTGGGGGTCATTAATATGCTTGACGGCTTCAAGAAAAGCTTCTTGTTGCCTAGTGAGCATATTAATATTCTTTGAAATATCTTCAGAATCTGATTCAGAATAGTCGGATGAGGTTTGATTTCATCAATTTGAAACTCTTCCTCACTATTCGAAAATTCTGATTCAGAGGAATCAACAAGAAGAGCAGAAATTTTGCTTAAAATTTCATCTTCTATTTGGAGCTCATGGAGTTTTTTAGAAAACTTACAATACTTTGAAGTATGGCCCTTTTTGCCACACTTATAGCAAGTAATTTTGCTAAAATCTTTTTTGGAATTTTGTTTTGGAAATTTTGAAGAGGATGGCTTTTTGTAGAAATTCTCCTTATTCTTGGGAGTTCTTCTATTTTTGAAAAATTATTTTTTCTTAAAAGATTTGGAAAAATCTTCTTTGCATTTTCCTTTATAGGTAGGGGAAGGCTCTATGGGATTATACTCAAACTGATTACAAAAACTACCTAGTTCTTGCCTAGTCTTCTTCATTTCCCATTTGAGTTGTCTTTGAAGTTTAAGGTCATGGCATATCTTCAATCCTTCTTTCTGGGTAAGGCTCACTAATTCACCATAAGTGTAGAAATCATAAGGGATCTGGTCATTATAGGCTTCTCTTATGGTATTCCTAACTCTTTCACCTAGTATCTTAGGTAAACCAGCTAAGAATTTCTCTTTCCAGAAAGGTTGGTTTGA
Source organism: Ricinus communis (assembly GCF_019578655.1). Classification (NCBI taxonomy): domain Eukaryota; kingdom Viridiplantae; phylum Streptophyta; class Magnoliopsida; order Malpighiales; family Euphorbiaceae; genus Ricinus; species Ricinus communis. The sequence goes on along the minus strand of NC_063263.1, from coordinate 26,379,423 downwards.
ATCTTCCCTAAGCATGACTCTGATCATGAAGGTGTCTTTGTAGGCTTGATTTATGATTGAGTATCCTTTGAGATGTGTTGAATACTCTCTGTTGTGGACTAGGGGTATAAACTGAAAGGAATTGCTAACTGTAGTTTTATGAGGTGAGTTGTTAATTGCTTGAGGACAAGAAATAGCTTAAGTGTGGGGTAATTTGATGAGCATAGTTTTACACATATTTGCTTGCATATTATTGCGTATGTTCTTAGCAATTATTGTGCTTTTATTCCCAGATCACCTGTGTTTTATGTTCTTTTGCATTTCAGGAACATTTATAGGACCATCATCGGTGTTTAAGCAATTATAGATCAATACGTTCGGAAACGGATGAGAATTCATCAAGATCGGACAAGAGCCCGCGTTGCACACATTGAGCACGGCCTGAGTCAAGGCCGTGCTGACCATCACGGCCTGGACTCTGGCCGTGACCAACCATCGAAACTTGGTCTTCAAAACAATAGTTTGGGCACGATTCCGTAGCCACCACGGCATTCAGCACGGCCCGTGGTGGATAACACGGGGAGAAACATGGCCCGTGGTAGCCAACACGGGGAGAAACACGGCCGTGGTGAAACCCTACTTGGTGAGATCCACAGTTTCAGCACGACATGGACTCCAGATTAAATGCTGAGTTAAATATATAAGAAAAATTCATTTTTTCTTAGAGAAGGAGAGGGAAGAAGTGACATAGAGCCCTGGCGGCTGGTTCGGTTTCTACACAATACTGAGTGCAAGAGAGAGTTGCGGGGAGTAAGAATCCCAGAATCGCAAGGTTCCGAGTGCAAAACAGAAGTGGAAGCAATTCAAGAGGCAGTCTGGGAGATTAATCAAAGTGTAGATCCAAATTTGGAACTGTTCATCCAATTCGAGAGAAAAGGGTGTACATGTTTTATTTTCATTATTCTTTCATTGTGATTGATTTCCTAGATTGTTTTAAACATGAACATGATTAGCTAGATTGATTTAATCCATTGGGATTTCTTTACTATGTTGGCTTGATATTATATTGTTGGATTGTTCGAGTTGGTTTTGTATTCTTCTTGTTTTCAGTATGAATAAGATTATGCATTATTCATGAGACGTTGTGAATTGTGATGTTTAGATTGCTTTATGAGATTGAGAAATCCGTTTGGCAATTGGAATTTTGAATAACAAGAACTGGTTAATAATCGCTTAGAGATAAGGATAATTAATTAGCCGGATTAAGAATTAACAAAGCTTAATAGGGGCGGATTAAAGCTTAATGCTAATTTAAGAATCAATCGTTAGGAAGAGATTCCAACTTTAGGTTATTAGGTTTAGGAATTCGGTTATCTCGAGAGAGAAACCGAATTGATTAAGAATAAATCCACGGGGAGCATAATTAGACTCACCGATCCTTTATCTTTTGTTTGATTGCCAACTAGTTTAGATTCCCTTTGGGTTTGTCTTCTTGTCTTGATTATTTCACTTATCAATTACTCCTGCATCTCCCTTAGGACTTAGCTCGTAGTTAATAGTTAGTTTAGAATTTATTCATCATCCATTTTAGGTTAATATAACAAAGAACAAAGGAGTAACTCTGGGCTTTCACTTTCCCGAGGAATACGACCTTGATACTCGCCATTAGTGCTAGACTGCATCGATAGGTACACTGCCTTAGATTGTAGCTAACACGAGTAGCACAAATCAAGTTTTTGGCGCCGTTGCCGGGGAATTGTTTGAAAACTAGAGTGAAATTTGCTATTTGTTAATTTAGCCATTTTTTTTTCTTTCTTATTATTTTATGATTTTTATTTTTATTTGTTTATTTATTTTATTTTATTTGTACATATTTATTTAGCTTAAGTTTATGATTCAGATAGTGAATGATAAGGAGGTTCAATGCTAAACTCAAAATCTTTGTATGACGCATTGGAAAATGAGAATAGGAACTAAGAGAGTGCTAAAAATTGGGATGCCCATACATCTTTAGATGCTCGAGTGGAATCATTTTGCAGGGCTACCGATCAACTCTCTTCTCCTATCCTTTCATCTCAAGTCTTTTGTGAATTTTGTTGTGGTTTACATGTCTGTAATGATTGTCCATTGTATAGTGATGTTGCTCATTGTTCTTATAACTGTGAACAGGTGAATTATACGGGAAGTTGGCCAAATGACTCGTATGGAAGCACCTACAATCAAGAGTGGAGCACTCATTCACCCTTTGGATGGAGCTTAGATGGCCAAGAACCACTAGGAATTCAGCAACTACATCAGCAGCCTAATGTTGCACCTTCAACTCAAGATGAAGAGTTAGTGTCAGAGGAGCTGATGATGAGGTTCATAACAAGTCTTGAGGAAAGATTCCAACAAACAGAGAGGATACTTGAAGATTAACAAGCCTTGATTAACAACATAGAGCATCAAGTAGGCTTAATCTTCAAGTTACTAGCGGAAGAGCAATTGAGAACTCCATCAAAGGCTACTGAATCCGAGGAACATTTGAGCGCCATCACTTTGCGTTCAGGTGAGAATTTTTCTGGTTTATCTATTATGTTTGACGATGATGCTTATGTGCAGGACGACTCTTTGAACATGGAGATAGGACCAGAAAAGGAAGAGGCAAACATGATCCCTCTGAAAGACTACCAAACTGGAATGTACGATTGATGATCTTTGAGTTGCGATTAGAGGAATTGTTGGTAGATTTTCCACAAGTCCCCTCGATGATGGAAGATGAGCACGAGTTGTCCAATGAAGAAGTCTTGGAGGAGCTCGAGTTTCTCCTAGCAAGTGAACCAAGCCAGGGACTGAAGAAAACCATCGACACTCCTGAAGAGATTGCCCAACCATCGATCCTTCCAATTGTTGAAACTCCAGCTTTCAAATTGGAAGAGCCCCTAGAGCATCATGACTACGTCCAATTATACGAGGAGCGAGTCTTGCCCATCATATTGGCAGCTTGCTTGATAGTCGGGAAGAGGAAATTGATGATTATCCCTCTAAGCGGATACTTGAAGACATTTGCTTGGAAGAAGGATGGATGGTCGTCGATCACGCCCATTTGCCTTTCACCATGAGTCCAGCTAAGAAGACTCATCACATAAAAAAGAAGCGCTTTTGGGAGGCACCCCAAACTTTATCTTTAATCTTTAATATTTTAACCTTTTGTTTTGAAACATTTTATTAGTTTTAGTTTTCATATTTTCAGTTTTAATTTTATTTCTTTATTTTATTATTTTCAGATTCTACCGAGGAGGCACTGAATTTCCACAACATCAGCCTCGATGGATGATCAGGGCAGTCCCCTAGATCTTTTTATTTTTCTGCATTTATTTACTTTATTTTTCATACATGTCATGCACTTGGATTGTATTGCCTTTGTTCTCTGAGTTGAGCATTCCATGCGGGGTATCCAATACATTTTACACTGAGGACAGTGTGTTCTTCAAGTGTGGGGTGCTTATGGATAAACCTTAATCTCTCATATGGATTTTTAATATATCTGAAATTGCTATGGCTAGGTGTTGTGTATTTTTAGGGGATGTTAGGACACTGTGTTTTTATGCACTTGAGTATGCTATTTTTAAGCTGATTGATGACTTGATTTATAGAATTGTAGTTACTTTTCTTTGTTGTTCATTGTCCTTGGAAAACAATTTATGGTGTTTTACACATCAACCCTGCCGGGTTAAACCGGTGTTATTTAATTATTTTTCGAATTGTCAAATTTTAACTTAGAACGTTGATAATATCATATGCATGTGTTTCTTAAATAATGATTCAATTAATGATGTTGCGAACCAACTGCACCTAATACCACACCTGAAAGTGAGATTTTGAGCCAGTTGAGCATTCATTATGCTTATGCTCTTTATATTTCTTGTTTGAGTGTGCATTGTACTTAACTTTGCTTCTAGAACTTGCTTTGTAATGCATGTTGAAGTTACATGAATATTGTGAATACCATGAGATGATTTGGGCGATTTAGGATTCCCGCATTTGACCAAAAGCCTACCACCTTATGTTTCCATTAGTTAGCCAATTTTTGAGCCTTAACCTTTTCTTCATAATCTACACCTATACACTTCAATTATACCATTCTTTACATTTATCTTTCCTTTACCCTTATGCTGGAATTTCTTTCTGTGATATGTTCGACTTTATGAGGGATTAAAATGCTAGTTGCTATATTGGTAAATTCACTAAATCTTTTTGATATTTTAAATGCTCCCCTTGATCCAATTTGTATTTGTTATTCTTTATGTTTATTCGAGTTGTATGCGGCGGTCGCTAATAAGCTGCTAGTTCATTTCTTTAAAAAAAAAAAAAAAAAAAAGAGAAAAGAAAAGAAGAAGAAGAAGAAAAAAAATATAATAAACAAATCTCTTTAATTATTTATCTTTTTATTTGATTTAGAGCATTTGCGAGCGTTATTCTATGAAGTAGGGATTTTAGTGAATGATTCTTTTCGTGATCTTAGGCATTTAATCCTTTGAGCATATAATATTGTTTATCGCACGAATTCCAGCATTTTCATACTTCTGTCCAAATCTCCGTACCTTTACCCTAGCCCCATTACAACCTTGGTAAAGACCCTTTGATTTTGGTATTTACTTATTCACAGTAGCGAAGATATGATTTATAAGCAAGCTTATGGTGAGCGGGTCTTGTGCATTTGCTTTGAGGGATTTGTTATTTACCTAATATACACTTTGAGCGACTTGAGTGATCCCTGTGAAGCATTGGTTCATGATGTTGGTGTTGAGTTGTCATTTAAGTTACTCATGCATTAATATTATTTCTATTCTTTGTTAATGATTTGTAATTTGATTTATGATTGAGTATCCTTTGAGATGTGTTGAATACTCTCTGTTGTGGACTAGGGGCATAAACTGAAAGGAATTGCTAACTGTAGTTTTATGAGGTGAGTTGTTAATTGCTTGAGGACAAGAAATAGCTTAAGTGTGGGGTAATTTGATGAGCATAGTTTTACACATATTTGCTTGCATATTATTGCGTATGTTCTTAGCAATTATTATGCTTTTATTCCCAGATCACCCGTGTTTTATGTTCTTTTGCATTTCAGGAACATTTATAGGACCATCATCGGTGTTTAAGCAATTATAGATCAATACGTTTGGAAACGGACGAGAATTCATCATGATCGGACAAGAGCCCGCGTTGCACACATTGAGCACGGCCTGAGTCAAGGCCGTGCTGACCATCACGGCCTGGACTCTGGCCGTGACCAACCATCGAAACTTGGTCTTCAAAACAATAGTTTGGGCACGGTTTTCGTAGCCACCACGGCATTCAGCACGGCCCGTGGTGGATAACATGGGGAGAAACACGACCCGTGGTAGCCAACACGAGGAGAAACACGGCCGTGGTGAAACCCTACTTGGTGAGATCCACAGTTTCAACACGGCATGGACTCCGGCCGTGCTGACCAGCACGGCCTTGACCACGGCCGTGCTGAGTTAAATATATAAGAAAAATTCATTTTTCTTAGAGAAGGAGAGGGAAGAAGTGACATAGAGTGGTTCGGTTTCGCACAATCGAGTGCAAGAGAGAGTTCGCGGGGAGTAAGAATCCCGAATCGCAAGGTTCCGAGTGCAAAACAGTAGTGGAAGCAATTCAAGAGGCGGTCTGGGAGATTAATCAAAGTGTAGATCCAGGATTTGGAGTCATTCATCCAATTCGAGAGAAAAGGGTGTACATGTTTTATTTTCATTATTCTTTCATTGTGATTGATTTCCTAGATTGTTTTAAACATGAACATGATTAGCTAGATTGATTTAATCCATTGGGATTTCTTTACTATGTTGGCTTGATATTATATTGTTGGATTGTTCGAGTTAGTTTTGTATTCTTCTTGTTTTCAGTATGAATAAGATTATGCATTATTCATGAGACGTTGTGAATTGTGATGTTAAGATTGCTTTATGAGATTGAGAAATCTGTTTGGCAATTGGAATTTTGAATAACAAGAACTGGTTAATAATCGCTTAGAGATAAGGATAATTAATTAGCCGGATTAAGAATTAACAAAGCTTAATAGGGGCGGATTAAAGCTTAATGCTAATTTAAGAATCAATCATTAGGAAGAGATTCCAATTTTAGGTTATTAGGTTTAGGAATTCGGTTATCTCGAGAGAGAAACCGAATTCGGTTAAGAATTCGTCCACGGGGAGCATAATTAGACTCACCGATCCTTTATCTTTTGTTTGATTGCCAACTAGTTTAGACTCCCTTTGGGTTTGTCTTCTTGTCTTGATTATTTCACTTATCAATTACTCCTGCATCTCCCTTAGGACTTAGCTCGTAGTTAATAGTTAGTTTAGAATTTATTCATCATCCATTTTAGGTTAATATAACAAAGAACAAAGGAGTAACTTTGGGCTTTCACTTTCCCGAGGAATACGACCTTGATACTCGCCATTAGTGCTAGACTGCATCGATAGGTACACTGCCTTAGATTGTAGCTAACACGAGTAGCACACATCACTTTCTATCCTAACAAGCTGCTTCCCTATTGTGTTAAGATAGGTATTCGAGAAATTGTTCTGCTGAATAATATTCTTGACATTCTTCTCAAGATCTTCTCCTATCAATTTGTAAGGTGTAGCCTCTATTTCACTCTCTGCATAAGGAATGGTTATCTTTCTAAGGGGAGGATGTTTAGACTGGATGGTTTGGTTTTTCCCGACCTTCCACTCTGGAGCCTTATTTCTTACAGTGACGGGACTAATAAGCTTTTCTTTGAAAGGATAAAGAATACTATTTTCTTTGCAATAAATTTGAAACCAATCAAAAAATTTGATTTGGACTTTGTTTTGAATGCAAAATTGATAGTATCTTTCTTGAATACTATCCTTTTCTTGTAAAAAATTCTTAAGAAACCAAAGTTTTTTAGAATGGTTTTTCTTTGAATAGAAATCTTCATGTAAAAGCTTTTTATCAATTTGAAAATCTTTTGAAATCATGTTAATTTCTGCTTCTAGATTTTGTGTTATTGCAGATGGTGATGGTGAAGAGGGGGTAGAGACGATCTCTATCTCCTCATCTTCTTTCTTTGGTTCATTGTAGACTGCTCTAGGGATATTGCTTTGATAATCAACATTCTGTAGTATATTGTTTGAGCTTGGTATATCAGATGTTGAAAATGTGGGTTGTGTTTGAGATGGGGTTGGTTCTTTGTAAGGAGCATAAATAACAGAAGGTATTTTTGATACCCTTCCAATATCTATGGTCGATGTTGAAGAGTCATCATCAGAAAATCTAGAAGAGGTTGATTTCCTGTTGAATGTAAGCTTTACTTTTCCATCTGGAAATTGGGTTATATTTTTTAGATTTGTATTTGGCTCTGTTTGCTTTGGTGATTCAGGTTGGGTTGCTCCTTCAAGGATCCATTCTTATGGAAGAGTGATATCTTTCCATTGAATGGTTTTTGGAATAATTGCATTGGATTTGGAGAGATCTGCTTGTAGGAATAAGGTTTCTCCTTTTGGTGAATGGAGCTTGTGTTTTGAACCAAAAGCAGAAATCATAGCTTTGTAATGTATTTTGAAAATCAATGCTATCGGAATAGATCCTTCAACCATTTTGTAATTATGTGTCTTTATTTGAAGAACGATGCTCTTTAAAACATTTTTATCATTTAATGAAATTGTAATGTTTGGAAAGCAATTGAAAGAAATTGGTCCTTTATTCAGGCTCGACTCAACAGTACCTAACAAAGAATCATAAAAATTTGTAAACCTAGCACTAAGGACTGCTAAGATGGAAGTATCTAAACCTTCTTTGGTAAGGGGCTTTATTCCTACCTGGACAAGGCCTATATGGATATACTTATAGTCTTTTTCTTTATGCTTTTGAAGGGTCTTTGGATTTAAAAGATAAATTTCTTCAAAAGGCTTTGAAATCTGAATATCTCTTTCTTCAGTTTTGATAGTAAAATCAGTTTTGAAGAGAGGAAACTTTGAAAACTCATAAATTTGTTTCTTTTGAACCTTGGGTATTTCTCAATCATCAATATGCTTTGAAAAATCTTCAATAGTGATTTCTTCACTATTTACTAAACCTTTGTACCTTGAGGACTCAGAGGTAGAAGAGTTTGAGAAAGAAGAAGATCTACAGAAAAATGGTTCTAAATTCATTTTAAAATAAACCAAAATAACTTTCTAAACAAATATGAACCAAGCCACCAGTTTTACTGCCCTTATACCTGACGGGACTTACTACTGTGCATAAATGAACAATGCTTGTTTATCAGTAATATGATGCAGATTAAAATGAGTTTAAAATCTTCTTTATGCAAATGATGTTTCTTCCCCGGAACCCAATAGGCTCTGATACCAAGATAGCAGATCAACAAGTTTTTTTTTTTACATTGGGCTTTTGGCCCATTACATAAATATTTTGGGCTGCTATTTCTAGTTTTCAACCCAAGGGCTTTACAGAGGTGTCATTTGATGGGCTTGAATATCCCAAAACAGTCATCTTCATTTGAGTCACCATCTAGGTCTATTGCTGCCGAGCTGGTGCTGGAAGAGGAAGATGAAGCTTTTGATTTTCCTTTGGAACAGGCGGTTTCCAACAATTGTTTGATCAACTGTAAGAAATCATCTTCTGTTTGAGCCGCCGCTAGCTTTGGAATTATGAAGGACTTCTGTGCCAAGAAAGTGGTCTGTTCTTTCAGAGGTGGCAAGAAGCTATTTTTTAAAAGGAAATTTTGTACCATCTTTTGCAATAATTTCTCTTGGTGGTTAAATTTATCCCACCATTTCGGGTAAGAATGATTTCTCCATCTGCTGCTTGATTAAAATGGAAATACCATACACATACCCAGGGAAGAAAAAAGTTTGAACAAAATAGAAGTAACGGGGGAAAACGTCTTTCTATTTTGTTGGGTTTATAGTGGGCTTTGAAAAGGTTAAACAGAGGTAGAACTTCTGGAATTATGGTCTCAGGAACATTGCCATAAAAATTCCACCATTGTTTAAACCAATAGGGAATCTTTGAAGTTTGGATTGAGCTTGTATCGAAGTAGAAAAATATATATATAAACGTTTATTTTCTTTTCTTATTGTTTTAATCCTTAAAATTCAAAAATAAAAGAATTATTTTTAAAAAATCTTTTTATGGGTCGCTTTCTGAAGATTATATATATATAGTTTATGTAATTATTTTAAATCAAGTATATGTTCTTCTCAATCTTTTTTTTTTTTCTGAAGTTCTTTTTTTTCGATTGAAAATAAAAGATATAAAAGATAAAGCTTTTATTTTTATGTCTTTTTATTTTTGTAGTTGTATTTTATTCTTGTATTTGTATCTTATAAAATCTTTTAAGAGAGATAAATTTGAAATTTAAATGCTAGAAATTGAAACCCTTCTACTTCTAATATTTAATCGAATATTTGTTTTTAAATAAAGTTATAGAATTAGGGGTGGATGTAGCTAAGTGGATCAAGGCAGTGGATTGTGAATCCACCATGTGCAAGTTCAATTCGACTTTAATTTGATATTTAAAAAAAAACTTTTAATCTCTTTTACTCCACTTCATTGTTTAATTCATTTCTTACTTTATTTTTTTATAATTATTTTCTCATATTTTTTTAGTGAAAAACATACAATTAAACAAAAAAATACCAATATAAGAAAAATAAAATTATATCATTCTATAAAATGATAAACCAAATAATGTCTCGATCGTGAGCAACAACTTTACTCGGTCTCTGATAAGCATCATACTACACATGTTTTCATGCCCGATTGTTTACATTTTTATGCATGATTATCCCGTTTTATGCTAGAATCACCTGTCTTTTGTTTCCTTTCTCGTTTCAGGTCATTTTCGAAGGACACCATCAATAATCGAGGGAAATACGTGTGATTACGGACCAAAATCCATCAAATTGGGCGAGGACTAGCACCCCGAGGTTGACCATAGCCTGGACTCCGGCCGTGCTGAATTGCCAAGAAGCTATCCCCAATTGTGTCATTTCAGCACGGCTTCCGAAGCCACCACGACCTCCAGCACGGCCTGTGGTGGCTCAGCACCGGCTTCGGCACGGCTTGGAAGGAGTCAGCACAATAGACTCCCCAGATTCAGCACTGCCTGGACTCCGGCCGTGCTAAATCAACTATATAGGCAATTTTGAGTTCTTTTGTAAAGGACACGAATTTTTGACTCAATTCCAAGACACACACTCAATCAATTATTTCCTATACCTCAATTGTAGACCTTGAGAGATCAAATTCATCAATTGAAGGAGGGATTTCACTTGTTCCAACGTCGAATTGAAGATCAAGACAAACTTTGGGAGCATTCAAGAGGCAACTAGGGTTTGAGATTTCGAATTTGCTAATTTAAGGTTTCTCATTTAACTTGAAAGAGAAGGGTGTACATGCCTTTAATTTTCTTTTCCTTATTTTGTTCCTTAATTGCTTTAACCATGAACATGAATAGCTAGATCTTTTGAACCCATTGAGGTTCACCTTTGTTGATGGATTATGCTTAATTATTAGATTTGTAATTGTCATTCTTGCAATCTTCTTACTATTTAGTAAAAAAGTTTGATTCAGTTAATTTAAGATGTTGAATTAATTGTTTGTGGGTTGTTTCTTGACATTGAGAAATACTTGTTAAAACTGGACATTGAATAGTAAGAACTGGTAGTTAACAGTTAGAGATAAGGTTGATTTACTCGCCGGATTAAGAATTAATAACTTTTAATAGTTTTAAATCATGCTTAATGCTAATCTGTAGTAATCCGATAGGAAGAGATTCCATTAGGTTAGTGCAGGTTTAGGAACTCGGTAAGCTCGAGAGAGGAACCTGGTTCAATTTAGGATTTAGGCACAGGTAAGCAAGATCGGCAATCCATAAAATCCATCTTTAGAATTCCATCACTTAGGCCCCCTTTTGGGTTTGTTTCTCTCTTTGCAATTGTTTTTTTTATTGTTTGTTGTCCTTCATTTACTTATTTGCACTCATAACCATTAGCTGGTAACGTTAGAACTTTCACACCCTATTTCAGACTAGATAACATAGCAAACAGTAGTAACTCTAGGTTCACCCGATCTCCAGGGATACGACCTTGATACTCACTAGTGCTAGACTGCATCGGTAGGTTCACTGCCTTAGGTGTAGGTTGCATAAATAGACCATCAAGTTTTTGCCGTCACTGGTAGCATCAGGTTTGGTAGATTTTTGATTTTTTTCCATTGTAATTAAGTTATAGATTTTAATTATTTCTTCTACAAATTAAAATTAAATCATTTTAAAAATAAAAGTAATTGATAAAGATTAAAGTTTGGCTGAAATTGATACTTAATAAAAAGTTTAAGAACATTTCTAAAAAAGATAAATATAATAAGTTTAGAGATTAAATTAAAAATTTTAATTATCAACTAATTTCTTTTATTGAATTGACTAACAAAAAAATACGAAGGGAGGTAATAGTTGACGGAAACAAATGTTAATGAGTTAATAATTCACTTTTGAAAATGCAAGGTCAGACTTGTAAATTATGGCAATTCTCAGAAAAGTAATAGTAATTTTTCTTTTGTTTTTTAGCATAAATATATTGTATTACGGGACAAAGAAAAGTAATACATTGTTCATTGTATTTGCTATAAATCTATTGTTAATTTATTAATATAATTTATAAATTTTTGACAAAAATATTAAAAATTAATATAAATAATATGAAAATCTATAAAATTTTAAAAAATAAAAAACATTCATACTCAAATTTCAATTATTTTAAAAATATAAAATATGCTTAAAGATATAATTAATTATTTATTAGTAATTAAACTTCAGTAATATAAAATAAAATTACTAAGATTGAAATATAGAAGTTTATAGAAGAAAAAGAGAAGTCGATACAGTTTAAGAAACATTTATTGACTTCAACACCTTGTAAAAATAGAGTTTCTTATTTCTTTTTCTCAAGGTCATTTATAGATAGAAATTATAAAATAATATAAGAATATCTAATATTTGGAATCTTTTGCAATTAATAAATAAAAAAGAATAACAAATTTCTAAGAAAGAAAACAAAGCTATAAATGAATATAAATTGTAGGTTAAATGAGTGAAAAGCAAAATATACTGAATAAGTAATTAAATTATAGAAAGAAATTCAAAAAAAAAAAGAGAAGACAAAATTTATAAATAAACTCAAATTAGTAAATAAAGAAAAATAGAAATAAAAAGATATATTAATATGTATTATTCACACACGGCAAAGTACACTGAACGTATAAGTAATAAAATGATGAGTTAGGGTATCGTTCCACTGTCAAACATATACTAATATTTAGCAAACAAGATGTTGTTTGGATATAGTAAATTTGAAAGAAAACTAAGCTAAAAGAAAGAATTAAGTCAATTAGAATATTTATTAAGGATAAAGTCTATTCAGGTAATGAAATTTCCTAAAGAGTTAAATACTTCATGAATAAATTAGCAATTAAATCAAACTCAAGAGATGAATTGATATTCACAATTTTTGGGTAAAAATCTTTCGCAGGTGATTAAACCCCTAATTCCTAAGAGGAGGGAAAGGAATCTAATTTTAAATCCACTCAATTAGGTCATGCATTAAGATTAAGGAACTATTAAACCAAAGAATCTTGTAGATCTATCTTTAGTATCCTAATCAATTCTCAATCCTTAAGATGTCATCAATTTATAAATAGTTATCTCTAATCAATTTGTGAAAATAAATTTCATTCAATTGAAATAGATAATTAAGTAATCAAAGTGCTAAGACAACTTATAGAAAAAATTTAATTGCATAAACTTAAATCAACCCATATAATATAATTTAGGGTTCATCAAAACTCAAAGAGCAAAGAAAATTAGTTTCTACACATTGCAAATAAGAAAGAAGAAATAGAAAAAGAAGATCTCCAACTATTCATGGATGAGAAGTAATCTTCTAACTTGAATCTTCAAATCTTGGAAACAAAAATGGAGTTAATCTCCTTCCTTGAATAATATTCAACAAAACCCCAAGAAATGAAAGATAATTGACTTTTGAAGTTTCTCTCTCTAAAAATGAACTAAAAGACTGCATCCTCGAAAAATGAAACCTAAAAGATCTTTAAATAGTGAAAAAATATATATTACACAGGTACCCACATGGCCGTACAACGTTCATGACTTTTGTAGCTTTAATTCTTCTTCTAGGTTACACGGGAAGGTCACACGAGAGTGTAAGCTTCCCGTGTGAAACCTCCTTAGCTTCGGTCCTTTTAGACTAGGTGATACGGGAAGGCACAAGACGTGCAAACTTTCCATAGCCTTCTTGCATTCGTCTAATTTTACCAATTCATACCGGCAAGCCACTTGGCAGTGTGCTTCCTATGTCAGTCTAAAAAGCTTCTACCCTTTGATGGAATTCATTGTAAAATACAACACAGGAGTGTAGCTTCCCATGTCATGCCCATGTAGAAGCTTAACATTGGATAAAAATGCCTTTTCTTTGCCTGATTCTCATGCTTTTCGATTCCATTCACCTTTTTAACATGTATTATCCTCACTTAAAAGTATTGAAAACCATGTTTAAACAAACGAATCAAACTGAATTAAAAGTTAAATCAATATAGAATAAAGCTCGATAAAAAGTGCTTTTAACACTTATTAAATTTTCCACATTTGAGCAATTGCTTGTCCCCAAGAAACTAAATAAAATAAAAAGGTTGAAATGATAAACTCTCTCTCCAAAAATAGACATCAAATAATTTATTAACTAATCATCCATACAACCACAACTTAGAATCATTAACCAAAAATCAATTCTCAAATAAAAGACCATAAAATAGGGTAATCTCATAATAGGAAGCAAAGAAAATCAAAGGCTTGACATCTAAAGTTAGGGGAATAAGCATTCTTTCCAAACATTTCTAAACTTTAAAGAAGATAGAATTAAAAATTTTCCCTCTAAGCATAAAACAAATTCTTCATGAAGCACAATCACTTATATCTTTTATTATTATTATTATTATTATTATAGAGATTTGAGCATATTTGAAATTACCATTCTAGCCTTTTGACGCGAGAATAGACTTTGGCAATACCGACCCTCAGTTACTGAACAAAAGTCACAAGTCCAAAATATTATTCATATTCTCGGATTTTTTATTTATTTATTTATCACTTTTATTTTTTATTCTCAAAACTTTTTGAGAATAGCGGAATAGAGTGACACACTTCTTAATATTGTATATTTTTCGTGTACTTTTATGTATTTCGTAAACATCACAAAAGAGTAAGAAATTACAAAAAAATATTAGATATGTCTACTCGACAAAATTAAGAGAAATTGAAAAAATCTAATGCTTATAAACATAACTAAAGTTTCAAGATATAAAATAACTAGACAATAACTATCAATTAAAAACCTAGTATGGAAATTAAGTTCAATTCATAAATAAAAGCCAATTCAACTAAATTGCAATTCAAAGAACAATCATTCGCCAAAAGACACAAAGAAATAATAACCCCTTCCCCTATTCTGATTAGACACATGGTCCTAAATGTGATTAACATATACAATAAAAAAATAAATAAATAAATAAAAAAAGGCCTTTCTTGAATTTAAGTAATTTCTATAATTTTTATCCAAACCCCATTCCAATTCACGAGTTATCTGTTTAACTATCGAAAGCAAAATATAGATAAAGGATAAAACGAATCGTAGTCATCCAAAAATAAAAAACATAAGAACTTAAAATAAGTCTCCTTCTTAAGTACAAAAATTGAGAAATCAAACAAAAAGCAAAAAACAAAACCAAATAAAATAGAAATTGTTCAACAGATAATAATACAGGCTTAACCCTCCATGCCACCATTACTCTCCTCGGTGTCATCATCATAACCATCGGTGTCCTCAGAATTAACCTCACATACATGAGCTCCATCATTTGGCGGTACCTGGTGCGCCTCATAAAAACTTGGTGGAGGCCTCGATGGGTGTACCTCTGAGATTGCCAACAATGCATCATCAAATTCTGAAGCCAATCCATGCTCATATGTTTCTTTGCATCATCTCTTGTTGATTTCCCATTATACCCATCATCTGAGTTTGATTGTGGAACACCTTATTGTCTTAACAGTAAAGTCTGTGCATTTGCATCTCTAATCTACAAATTCGTTACTCAAACTCTATGGATTTTTTGTTCTCATCAAAGCGAATATAGTAATAGGCCATCCAATCCTTATACGGTTCACCTCCACTAGATGGAGGACAAAAAGAAGAGGAAGAAGGTCTAGTTGTCGAGGGATGATTTGTTGCACCCGAAGTACCTGTAGTGAAAGTTGGAGGGACTATTGGCGGGTCAAAGTGGAAGTCATCCTGCGGAGGGGGTACTATATTTAATATTTGTTTATCCTTATCCATCCATTATAAAGTTTTTAGGCCCATCAATTCTGGCAAACCATCCAAAGTTATCAAGGACAGTCCTTCAAATATACCTAGATTCTTTGCTAACCTAGTAATGTACATACCCCCGCACAAACAAACCTTATCTAATTTCTTCGCCTACTCTATCAAATAAATCAACAAACATAAAACTACATTGCACCATATGCACATTAAGTAAAATATATCCTGTTGAGTGCAGCGTCCACCACTTTCAACTCTATTCATGATGGTCGTTGTCAATAAAAAGTGCAAAAAATGTAAAGGAAAGGACTTAAGGGCAGAAGCTTTAGACTTTGAAGTGAAATACCTAGGTGCATTTAATGCTAAATTTTCCCATACACTCTCAACAGTACGATTACCATAAAATTTATAAGGAGCATGTAAGTAACCGTCATATGTTACCTCTTCGCCTGTGTAAATACTCATTGTCACGAAAAACTCGTTGACAGACATATCAAAGTATTTCCTCCCAAGCTAGAATTTGATTGTATTTCCTATGCGATCCACCTTAGTACCCAACTCGAACGTCAAAGTTCCGTAAATTGAAGGGTAATTTCTCTAAAGGCGGGTTTCGACATCTTAAAGAACTTCTTCCATGCTGGATGAGTCACCCACCCTCTTAATTGTTCTTTGAACCTAATTGAGCACATAAAATCCCAGTTGACGTGGCGTGTTGAGGAAAAATTCTTATTCACTAGATGTGTAAAGCGAGCCCTTGATGTATTATTAGTGAATTGGACCGAAGGGTGATTTGGATCAAAGGATACCAATGAGGCAGCCACTAGAGTTGCTTATGAGGAGGAACTTCTCTTTTTTTTTACCCATAAAATCTTGAAAAAAGAGAAAAAGGATGAGTATTTTGATGGATATGAAAGTGAGGCTTTATGAGAAATAGTATCTAGAGAGGGGTAGAAGAAGAGGAATAAAAGAGTTTTTTGAGAAAATATAGGGAGGCTAGGTTTTGTAAGTGAAAAGAAGAAGAAAAACTCTTTAAATTGTTATTCACAGCGAGACATGGGAAAAGACACGGCGATGTGCTCCCTGTGTGGCGTCTTTTAACCTTCCAAGCATTTTGGAATTTTAGTGTACATGGGGAAGGCACAGCGATGTGTCTCTCCGTGTCAAATGTTTTCATCTTCAAGTCTTTTGTGGAGTCACACGACGATTGACACCGGGATGTGGTCTCCCCGTGTCACCTTACCTTATCTTTAGGTGATCTTCAAGTACATACAGGGAAGGCACCGCAGTGTGGTCTCCCCATATCACTTGTCATAATTGCGGATGGTTTTTTCTATTCCACATAACAAGGTTACACAACATGTGGCTTCCCATGTGACGTTATCTTCTAACTTTTTTGTGAAAAATTCCTAAACTTTCATAAGCCATTCATCAAAGTAATAACCTTATGACTCATTTAAATAAAAATAAATTAAAAACTAAAGTAAACAAAAGCAAAATCCACATAATAAATGAAATTCAAATGAAAATAACTAAACTTTATTGATAACAAAGGTAAATTAACAAAAATCTTAAGATTTGAATAAAAATTTAAGCAAAATAAAGTCAAATAACTAAAAGATAAACTAACTAATGAAAAGAAAAACTAAGATAACTAAACAAACATGAATCCAAATCTAGTATCTAATGACTTCAAAATTACTTCCTTGGGTGTCCCTTCTTAATGATTAGAAGGTTGCTCAACCTTCCTTGGACATCCTCGTCCCTTTTTTGGTGTTGAGATAACACGAGCATGCTTTCCAAGGCATCATCCTCGAGGTCTTATAGGAGGAGGAGTGGCTTCTTTTCCTTCTCAGTTACTAAGTTCACTAGGATCACTCTCTATATTATTATCAGGTCTTAGAGCCTCATTCGAAGTATTTTCTTCATAGAGATCCTTTTTTGATAAGCTCTCTCCCTTCATTCATTCTCCACTATTTCTTTTAAAGAGAAGGTATACTCATTGGGCTTAGGGTATGCCCTTTGATAGGCTAACATGGTAGTGAACTCTTCTAGCCTTGGATCCTATGGATTTCTCTTCCTATAATATGGTGTTCAACTTTTAGGGGGTGATGATCGAGGTCTTGAAAAATCTCGCTTCTATACTTAGTTGGATATGATGTGGGTGATTTTGACCGATGCCTAGATTGAGGTAGTGATGGTGATGGGGATGAGGTGATATCATACACATGAGCTTCCTTGAAAGTCATCGCTATGATAAAAGTAAAAAGAATATAAAATCAATGGGTATGGAGAGAGATCTATTTATAGAGCGAATTTTAAGAGTTGTAATTCTCATTAAAGTTGGAAAACTTATTAGACTATGATTAGGATTTCTATTTATCTAATAAAATTAAGCTGTTAATCCTTAAAGAAAAAGAAAAAGAAAGGTGACTAGAATACAACTAAAAACTTGTTTCTAATTATCTAAAAGGCTAAAATTCTTATTGGGTCCAATTAGAACTGTGGTGGGCTTAAAATTTATAAGAATCGGGCTAAGGCCTAGTTCAGTGGCAAATTTTTAGCTCATCATTCTGATGTGCGTAAAATACACACATCTAAATGAAGTTTTTAAGATTGATTTTATAGACATTTGGATGTGAATTGGTCCCAACACTCACCCTATGCGTCTGTTTGTGTGCATTAGGTCCAAAAGAAGTCAAAAGATGATAAAGGGAAGAATTGGAGCATAATTGGACGTGAAAGCTGTCGAAACAAGCTAAATACGAGCATGAGGAAGCTGAACATGGCCGTGTTGGTTTCAACACTGGCCGTGTTCCCAATACGGGTAGGAACACGGCCGTGTTGGACATCAAAGAAGAAGTAGATCTTATAGAGCACGACCATAGAGAGTAACATGGCCAAGAACACCAAACCGTGTTCCCAACACGGCCAGGAACATGGCCGTGTTGGCGGTGACATGGGGAATTAGTTAAAAGAAAGAAGAGAGGAAGGAAGAAAATAGAGCTGGGGAGAACATCCCAAACCCTAATTTTTCTCTCTCTAAGGGTTTTCAGAGTTGGAACCAAGGAAAAAGGAGACTTGGACCAAGGTTTCAATCGGATTCCCTTCAAAGATTGAAGATTGGGCGAGGTTCATTGATTGGCTTCAATTTAAGCAAGAGGAACAAGAATCGATTCAAGATTGGGCAAGAGGAATTGGAGCTGTTTACTCTCATCTAAGGGTGTATTCGGGTTTTTCTACCTTTACTCATTTTTGTAATTGAATTCTTTTGGGTTTTGAAAATGAACATGATTAGCTAGATTGATTAAATCCATTGGGATTTCTTTACTATGTTGGCTTAATATTATATTGTTGGATTGTTTGAGTTAGTTTTGTATTCTTCTTGCTTTCAGTATTAATAAAATAATGCATTATTCATGAGACGTTGTGAATTGTGGTATTTAGATTGCTTTATGTGATTGAGAAGTCCATTTGGCAATTAGAATTTTGAATAGCAAGAACTGGTTAATAATCACTTAGAGATAAGGATAATTAACTAGCCGGATTAAGAATTAACAAAGCTTAATAGAGGCGGATTAAAGCTTAATGCTAATTTAAGAATCAATCGTTAGGAAGAGATTCCAACTTTAGGTTATTAAGTTTAGGAATTCGGTTATCGAGAGAGAGAAACCGAATTCATTTAAGAATTCATCCACGGGTAGCATAATTGGAGTCATCAATCCTTTATCTTTTGTTTGATTGCCAACTAGTTTAGGTTCCCTTTGGATTTGCTTTCTTGTCTTGGTTATTTCAATTATCCATTTATTCCTGCATCTCCCTTAGAACTTAACTTGTAGCTATTAGTTAGTTTAGAAATTATTCATCATTCATTTTAGGTTAATATAACAAAAAACAAAGGAGTAACTCTAGGCTTTCACTTTCTCGAGGAATACGACCTTGATACTCGCCATTAGTGCTAGACTGCATCGATAGGTGCACTGCCTTAGATTGTAGCTAACACATATAGCACGCATCACATTCCTTATGCAAAAAATTGCAATAACAAATAAATAAACATAAACATAAAAATATAGATAAAAATAAAAATATGGTAGATTGTCTCTTACCAACCACTTCTTTAATGTCATCTTATCTAGACATCTAGGTGATTTCTCACCCTGATTCGAGAAGTTATAACACTTCTTTTCTTGAATCAAATTTTCCTCCAAAATATAACTTCAATCTATGGCCATTAATCTTAAACTAACCCTTTTCAAGGTGCGTTAACTTAACCATTCCTTATGGAAAAAGTTGTTTTACCATAAATGGACCTCACCAACGCGATTTCAACTTATTTGAAAAAAATAAAGTCTCGAGTTGAATAAAAGTACCTTGTCTTCAACTTGGAACTCCTTCCTTGACTTAATTCAAGCATCATGCCACCTCTTTATGCGCTTTTTGGTTAGACAAGCATTCTCATACACATGTAACTTCCATTCATCTAACTCGTTAACAATTTCCCTATTCGTGTTCTCTACTTGGCCACTAGTTTAAGGATGACAGGGGTTGGTGAATTTGTGCGTGATGCCAACCCTTCTTAACACTTTTTTCTAACTTGAGCATTGAAAAAGTGTGTGCCTCTATCACTAATAATTGCATTAAGGGTGCCAAACCTGCAGAAATTTTTTTTCCAGAAATTTATAACTACCCTAGCATTATTTCAAGGCAAAGCTTGTGCCTCAACCCATTTAGACACATAATCAATAGCTACCATGACATACTTATTACCAAAAGAATTAGGAAAAGGTCCATGATGTTGATGCCCCACACATCAAGGATTTCACATTCAAGTATACCTTGTTGGCGCATCTCATCATGAGATGAAATGCTACTTGTGCGCTGGCAACAATCACATTCTTGCACAAAAGTTTGGCTATCTTTAAATAGAGTCGGCCAATAAAACCCTGATTCAAGCACCTTCTAAGCTGTTATCCTGCTCCATAATGTCCTTCAGCAGGTCCACTATGACAATGACCAAGAATGCTCATAATTTCTGGCCATGCTACAGATTTCCTGATTATCCTATCAGCATATACTTTAAACAGAAAATGGTCTTTTCAAAAATAATATTTCCAATCAACAAAGAATTTCTTCTTTTGTTAATAAGAATAATCTTTTGGTAGTTCCCTAGTAATAAGATAATTTGCATGATCAGCATACTATGGAATTGTAAAATCTTATCAACTTACCAAACTTACCATGGTGTATAATTGCTCATCTGGAAAATGGTCATTGATGTCCTTTCATGTAGTTCTTTTAAATAAGTGTTTTTAAGGTGCAATAACTGCTAGGTTTTTTACTCCTATTTTGTCTTGTATTTCCAAGTCAAATTCCTGCAAAAGCAAAACACATGTTATCAACCTTGCTTTTGCATCAGTTTTAGAGAATAAATACCTTAATGCTCAACGGTCAAGTATGATGGAAACTTGTCAAAAGTAAAGATAACTGCAAGCAATTCTTTTTCAATAGTAGTATAGTTTGCTTGCGCTTCAGTCATTGTTTTACTGGCATAATAGATGGGCTGAAAATGCTTTTCCTTCCTTTGACCAAGAGCAGCTCCAACCGCGAAGTCACTCGCATCACACATCAACTGAAAGGCTAGACTCCAATATGGTGCTACCATAATTGAGGCATTATAAGCTTGGCTTTTACAGAGGATAAGGTTGTCGTACACTCTTCATCAAATGCTAAGTCGACATCCTTCTCCAAAGACCTTGTAAGGGGTCTAGCTATTTTAGGGATTTTTTAATGAATCTACAATAGAACCCCACATGTCCAAGAAAAAACTCCTAATAGCTTTAATAAATGAAGGAGGTAGAAATTTCTCAATAGTTTCAACTTTTTCTCTGTCCACCTTATTCCCTTACTCGAAATCTTATGGCTTAAAACAATACCCTCTTGTACCATAAAATGGCACTTTTTCTGATTCAAAACTAAATTGGTCTCCTCATATCTAATTTATACCTTCTTCAAATGCTCCAAATATTGCTCAAATAAGTCCTCATGAATAGAAAAATCATCCAGAAGACCTCCACAATATCCTCTGCCAAGTCATCAAAGATAGCCATCATGTACCATTGAAATATGGCTGGTGCATTACACAAACCAAATGGCATTCCTCTATAGGCAAAGGTCCAATAGGGCATGTGAAGGAGGTCTTTCTTGATCTTCAAGGGCTATTGGTATTGAAAATACCCTGACGTACCATCTAAGAAGCAATAATACTTATGCCTTGACAATCTTTCTAACATCTGATCAATAAAGGGCAATGGGAAATGGTCTTTCCTAGTGGCATAATTTAACTTCCTATAGTCAATGCACACTCTCCATCTTGTTATTGTTTGTGTTGGGATAAGCTTATTATTTTCATTTATCACAACCATCATGCATAATTTCTTAGGCACTACTTGTATTGGGCTTACCCAAGAACTATATGAAATGGGATAAATTATCCCTGCATCAAGAAGCTTGATCACTTCCTTCTTTACTACTTCTTCCATGTTAGGATTTAAACACCTTTGAGGTTGCACCACAGTCTTAAACTCCTCTTCCATTAGGATCTCGTGCATGCAAAATGAAAGGCTAATCCCTTTAATATTTGCATTCTTCCATGTTATGGCCATTTTTCACCTTCTCAACACTTTCAATAGCCTAAACTTTTATTCCTCCATTAACTCAGAACTAACTATTACTCGTGGCTTGGAGCCTTCCACTAAGAACGCATATTCTAAATGAGTTGGGAGCTGCTTAAGCTCTAAAGTGGGCGAGTCCTCAATGGATGGTTTCATCCTCTCTTCCTTTGGCATTTTAATATGTTTGAATGCCCTCTTCCTCATTGGTTTTGCAGCCTCAAGATATAGGCTAATTGCTCAACAGCTTCTAATATTCCCAGTTTTTCTTGTTCTTGTATAAGACACAACTTAAGAGGATCTTTAGCAATAATATATGAAATAAAATCAACATTTTCATGCTCATCTTATCATCACTAAAATCCATGTCATCAAGAACAAAAGGTTGTTTCATGGCATTAGAAATTTAAAAGTTTACTTGTTCTTCCCTCACTTTATGAACAAGGTTATCGTCATGAACATCAATGATGGCCCTAACTGTAGTGAGAAAGAGTCTTCCTAAAATAAGGGAAACATCAATAGTTTCATCCATATCCATAATAATGATATCCATGGTTAATCTATCATTCTTTTTCACAATGTTTTCAAATTTTTTTAGGGTTTGTGTAACTTTTAAGGTTTCTGGCTCAATCTAGTATTATTTATTATTTCCTTCATATTCTATCATTTTTTTACCTTTTGTGCATGTTAAAATCAGTTCTAGAATGAGGATTACGCAGAAAATCACAGAAATAGCCAGAATGCCCCTAGAGCCAATCAGCTCTATGCCTATAACCGATCGGCTTTGCACTCCTTTGCCCAAAATTTTGGTGTTTTATGAGTGTATAATATACTTTTGTTGATTTTGTGTATTGTAGCTAGGTTTTATGGGTTTTCTTTGCAATTTTAGTTGTAGGTCGGGTTATAATAGTTAGATTTATCTTTTTTGCACTTTATTTTGTTTATTTCATGATTTAATGTATATTAAATAAATTGTAACATGATTGCTTAACAAAAAAATGGATATATAAACTTTAAGTTAAAATTCGATCCAATATGAAAATTGTAGTCCATTGGGCTAATCAATATTAATCAGGCTTAAGTTCTAAAATCCAAATAGACTTAGTGGACTTCACTATGTTTTAGTTAAGATTAGGCCATATTAGAATTAGGTTCACAATAATTGGCCTTATCATAATAAGTAGTCCATCTAGGATTAAAAGCTGGGTAAAATACAACTCGTAATTGGGCTAGACTAGGAACGACTTGTACATAATTAACTAGCATGCTGGATTAATAACTTTAATGTGGCTAGGCTTAATAAAAATGGCTAGGCCTAGGTAAACTATATGTCTTTATGCTTGTATATAAATTGTTGTATTTACAGGGAATGATTTGTTAAAATAATAAAACTAGAGACTAAGATACATAAATGGGGAAGTTGGCTTTTGGATCCATCTTTAGATTTGTGGCGTAAGCTTCCTCATGGAATTTGATAAATGCCACTCATTAGTAAAAGTGTTCCGATGAATTATCCGGGTAGTGACTCCCATCTCCGTGCTACTCTCAATGTCTAGTTAGCGTATTCCTAATTAGGTTGAAAAGCTCTATAGTATCGTAGTCGCTAAAGAAACTTAGGTGCACACCCGAAACCATCACCCATAGTGAGGACTCCGCTGGGGATAAGAGAAGTTGATTCCATATAATATTTGTCTTTAGTTTTATTATTTAATGAATTATTCTTGCACCACTACACCATTATCACATACTTTGGTCCCGATAGCCCCGATGGCGTCGGTTAGTCTCCGATTATCCAAGCTATGTCAGAGCATCTTGAAAGACCAAGACTCCAAGCTAATGAAGCTACATCTGAAATGGCCAATTAGAGAGCTAACAATCAAGACATTTAGATTCTCAAGAATGTCGTCATCAATGATCTGATGGGAGTGATTCAGAAGATCTCCAACAACTCTTGGTTGGGATAGTTGCAAACGAAGCCCTATCTGCTACTCCCATTGTACTAATTAATCCTCCTGTTGTTGTTGACCCAGTTGTAATTACTGCTGAGACTGCTGCTACCATTGCAACTGTTACTACTATCGCCTCCAATGCCAATGCTAAACTAGAAGGGGAGTGCCTCAAAATTTTTAGGACTTTGATGAATTTATGCTAGACCAGGCTAAGAGGGAGACTGCGCTTTCCACCATCGAAGCTTTGAGTGGCTGCACCAAGCTTGACAAAATACATGGCATGCTGGAAATCAAAGGTTTGTTAACTACCTATGATTTAGAAGAGTTGGTTTTGACAGGTGAAGACAAGCTTCATGCGAAGTTTAAAATGCTCGAGAAGAACAAGTTCAACAGGACTACTGATCCGAAAGTTCATCTGAAGCAGTATGTAATAATCATGGGAACTACTTAGCTAAGCAAGACTCAAATTGTAACGACCGGGAACCAAATCACATGAGATATTGTTTGCTTTGGCCTCCGACCGGCCTCACAATTTTGTCCTTTTGGCGAGTTTGAGAACTTCCTAGGTGGTCCTCCATCTTGAAATTTCTCTGAACTAAGCACGTTTAACTTTGGAGTTCCTACAACTCTACGGCCAAACAACCAAAAGACGCCTCGTGTGATTAGTTCCAACTCTTTACATATATGTAATCAATCATTCCCCACCCCATTTCGATGTGCAATTTGATTCATTCATGTACCCCCGTACCTTAGAGTATTGTCATCCTAGAAGCCTGCCAAAAGCCGCTCCTTGTCCAGGTATCCTATCTTTGCCCCGGCATCCACTTCCCGTCCTTATTGGACCGCTTCTCTAGATTAGGCTGTTACATGCCCACCAGCTTCCGCCTGGTTCGTCCTCGAACCACACATCTACTAGAGGGGTCATGCTCTGATACCATCTGTAATGACTCGGAACCAGATTACATGAGATATTGTCCGCTTTGGCCCCTACTGGCCTCACGGTTTTGTCCTTTTGGCCGGTTCAAGAACTTTCTAGGAGGTCCCCTATCCTGGAATTTCTCTGAACCAAGCACGTTTAACTTTGGAGTTTCTACAACTCCACAGACAAACAACCAAAAGGCACCTCGTGTGATTAGTTCCAACTCTTTACATATATGTTATCAATCATTCCTCACCCATTTCGATGTGCAATTTGATTTATTCATGTACCCTTGTACCTTAGAGTGCTGCCATCCTAGAAGCCTCCTAGAAGCCGCTCCTTGTTTAGGTATCCTATCTTTGCCCCGGCGTCCATTTCTTGCCCTCATCGGACTGCTTTTCTAGGTCAGGTTGTCACACAGATTATCAAGCTATTTGTACTGTCTTTTAAAGGACCCGCTGTCAACTGGTACCATCGTTTGGAAAAATCTGCCAAAGCTGAATGGCATGATTTATGCAATTCCTTTGTCAACTAGAACTACTATAATACTCATTTAGAAGTGTTGATCAGGGATCTCGAGCCCACCAAGCAAAAGCCAAATGAATCCTTCTTTGATTTCTTGACCAGATGGAGGAATAAGGCTGGACTAATGAAGAACAAGCCCTCTGAAAAGGACCAAGTTCGTATGGTGGTCTGAAACATTCTTCTAGGATGGGTTGAAAGCTTATAGATGATGAATCCGAAGACCTTCAGGGATTTATACGACGATTGACTATAGATCGAGGAAATAAAAAATGATAAAAGAAAGACTGTGAGAAACGGTGGAAGGGCAAATTACCAAGCTGGAGGGAGCAAGGGAGCAGGACCCTGGACATGAATGTTGTACAACAACTGAGAAAGTTCTCCAACTTCAAGCAATCTCTCTCTAAGATCTTTGAGAGGTTGGTACAAAATGGCGTGCTCCATCCTACTACCTTTAAGAACCCATCAAACCCTAATGCACCTAGTTATAAACTCAACACCTACTATATATTCCACCAAGCACATGGCCATCGCACCGAAAATTATATTCGGCTAAAGTATAAAATTCAAGACATTATCGATGCTGAAAAATTCACTAACCTAATCAAACTAGCACCAAACGAATCTCTTACACCCTCAAACTAAGTGTCCATGATCAATCCTAATTTCAATGAAGATGAGATCATGAACTCTTTTGAAGCATACCCCGACTCAAGCCAGAACTAGAACTAAACCACACACAAAGAGCCTTCATCGAGCTGGGAGCGCCACTATTAGTGGTGTTCCAACATTTAAGATGGAGCAAAAAACTCAAGTCCCAACTGCCAAAGGACAGTCCTAAGCCTCACAATGGTCAGTATTATGAGTATCACCAAGCTTTCGGTATGTGATGGATTAATGCAACAATTTGAGGCACGAGATCCAAGACTTAATCGATTGTGGTGAATGGTAAGTTGAACAACTTCCTCGGTATGAGTGTGAAGACTTACTAGGGCAGCCTTCGGGTAAATTTGTCTTCAAAGTTTGATATTTGATACCTCCTTTAGCTGACATTCAAATTGAAGATATTGTGTCGAGTGGTTAGAGGTTAGACGATGATCAAGCCACTAGTGAATCTTATCTTTTAGAGGTTTGGCAAGAAAGGGAAAAGAAGTCGGTCATGGCTATCGACATCTAGTATAGTTCTTGGGATAAGTGTGAAGTCTAAGACACTAAGGCCAAGGAAATCTAGGCAGACAATGATTCTAATAAAGAAGTTGAACTAGCGAGTAAGGGTAAGGAAGCCGAGGTACAAGAACAGAAGCAAGATAAGTAAGCACCTAAAGATGAAGATATCATGTTGTTAGAGTGGTGGAAGAAGGAAAAGAAAATAGTCAATGTCTGGGAACTGTTGATATACTCATCGAACCACAGAAAGACTTTAATTAGGCCTTATCTGGTACAAGGGTTAGCACAACAGCTACCTTTGAGGAAATGATCAAAATGGTGATTGACAAGACCACTGGAATGATTACCTTCTCGATGAAGACCTACCATTTGAGGGAAGAGACCATAATAAGTCCCTCTATATAGTACTAGAGGTCAAGGAGAAGAGAACCCCATGCGTGATATGGATGATGGGTTAGCCATCAACGTGTTCCTTCTCACATACTCCCTAAGTTGGGGCTGACTCCGAAAGACCTAATGTCAGCATCTATTTTTCAAATCTAGATATCAAGGGAATTACAAAAATCCCTGTGATGAAAGTTACTGCCTTCTTGGGTCTCGGGAGATGAAGGACGAGTGAATCCAAGGTTAGGGTTGAGGTTGATCTGGTCGATATTACCTTTTTAAAATCAATTTGGAGTTAATTGTTAAGAAAAATAAAGTTTGAGGGTCAAAATGATGCATTACGCAAGTTCAGGGATCTTTTGTCAAACGTCCCATATATAAAGTTGTTCCATACACTTTATATGCACTTATATATGCTTGTATTTATTTCTTGTTGAGAGTGCCAATTACTATCTTTACTTTTAGAACTTACTCGGTAATGCTTATGGGGGCCAGAAGGAGAGTTTAACACTTTGGTATGATAGAGGCACTTAGGTTTTTCATTCTAGCCAAATAGCCTTCATTCGTTTATTGATTCTGTAGATAACCCCTTCTTTCACCATTTTTTTTATCGTATTCCATTACCACTTAGTTTTATTCTGCTTTGGGTTATGATTTTGCATGAGTTATTTTTATTGGGAATTTTTATCTCGGGAATAGTGTGAAATTTTATAGCAGCTTTCTTCAATCTAAAAGAAATTCACTCTATTATGTGAATGTTCTTCCCTTATGAGAAAAAAAGAAAAAAAAAGAAATAGAAGAATAAGAGGGAAAGGTGATGAAAAGAAAGAAAGTAAGTGAGCTAAACATTTTGACTTGATTCTTATTTCCCACCTTGGACTACTGTCCATTGTTTACCCCTTGTGATCATTGTGACTTGTGTGCAGGTCATGTATTTCATTGCAGAACACCATAGGTTCAACTCTGACTAAATTTACCTACCCTTACCTAATCCCCATTACAACCCTTATAAAGACCTCTTAACATGGTTGTTGACTCTCCATAAGTGGTAGGAGTAGGATTTAAGAGCAAGCATATAGTAAGTAAGGCAGTATTTGATGCATTGAGCGATTTAACATTATCCTTTAAACACTTTGAGTGACTTAGAGTGAATATGGTGAGAAGTTGGTTCTAAATAATTTTGTTGAGACAATATTTTATGAATTATTGGCATCTTGGTTGTGATACTTGAATTGATTGCTTCGTTTCTTTTTGTTTGACTTACGCTTGTTAAGGATATGTGCAGGAGCTCTCTAGCTTGTCTGTCAGTTTAAGTATTGTTCCTTAGTGGTTTATTTTCCTTATTGTACTTTTGATTGCTTGAGGATAAGGAATAAGCTAAGTGTGGGTTTATTTAATGTGCGTAAAATATACAGATCTAAATGGGGTTTTTAAGATTGATTTTATAGACATTTGGATGTGAATTGGTCCCAACACTCACCTTATGCGTCTTTTTGTGTGCATGAGGTCCAAAAGAAGTCAAAGGATGATAAAGGGAAGAATTGGAGCATAATTAGACGTCAAAGTTGCCAAAACAAGCTAAGTACGAGCATGAGAAAGCTGAACATGGCCGTGTTGGTTTCAACACTGGCCTTGTTCCCAACACGGGCACCAACACGGCCATGTTGGGTGCATCAACCATCAAAGAAGAAGAAGTCTTTAGGGAGCACGGCCACAGAGAGTAACACGGCCAGGAACACCAAACCATGTTCCCAACACGGCCATGTTGGCGGCGACAGAGGGAATTAATTAAAAGAAAGAAGAGAGGAAAGAAAGAGAAAGCGGGGGAGAACGTCCCAAACCTTAATATTTCTCTCTATAAGGGTTTTTTGAGCTGAAACCAAGGGAAAAGGAGACTTGGATCAAGGTTTCAATCGGATTCCCTTCAAAGATTGAAGATTGGGCGAGGTTCGTTGATTGGTTTTCAAATCGAGCAAGAGGAACAAGAATGGATTCAATTCGAGCAAGAGGAATTGGGGTTGTTTACTCTCATCCAAGGGTGTAATTGGGTTTTCTCTACCTTTACTCATTGTTGTAATTGAATTCTTGTGTATTTTGATATTGAACATGATTAGCTAGATTGATTAAATCCATTGGGATTTCTTTACTATGTTGGCTGAGTATTATATTATTGGATTGTTTGGGTTAGCTTTGTATTCTTCTTGCTTTCAGTATTAATAAGATAATACATTATTCATGAGACATTGTGAATTGTGTGATTGAGAAGTCCATTTGGCAATTGGAATTTTGAATAGCAAGAACTGGTTAATAATCGCTTAGAGATAAGGACAATTAACTAGCCGGATTAAGAATTAACAAAGCTTAATAGAGACGGATTAAAGTTTAATGCTAATTTAAGAATCAATCGTTAGGAAGAGATTCCAACTTTAGGTTATTAGGTTTAGGAATTCGGTTATCTCGAGAGAGAAACCGAATTCGGTTAAGAATTCATCCACGGGTAGCATAATTAGACTCACCAATCCTTTATCTTTTGTTTGATTGCCAACTAGTTTAGGTCCCCTTTGGGTTTGCTTCCTTGTCTTGGTTATTTTAGTTATCAATTACTCCTGCATCTCCCTTAGAACTTAGCTTATAGCTATTAGTTAGTTTAGAAAGTATTCATCACTTATTTTAGGTTAATATAACAAAGAACAAAGGAGTAACTCTGGGCTTTCACTTTCCCGAGGAATACGACCTTGATACTTGCCATTAGTGCTAGACTGCATCGATTAAATTGTAGCTAACACAATTAGCACACATCAAGTTTTTGGCGCTGTTGCCGGGGAAACTGTTTGAAAACTATAGTGAAATTTGCTATTTTTTAATTTAGCCATTTTTTTATTTTTATTGATATTTATTTTTGTTTTGTTTGTACATATTTATTTAGTTAAGTTTATGATTCAGGTAGTGGATGATAAGGAGGTTCAATGCTAAACTCTTTGTATGACACGTTGGAAAATGGGATCAGGAACCAAGAGAATGCTAAAAATTGGGATACTCGTGCATCTTTAGAAGCTCGAGTGGAATCGTTTTGCAGAGCTACCAATCACTCTCCACTCATATCCTTTCATCTCAAATTTTTTTGTGAATTTTGTTGTGGTTTACATTTGAGTAATGATTGTCCATTATATAGTGATGTTGCTCATTGTTCTTATAACTATGAACATGTGAATTATACGGGAAGTTGGCCAAATGACTCGTATGGAAGCACCTACAATCAAGAGTTGAGCACTCATTCACCCTTTGGATGGAGCTTAGATGGCCAAGAACCACCAGAATTTAAGCAGCCTAATCTTACACCATCAACTCAAGGTGAAGAGTTAGTGTCAACGGAGCTGATGACGAGGTTTATTGCAAGTCTTGAGGATAGATTCCAACAAACAGAGAGGATACTTGAAGATCAACAAGCCTCGATTAACAACATAGACCATCAAGTAGGCTTAATCTTCAAGTTACTAGCTGAAGAGCAATTGGGAACTCCATCAAACGCTACTGAATCTGAGGAACACTTGAGCTCCGTCACTGTGCGTTCAGGTGAGAATTTTTCTGGGTTATCAATTATGTTTGACGATGATGCTTCTGTGCAGGACGACTCTTTGAACATGAAGATAGAACCAGAAAAGGAAAAGGCAAACATGATCCCTCTGAAAGACTACCAACAGGAACGTACCGTTGATGATGCTGAGTTGCAGTTAGAGGAATTTTTGGTGGATTTTCCATAAGTTCCTTCGATGATGGAAGATGAGCACAAGTTATCCAATGAAGAAGTCTTGGAGGAGCTCGAGTTTCTTTTAGCAAGTGAACTAAGCCAAGGACTAGAGAAAACCATCGACGTTCCTGAAGAAATTGCCCAACCGTCGATCCTTCCAATTGGTGAAACTTCAGCTTTCAAATTGGAAGAGCCCCTAGAGCATCATGACTATGTGCAATTATATGAGGAGCGAGTCTTGCCCATCATACTGGCAGCTTACTTGACAGTCGGGAAGAGGAAATTGACGATTATCCCTCTAAGCGGATACTTGAAGACATTTCCTTGGAAGAAGGATGGATGGTCGTCGATCACGCCCGTTTGCTTTTCACCATGAGTCCAGCTAAGAATACTCATTACATCAAAAAGAAGCGCTTTTGGGAGGCACCCCAATTTTTATCTTTAATCTCTAATATTTTAACCT
This sequence comes from Ricinus communis, assembly GCF_019578655.1. Lineage (NCBI taxonomy): Eukaryota > Viridiplantae > Streptophyta > Magnoliopsida > Malpighiales > Euphorbiaceae > Ricinus > Ricinus communis. The sequence goes on along the minus strand of NC_063263.1, from coordinate 26,348,199 downwards.
TTTGTTTTGAAATATTTTATTAGTTTTAGTTTTTATATTTTATGTAATTTTTGTTTCAGTTTTGATTTTAATTCTTTATTTTATTATTTGCAGCCACTACTCTACCATAGACTAGCCAACGCCCTGATATCTCTAATGATGCACCTCTTTTCACTCCGGAGCCATAGTCAGGGCAGTATTAGTTCTTTTTCCTTTTTCATTTCTTATATATTTTGTACACTGGGGACAGTGTGTCCTTCAAGTGTGGGGTGGGTGATATTTATCCCATCTCAGTTATTTGTTTATTCTTTGTGCAATTTTTTGTAAAATTTTGAAAAATTCACTTTGTTTCGATGCTCTTACTGTTGACTTGCTTTTGAAATCCTGTTTATGTCCATGTGATCGGGTAAAACTGATAGCGTTGAGTTTTGCGGAAGAATGTAAGATAATTAGTTTGAGTTTTGCACTAAGTTGCTTTGGTTTATTTAATTCTGTTTTGATGATTTTTGTTTGGAACCTACTCAAAAGCACACTTGTGAGAAATTGAGCCTAAATTGTAAGCATACACTTTATATGCTTGTATTTATTTCTTGTTGAGAGTGCCAATTACTGTCTTTACTTTTAGAACTTACTCAGTAATGCTTATGAGGGCCACAAGGAGAGTTTAACACTTTGGTATGAAAAAGGCACTTAGGTTTTTCATTCTAGCCAAATAGCCTTCATTCGTTTATTGATTCTGTAGATAATCCCTTCTTTCACCATTTTTTTATCGTATTCCATTACCACTTAGTTTTATTCTGCTTTGGGTTATGATTTTGCATACGAGTTGTTTTTATTGGGAACTTTTGTCTCGGGAATACTATGGAATCTTATAGCAGCTTTCTTCAATCTAAAAGAAATTCACTCTATTATGTGAATGCTCTTCCCTTATGAAAAAAAGAAAAAGAAAAAAAAGAAATAGAAGAATAAGAGGGAAATGTGATGAAAAGAAAGAAAGTAAGTGAGCTAAACATTTTGACTTGATTCCTATTTCCCACCTTGGACTACTGTCCATTGTTTACCCCTTGTGATCATTGTGACTTGTGTACAGGTCATATATTTGATTGCATAACACCATAGGTTCAACTCTGACTAAATTTACCTACCCTTACCTAATCCCCATTACAACCCTTATAAAGACCTCTTGACATGGTTGTTGACTCTCCATAAGTGGTAGGAGTAGGATTTAAGAGCAAGCATATAGTAAGTAAGGCAGTATTTGATGCATTGAGCGATTTAACATTATTCTTTAAACACTTTGAGTGGCTTAGAGTGAATCTGGTGAGGAGTTGGTTCTAAATAATTTTGTTGAGACAGTATTTTGTGAATTATTGGCATCTTGGTCGTGATACTTGAATTGATTGCTTCGTTTCTTTTTGTTTGTCTTACGCTTATTAAGGATATGTGCAGGAGCTCTCTAGCTTGTCTGTCAGTTTAAGTATTGTTCCTTAGTGGTTTATTTTCTTTATTTTACTTTTGACTGCTTGAGGACAAGCAATAAGCTAAGTGTGGGGTTATTTGATGTGCGTAAAATACACACATCTAAATGGGATTTTTAAGATTGATTTTATGGATATTTGGATGTGAATTGGTCCCAACACTCACCCTATGCGTCTGTTTGTGTGCATTAGGTCCAAAAGAAGTTAAAGAATAATAAAAGGAAGAATTGGAGCATAATTAGACGTCAAAGCTACCGAAACAAGCTAAATACGAGCATGAGGAAGCTGAACATGGCTGTGTTGGTTTCAACACGGGCACCAACACGGCCGTGTTTGGTGCGTCAAGCATCAAAGAAGAAGAAGTCTTTAGGGAGCACGACCATAGAGAGTAACACGACTAGGAACACCAAACCGTGTTCCTAACACGGCCAGGAACACGGCCGTGTTAGCGGCAACAGGGGGAATTAATTGAAAGAAAGAAGAGAGGAAAGAAAGAGAGACGGGGGGAGAACGTCCCAAGCCCTGATATTTCTCTCTCTAAGGGTTTTCTGAGCTGAAACCAAGGGAAAAGGAGACTTGGATCAAGGTTTCAATCGGATTCCCTTCAAAGACTGAAGATTGGGCAAGGTATTGATTGGTTTTCAAATCGAGCAAGAGGAACAAGAATCGATTCAATTCGAGCAAGAGGAATTGGGGCTGTTTACTCTCATCCAAGGGTGTAATCAGGTTTTCTCTACCTTTACTCATTGTTGTAATTGAAGTCTTGTGTATTTTGATAATGAACATGATTAGCTAGATTGATTAAATCCATTGGGATTTCTTTACTATGTTGGCTTAGTATTATATTGTTGGATTATTTGGGTTAGTTTTTTATTCTTCTTACTTTCAGTATTAATAAGATAATGCATCATTCATGAGACGTTGTGAATTGTGTGTTTAGATTGCTTTGTGTGATTGAGAAGTCCATTTGGCAATTGGAATTTTGAGTAGCAAGAACTGGTTAATAATCGCTTAGAGATAAGGATAATTAACTAGCCGGATTAAGAATTAACAAAGCTTAATAAAGGCAGATTAAAGCTTAATGCTAATTTAAGAATCAATCGTTAGGAAGAGATTCCAACTTTAGGTTATTAGGTTTATGAATTCGGTTATCTCGAGAGAGAAACTGAATTCGGTTAAGAATTCGTTCACAGGTAGCATAATTAGACTCACCAATCCTTTATCTTTTGTTTGATTGCCAACTAGTTTAGGTCCCCTTTGGGTTTGCTTTCTTGTCTTGGTTATTTTAGTTATCAATTACTCCTGCATCTCCCTTAGAACTTAGCTTATAGCTATTAGTTAGTTTAGAAAGTATTCATCATTCATTTTAGGTTAATATAATAAAGAACAAAGGAGTAACTCTAGGCTTTCACTTTCTCGAGAAATACGACCTTGATACTCGCCATTAGTGCTAGACTGCATCGATAGGTACACTGCCTTAGATTGTAGCTAACACAATTAGCACACATCAAGAGCCAATCGGACATATGAGCCGATCGGCTTTACATAGTGCCGATTAGGGTTTTCTCCTTTCACGTCATTCTTTTCTTAATGCTTTTACGTCCAGATACAGATTCTTGAAGGTAATTGATGATAATCATGGACTTTTCAATGATTTTTATTTAAATCTTAAAGGATTAATATTGGATATTTATCAATTTTCTTTTGAAACATCTAAGATTATCCGTTCCTTTAGGGTTTCCTTTGAAACCTTACCTCTATAAATAGAAAGAGATACCTAAGGTTAGGGCTAAACAGAAGAAACTAGAGAACAATTAGAGAGAAAATTTATAGAAGCCAATATCGGTTTGAGAAAAAGAAAAACTTGCATTCATCATTGAGGGTGTAGGTCACTAAGAAAGAATTGATTTTTGGAAACTTTTTTTGAAATCAACAGAAGCTTTCCCAATACCACATCTAGCACTGGATTCCCAACTAATGTTTGATTCAATTACTTCTTCATCACCTGAGACTCACAAAGCTATCAACTACACTGACAACCTGAGGGTTCCCCAACATGCATCTATCATCATCAAAATTATTCTAAAATGGTTTCTTTGTTTTTTTTTTATGCTTTTCCTTAAAAATATGATCACGGTTACTTTTATTGTTTTATTTTTATGATTTTAATATGATTATATTAGGGTTTTCTATTAATTTGCATATTACTAATTTATTAGATTTTGGAATTTGATAATAATTAAGGTTCTAAAATTTGATAATATGCCTGCATTAGAATTTTAGAATCTAATTAATCACATGCATAGGATTATATGAGTAAATTTTTATTTTTATTATGATTTTGTAAGCAAATTAGTTAATTAGGGTTATATGATTAATCTATCATTCCTATTCACTGTATTTTCAGTTTTTAGGGTTTTGTATTAGTTTTTAGGGTTTCTAGCTCAATTAATTGTTATTTTCTATTTTTTATTTATTTTCTATTTTTTATTCATTTCTATTTTATTTCTTTCATATTCTAATCGTTTTTACTCTTTGTGTATGTTAAAATCAGCTATAGGACATAAGGACTACATAAAAATTGAAGGAACCAGTCTAGATGCCCTAGAGTCGATCGGCTCTACACCTTGTTGCCCTAATTTTTGACTTTTTGCGAGTTTTTGATGTACTTTCATCAGTTTTATGTACTGTAGTTAAGTTTTATGGCTTTTTTTTACAACTTTAATTGTAGGCTGGGTTGCAATAACTAGATTTATCTTTCTATTCTTTATTTTATTTGTTTCATGGCCTAATATATAATAAATAATTGTAATACGACTGCCTAATTAAAAATTGGGCGCATAGACTTTAGGTTAAGAATTGGACCAAACATGAAAATTATAGTCCAACAGTCTAATCAGGCTTAAGTTCTAAAATCAAAGTTGTAATACCCGAGAAAAAAAAAGAAATAATAATAAAATAATAAATAAATAAATAATAATAAAATAATAAATAAATAAATAATACTATATATAAAAAGAACAATTTTCCTTCCTTCTTCTTTCCTTTCCTTCCCCCTCCCCTACTCCTTCCCCTTCTTCCTCCCTGCTACTCTCTCTCCCTCCCCGTCTTCTGCCATTTCCGGCCACAACACCGCCGCCCAGCCACACAGCTTCTCTTCGCCTTCCCCTCTCTCGCTGACGCCACCTTATTCTTCCTCCATCCCTCGCTACCGATGTCAGCATGGAAAAAGGAGCTATCGTCGCCGAAACGACCTTTTGCCGCCGTCCGTTCACTCGTCCGACACCAGAATCGACCTCCCCGCCACCGAAAACCCCCGAGTCGAGCTTCTCTGCCGCATTTTCCTCGCGGTAGTTGTGTGCGAACTCATCGGAGCTGAGACTTTCTGGCCTTGATCAGATGTCTTCCAGCGAGTTTCTAGCCAAAACTCTTGCGTTTTCAGACTCCCCGTAACTCAACCTTCGCGTAGACGCTTCCAGATTCGAATTCCAACATCGTTAGCAATACCGACTTTCGGACCCCGGTTTTTTCCAGACGCGCAAGATTCTGAATTTTTGGCTCGGTATAATTTTATTTAGATCTTAAAAATTATTTTATAATGTTAGAAAATATTATTGCTATTAATTATCAATTTTGGATAATTTAATTTAATTATATTTAATTAATTGTGACTTAAATATAAATGCTACAAATTAATGGGTATGATTAATTATTGTGTTGAATTAGTTTAAATTTTGTGTGGGTTGGTTGTCGAAATCAATATTATGTCAGACCGTCTATAAGACAATTGTGTTATGTGGTGTATTGCGGAGTCAGGAAAAATAATGCAGTTTTGCTGGCCCGACTCCAGTTAATTAATCGCAGAATAATTGAAGTGTTTCTAGCAACTTCTAGATCCATTATACGGGGGGTAAACGTCCATATTTTAGAGGAGGTTCTGCCAAATTCTTGGTAGAATTTTCGAGTGAATTTTCTTAGGTAGTCTAATCTAGGAGTCTATGCCTAGGAAAAATTAATTATATCTTATTAACTGAGTATTTTTGTAAATAGATAATCCGTCCATCCAGCCAGCTCCACCCAAGACGTAGGAGCAGACTGCAGAGGGCGGCAGAATTGTGAGTTAAATTCATATAATCAACTGTGCCCTTATCATGTCTAAATTAAATACGATGCTAATTGATTAATAATTATTATAATTATTATCGTCGTTATCATGAGTAATTTCATTGATTGATAATTATCACGAATATTATTAGCATTATTATTAGTAAATTTATTTTCGTTATTATTAATATCATATTTAATGTTATTTTAATATTATTATTATTATTGCACATAATTTGCATGTTTACTTCACTCGATGCTACTAAATTTTAATTCTCAATATGTTATTAAATAAATTGTGTTTGCCTATATTTATACTGTCTATAATCATTATATATGTTATGAATGTGACATTGGGATGAGGTGACAATAGAACATGCTACCTGATGGGTTGTATAAGGACCGCGTGCACACCAGTATTAATCAGAGACAAGTGATAAAGGTTATTTTGGATTTTGCCCTGGTTGAGTATAACTCTCTGGGCTGTGGAAGTTTGACTGTCGGAGGAAGGTCCCTGTCGAGCGTTGCTCTCAGAGCGCCATTATAATTGGAGAACAAGTGTCCAGGCTGGATTTAAGGACTCTAGTTGAGCTTCGCTCTCTGGGCACCAGACCTGTTGGAATAAGAGAGTCGGAGGGCCACTAGTATTAGGTGTTAGGGTTCTGTTGAGGCACTAGTGCTATAAGTATTTCAATTGTATTTTCTTTCTAAATTATGGCATGACATGTATTTTGATATAATATAACATGATATCCTAATTTAATAAATGTTATATTCAGGAACTATTTTAGGATTATATGATTTTAACTCACTCTCAAGGCTGACAGTCTCAATTTAAATTTTTCAGGTGACAGTTAGGTTCTCTACCGTCCTGTGTTGACAGCCCGACTTCCTTCTCCATCAGGCCTATTGTAATTAATTTACACTTTCATATTTTTAATTATTTAAAATTCTAGACTCTCCGCAGGAGAATGCCTGATATATTATGTTTGATCTGGTTTGTAGTAAATTGTGAAATTTTGTTAATGTCAGTTAGAGACTTGTGTATGGCATGTCGGACCGGTTTTATATTGTGTTCTTATATGCACATTTGAAATTTTAGTTAGTAAGGCTTACTATGAGTCTTGGCGGCCTTAAGCCTACACATTCCTTAGTGCCGGTAACGGGCCCACATATCGGTTTGTGACAAAGTTGGTATCAGAGCCTAGGTTTAGATTTCCTTCGACCTAGGTTAGCTTCCTTAACTACTGCGGAGTTAGGAATTGAGTCTGTCCTTGTGTGTTTCATTAATTTTAGTATATGCACCATACATTAGAGAGTCTATTGGTTTGATATCTTGCTGTTTATTTTCAGCCATTGCTATACCGAGGACTCGAGAGGCTGCAGCAGCAGCAGCGGCCCAAGATGAGGTTTCCACTCACTCGGCACCACCCGCCCCAGCCTGTGATACCAGGAGGCGAGGTAGAGCGGCAACCCAACCAGATGAGGGCGAGGCTCAGAAGGCACACGGTGCTGGTGGAGTCCTAGTGGAAGCGTTCATAGCCGGTATGATTGGAATGCAAAGGGCTTTAGAGCAGTTGTTGGCTTTTCAGCAGCAGCAGGCTGCCCAAGGTTCAAGGACCGCAGTAGTGGGTCCAGTATTAGGAATCCAGATGAGGTTCCTATGTCTGATATACTAAGCCGAGACTCATAGAGTTTGATGGGACATCTGGGGACCCTTTAGACTTCTTGGATGAGGTTAAGAAAGGGGCATCAAATTTGCACTATTCTGATAAGAGGACAATCGAGATGGCTGGTTTTTCTTTGAAGGGGATAGCATCTCAATGGTTCAGAGACTATATCCTCCCCTTTTTGGATGGGTTATCATGGAGGCAATTTAGGGACATGTTCAAGGAGTACTTCATCCCTTTTAGTGTAAGGTAGGAGTACAGAGAGAAATTTGAGAGGTTGGTTAAGAAAGACGTGTTAGTGGCAGAGTACACTAGGTAGTTTGTGCAGTTGACTAAGTATGCGCCCTATGCTGTGGGGACCGAGGAGCAGAAGAACAGCAAGTATATTTCAAAACTTGGTCCAAAGTTTGTCTCCCTGGTTCAGTTTAGGAGGAGCAGCTTCCTAGAGGTGACTGACATGGCTAGGTAGATGGAGATGACCCTGCGAGGATTTGGCCAGGGAACTGATGATGGCAAGAAAAAGAAGACCAGAATTGAGGGTCAATCTAGTGCACAGCCAGCTGTGCCGTATTACGGTAATGGACGACTTCGGAGGTTCCGATTAGCAAGCCAGGCAGAGAGGCTGCCGTACTCACAAGAAGGGTAGACAAAACCAGAAGGGTAGCAGAGGATTCAGGCTAGGGCAAGGCTTCAGTGGGTAAAGTTTTGGCTACAACAGCTCTAGTTCTAGAGCCAGCACTTGTCAGATGTACGGCAGGCCACATCAGGAACCGTGCCTAGCTTCCAATGGAGCCTATTTCAAGTGTGGTGAGAAGGGTCATATGGCTCGAGCATGTTCTCGCTACTTCAGTCGGCCAGCTTTTCCTCAAGGCTCGTCTGCTAGTGTGACCCGACCAGCTTTTCCTTCAGCTCTGGGATATTCACAGGGTGGATCTCAGTTTGTTGGCCAGCAAGGCCGTGGTTTTGAAGGTAGGCCTATAGGAGGCCGATCTGGGAGTAGAGTTCAAAGTCAGGCTTCAAGCTCTCAATAGTCAGGCCGTGGGCAGGCGAGAATGTTCCTCCTCACTCATCAGGATGCGCAAGTGTAATGCCCACCTAATACATTTACATTTATTTTTATAACATGCATATCATATAGATATGAGAAATGCATGAGATATGTATGGTATTAATGCTAATGTTAAATAGAAGAAGATTATAAATGTCACAATTAAGTCCATAATAAGAATTAGAAAGTTAAGGGATTGAATTGATTAATGGCAAAAATAAAGGGGTTAATTAAACCTAAAAAGAAAATTAATATGATAGAAAAGAGGAAGAAGAAAGAAAAGGTGGTAGTTCTTCTTCCTTCTTCTTCTTCTTTCTTCTTCTTCTTCTTTTTCAAAAAAAAAAAAGAAAACTAAGTTTCCAAGTGGAATTTGGAGTTTTAGACTCCATTTTAGATCTTAATCTTCATCTACAAAGGCTTTAGAGGTTTATTTGGTAAGTAATTTTAATATTTTGTTGAATTGAGTTAGGGTTTAGAAGACATAGAATTCGAGTTCTAAAGACCCAGTTTTTTAGTCTTATTATTTTGATCATATCTTGAGCTAGGAAGCTTTAAATCGAGTGTTCTTTGATGATATAGAAACGTTGAAGAGTTATCTAAAACTTTTATTTCTTTAGCTCGATCTGAATCAGGCTCTATGTTAGTATAATAAGAGAATACATTTTATTGTTCAGTTTCCATCTTTGGTTTGAGTAAGGTGGATTGTTTTGTAGGGATATTTCTCTATACACCTCCAATTGAAACAAAATCAGTTTTAAATTATATTAGACACATAAGGTTACTGATCTGGAAAGTTTCATCATGAAATTTATTGTATAGAAGTTTTGGTGGATTTTTAAATTCACCATATTAATTCTGTCATAGTTGGCAGCCACACATATGTAGATAGTTTAGTGATATTATCATGCTAGATGAAATTCTATTAACTTTGGGTGTTTAAAAAATAAGTGAATTATGATCTATTTCAGCTAAACAAATTTTTAATGAGGGTGACACCCAAGTAAGCTCAAGCAAAGGGAAGGGAGCAACAAAGGTAAGTGAATAACTTAATGTTCTATGTGAATATAACACAAAATAAATAATTATAATTTATTTGTTTAATTGATTGATTAAGGAAAATGTATATAATATATTAATAGATGTTAATTTTTGTTTATGGTGATTGTTAATTATAGTACTGATGGGTGATTGTTTTCGAAATGATATTGTATATATGAATGTTGACTGGTGAATTAAGGTGTCTTGTTATAATGTGAACAGTATATTTGATTTAGACATATTTGGAGTTTTATAACTCCAAATGGAGTGCTACTTATTGCTATAGAAAATTTGAGAGGTAATTTATAAATGTTATAGAAATAGAGGAAGCTTGATTTTACTGTTTTGATGGTCAATCTGGATCATACATTCTGTTAGTTAATTTTATTGACAGCTTGACCATGGTGGATTATTTTTGATGTTTCTCTTTCTATACACGTCCAATTTATGTAAAATCAGTTTCAAATCAATCTAGACTTATAATATTATTGATCTGGAGAATATAGTTTTGGAATTCCTAACGTGAAATTTTTGGTGTATTTTTGAATGCGCACTATTAAATCTGCCATGTTGAAATATGGTATGTCTTTGGCATATCATAGGCATATATTATGGTTTCTTATATATTATGGAGATGTTAGTTATTTAAATGGAGTGGTATATGATATATATATAAATATAAGAATTATGGTTGGATGATCGTAAAGACGCAATGCTACTTGTGAATGAGGCAAGGCTGTGTGAGATATGGAATTCCCCATAAGATTATGGTTGGCTGTGTGCGTATGGGGATCCATGAAAATAAAAAATATATATGTATGTTATTATGGAATTAAATTATAATTCACAAGTTTATTGCTGTCCTAAAGAAAATACTATGACAATGTTTATATATACACTATAAAGTCATAATTAAATATCGAATGATTTGATGCTTGATAATACTACATGTTTGATTGTGTTATTTTTCATAGGAAATTATGTTATTCTTTTGTTGAGTTGCAAGCTCACTCCTCTGCATTATTTCTTTTTTAGGATTAGAAGAATTATAATTAGTTTTGACGAAACATTTGCATCTGTCGCACTAGCATTGTGTCAGGTAGGTCAGCAGGACATCGCCCTCAGTTTTTCTTGGACATGACAGGTCTAGTGGATTTTATTATCATGTATAAAACTAGAGCATTTTATGTGTATATATAAAAAAAAGAGTGTACTATTTGATGTTGTGTGCTTTTTGGTGTGTGATATGTATGACTCATATAAATAGTTTTGTTATACATATTAATTTGTGAGTTGAAAGTTAATAGTTAAGGAACATGTTATGTATCAGTCTTTTGCATACAATGTATGCCTGACATCCTTTACAGGTGTCACATTTAGTGGTATTAGAGCACGGTTTAAAATTCATTGGGATAGAATTGTAAAAGCATTTTAAAGCCTGAATTCATATACATGTTAGGGATGCATATGAATGTAAGAATTAAAAATAAGTGTTTGTATTTTTAATAGAATGAGTAGAGAGGGGCCGACCGAGAATCCTGCTAACCTAAGTGAGTCTGAGTCTGTGTATGGAATTGAGCACATAAATGCACCACCACAACCAGCTCAGGAATTGCCACTGGTAATGCAACAATTTCTTGAGTCTTTACAGCAAATAGTAATCGGGTAGCCACTCAGCCAATCCAACAACCAATAATGCAACCGATGGCAGAAGTTATAGAAACAGAGGCTAAAGATAAGACTTACGATAGGCTGAGAAAATAGAAGCTACGGAATTTGAGGGAATCACTGATCCTGAGATAGCAAAAGAATGGTTGCGGGAGACAGACAGGGTGCTGGATAGGCTGGATTGCACACTAGAGCAAAAGTTGAAATATGTTGTATCTTTGTTGAGAAGATCAGCTTTAGATTGGTGGGATATGATTCCAGGAAGTAAAAATAGACCTATGACCTTAACTTGGGATGACTTCCTTAGGGAATTTGCAAATAAATACACACCACTAATGTATAGAGATCGAAAGAAAATGGAGTTTTTAAGCTTGGAATAGGGATGCAAAACAAAATATGCGTTAGAAGAAGTGGCTACAGAGGATGCAAAACAAAGACGATTTGAAAAAGGATTGAGAATGGATATTCAGGAAAACATTTCCTTGAAGCCACCAAGTTACAGTACTTTATTAGAGGTTGCATTGAGGGTAGAAGAATGTTTGATTGAGAAAGATGCAATGACAGCTAAGAAAAGAAAGATGATAAATGAATATGGTGGTTCATAAAGGAAAGGAAGAGACATTTCTTTTAGAGGTTCTAGGTCTCAAGGGAGTAGATATTATGGGAGAGAGGTTAGCCAGCAAAATATGAGTAAGTCTGCTATAGTGATATCGGGTAGACGCGGACGAAATGGTTACAGCCAGAGTAGGGTAGAGAGTAAGAGAGGTGAGGGAGGTGTTTCAGTTAGTCGAGGATATAGTTCACCATGTGCTAGATGTAATAGGTTTCACAGTGGGGAGTGTTGGGGACCAAGGCAGATACTTTGTTTTTACTATGGTAAGCCGGGGCATATAGCTAGAGATTATTGGAGTAAAAATTGAGCTAGTGAAAGACAAGTTTCAGGACAGAGCAACATAGGTGAAAATATGACTCAGGAGGAGTAAGTAGAGGAAGAGGTAAAGGAATGGGACGAGGAGGTTCTAACATGGTACAGGCTGGACAGATAGGCCAACCTCAGCAATCACTGCCCCAAGCTAGAGTGTATGCAGTGACAAGACAGGAAGCACCTCTCAGAATCGATATTGTGGATCGGTAAAATCTCTATTTATGGTTTTGATGCTTATACGTTAATTGATCCAGGATCAACATGTTCATTCATTTCATATGAATTTGCATTCAAAAACCACAACGATATAGAAACCTTGGGGTATAACATTTGTGTATCAATGTCTGCTGGGGGTACTGTAATTGTAGATAAGATTGTCAAAACTTGTCCTGTGATCATAAATGGGAACACACTGTATGCAGATCTAGTAGTGATAAAACTTAAGGAATTTGATGTTATTTTAGGAATGGATTGGCTATCTAAGAATCATGCTATAGTAGATTGTCACACAAAAGAAGTGGTTATTGAGACCTCAGAACAGAGAAAAATAGTTTTGTGGGTGAAAGAAATATTGTCTCAAATTGTTTAATTTCAGCTACTGCTGCTTTCCATTTAATCAAAAAGGGTTGTGAAGCTTATTTGGCTAATGTGGTGGATGTATCCAAAGTTAGTCCAGGAGTAATGAATATTCCAGTAGTGAAGGAATTTGAAGATGTATTTCCAGAAGAACTACCGGGTCTACCTCCATATCGAGAGACAGACTTTGAGATAGAAACTATACTTGGAGAAGCACCAATATCAATTGCACCATATAGAATGGCACTCTTGGAGTTGAAAGAATTAAAGAAGCAACTGGAAGAATTATTAGAAAAGGGGTTCATTAGACCGAGTATTGATTATAGACAGTTAAATCGTTTTACCATAAAGAACAAATATCCTTTGCCACGGATTGATGACTTATTAGACCAATTAAAAGGAGCAACTGTATTCTCCAAGATTGATTTAAGGTTTGGATATTGGCAATTGAGAATTGCAGAGGCACACATACCAAAGACTGCATTTAGAACACGATATAGGCATTATGAATTTATTATGATGCCACTTGGACTAACAAATGCACCTACTGCTTTTATGTCTTTAATGAAAAAAATATTCCAAAGGTATTTAGATCGTTTTGTCATTGTATTTATCGATGATATATTGATCTATTCTGAACTTGAGAACAGCATGAAGAACATTTAAGAATAGTGTTGCAAATTTTGAGAGAAAAGCAGCTTTATGCAAAATTTAATAAATGTGAGTTCTGGCTAGAAGAGATTGCATTCTTGGGGCATATTGTTTCTAAAAATGGTGTACAACCTGATTCTTCGAAGATCGCAGCCGTAAAGGAGTGGGAATCCCCTAAAAATGTATCAGAGGTACGAGGTTGTCTAGGATTAGCTGGATATTATAGGAGATTTGTTGAAGGATTTTCAATCATTGCTAAACCATTAACAAATTTGTTGAAGAAGAATGTCATATTTAAATGGGATGCTAAATGTGAGAAAAGTTTTGAAGAATTGAAGAAAAGACTTATTTCTACACTGGTTCTAACCTTACCATCAGGAAGTGGTGGATATGTAATTTTTACAGATGCATCACAACAGGGATTGGGGTGTGTGCTAATGCAAAATGGAAAAGTCATTGCTTATGCTTCTCGACAGTTAAGGAGTCATGAACTGAATTATCCGACTCATGATCTAGAATTGGCAGCAATTATGCATGCTCTAAAAATTTGGAGGCATTATTTGTATGGAGAAACATTTCAGATTTTCACTAACCATAAAAGTCTGAAATATATCCCAACACAAAAAGAGTTAAACTTAAGACAAAAAAGGTGGATGGAGTTGTTAAAGGATTATGATTGTACTATAGATTACCATCCAGGAAAAGCCAACAAAGTTGTTGATGCTTTGAGTAGGAAAACCATTGAGAAAAGTGTTGGAATGACTTGTCATGCAGTATAATTATTGGTAGAGCTTAGAACATTGCATGTAGAAATTGCACTTCGGGATGATATACTTCTTACAAGTATGCATGTCAAGCCTTTATTGGACAGTATAATTCAAGAAAGGCAGATGAGTGATCCATATTTAAGAAAAATGAAGGATAAAGTGCAACAAGGAATGAATGAACAGTTTGTGTTGAGACACGATGGGATGTTGTTGATTAATGGACGTATTTGTGTTCCAAATATAAGAGAATTGAAAGAAGAAATTCTAAATGAAACCCATTATGCACCGTACGTAATTCATCCGGGAAGCACTAAAATGTACAGGGATTTACGATCTTTTTATTGGTGGCCTATAATGAAGAAAGATACAGCTGAATGTGTAGCAAAATGTTTGACATGTCAACAAGTAAAAGTTGAACATTAGGCACCAGCTGGTAAGCATCATCCATTGTCTATTCCAGAGTGGAAATGGGAAAAAATAACGATGGATTTTGTTCTGGGATTGCCTCGAATCTTTAGGAAGCATGATGCCATATAGGTAATTGTTGATCAACTTATGAAATCAGCTCATTTTCTACCTGTGCAACAAAGTGATTCACTAGACAAATTGGCAGGAATATATGTGTCAGAAACTGTAAGATTACATGGAGTGCCAACATCAATTGTGTTAGACAGAGATCCGCGGTTTACATCTCATTTTTGGGGAAGTTTGCAAAGAGCTTTAGGGACAAAATTACATTTCAGTACAGCATTTCACCCTCAGACAGATGGACAATCGGAGAGGACAATTCAAACATTAGAAGATATGTTAAGAGCTTGTATGCTTCAATTTAAAGGGAATTGGGATGAGCACTTACCATTAATTGAATTTGCTTATAATAACAGTAATCATTCGAGTATCGATATGGCTCCATATGAAGCTCTATATGGCAGAAGATGTAGAAGTCCTATTTGTTGGGACATGGATGGGTTACGACAATTAGAAGGTCCTGAATTGATACAAGAAATTGTAGACAAGATTTAAATAGTCAAAAAATGCTTAAAGGTTGCACAAGACAGACAAAAGAGTTATGTGGACAAGCATAGAAGAGAGATAGAGTATAAAGTGGGTGAAAAAGTGTTTTTGAGAGTGTCACCATGGAAGGGCATTATACGGTTTGGCAGGCAAGGAAAATTAAGTCCGAGGTACATTGGCCCTTATGAGATATTGGAAAGAGTTGGTCCCTTAGCTTATCGGTTAGCACTTCCATAGGAATTATCGCAGATACATGACATGTTCCATGTTTTCATGTTAAGAAGATATAGATCTGACCCAAGCCATATAGTACAAGAGTTAGAAATACAGTTAACTGAAGATTTAAGTTATAAAGAGGAACCTGTTGGAATTCTTGATAGGCAGATAAAGAAGTTACGTAACAAGGAAATTCCAATAGTAAAAGTTAAGTGGAGTCGACATTCACCAAAAGAAGCTACATGGGAAGTGGAAAAAGACATGAGAGTTCAATACCCTTACCTATTTTCTGAGAATGGTGAGTCACTTTAATTTCGGGGACGAAATTCTCTAAGGTGGGAAGAAAATGTAATGCCCACCTAATGCATTTGCATTTATTTTTATAACATGCATATCATATAGATATGAGAAATGCATGAGATATGTATGGTATTAATGCTAATGTTAAATAGAAAAAGATTATAAATGCCACAATTCAGTCCATAATAAGAATTAGAAAGTTAAAGGATTGAATTGATTAATGGCAAACATAAAGGGGTTAATTAAACCTAAAAAGAAAATTAATATGATAGAAAAGAGGAAGAAGAAAGAAAAGGTGGTAGTTCTTCTTCCTTCCTCTTCTTCTTTCTTTCTTCTTCTTCTTCAAAAAAAGAAAACTGAGTTTCCAAGTGGAATTTGGAGGTTTAGAATCCATTTTAGATCTTAATCTTCATCTACAAAGGCTTTAGAGATTTATTTGGTAAGTAATTTTAATATTTTGTTGAATTGAGTTAGGGTTTAGAAGACATAGAATTCGAGTTCTAAAGACTCAGTTTTTCAGTCTTATTATTTTGATCATATCTTGAGCTAGGAAGTTTTAAATCAAGTGCTCTTTGATGATATAGAAACTTTGAAGAGTTATCTAAAACTTTTATTTCATTAGCTCGATCTAAATCAGGTTCTATGTTAGTATAATAAGAGAATACATTTTATTGTTCAGTTTCCATCTTTGGTTTGAGTAAGGTGGATTGTTTTGTAGGGATATTTCTCTATACACCTCCAATTGAAACAAAATCAGTTTTAAATTATATTAGACACATAAGGTTACTGATCTGGAAAGTTTCATCATGAAATTTATTGTATAGAAGTTTTGGTCGATTTTTAAATTCACCCTATTAATTCTGTCATAGTTGGCAGCCACACATATGTAGATAGTTTAGTGATATTATCATGCTAGATGAAATTCTATTAACTTTGGGTGTTTAAAAAATAAGTGAATTATGATCCATTTTAGCTAAATAAATTTTAATGAGGGTGACACCCAAGTAAGCTCAAGCAAAGGGAAGGGAGCAACAAAGGTAAGTGAATAACTTAATGTTCTATGTGAATATAACACAAAATAAATAATTATAATTTATTTGTTTAATTGATTGATTAAGGAAAATGTATATAATATATTAATAGATGTTAATTTTTGTTTATGGTGATTGTTAATTATAGTACTGATGGGTGATTGTTTTCGAAATGAGATTATATATATGAATGTTGACTGGTGAATTAAGGTGTCTTGTTATAATGTGAACAGTATATTTGATTTAGCCATATTTAGAGTTTTATAACTCCAAATGGAGTGATACTTATTGCTATAGAAAATTTGAGAGGTAATTTACAAATTTTATAGAAATAGAGGAAGCTTGATTTTGCTTGTTTGATGGTCAATCTGGATCATACTTTCTGTTGCTTAATTTTATTGACAGCTTGACCATGGTGGATTATTTTTTATGTTTCTCTTTCTATACACATCCAATTGATGTAAAATCAGTTTCAAATCAATCTAGACTTATAATATTATTGATCTGGAGAATGTAGTTTTGGAATTCCTAATGTGGAATTTTTGGTGTATTTTTGAATGCACACTATTAAATCTGCCATGTTGAAATATGGTATGTTTTTGGTATATCATAGGTATATTATGGTTTCTTATATATTATGGGGATGTTAGTTATTTAAATGGAGTGGTATATGATATATATATATAAATATAAGAATTATGGTTGGATGATCATAAGGACGCAATGCTACTTGTGAATGAGGCAAGGCTGTGTGCGATATGGAATTCCCCATAAGATTATGGTTGACTGTGTGCGTATGGGGATCCATGAAAATAAAAAATATATATATATTATTATGGAATTAAATTATAATTCACAAGTTCATTGCTGTCCTAAAGAAAATACTATGACAATGTTTATATATACACTATAAAGTCATAATTAAATATCGAATGATTTGATGCTTGATAATACTACATGTTTGATTATGTTATTTTTCATAGGAAATTATGTTATTCTTTTGCTGAGTTGCAGGCTCACTCCTCTGCATTATTTCTTTTTTAGGATTAAAAGAATTATAATTAGTTTTGACAAAACATTTGCATCTGTCGCACTAGCATTGTGTCAGGTAGGTCAGCAAGAGGTCGCCCTCAATTTTCCTTGGACATGACATGTCTAGTGGATTTTATTATCATGTATAAAACTGGAGCATTTTATGTGTATATATAAAAAAAAAGAGTGTACTATTTGATGTTGTGTGCTTTTTGGTGTGTGATATGTATGACTCATATAAATAGTTTTGTTATATATATTAATTTATGAGTTGAAAGTTAGTAGTTGAGGAACATGTTATGTATCATTCTTTTGCATACAATGTATGCCTGACATCCTTTACAAGTGTCACAGCAAGCCTCTAATGCGGTGGTGTCAAGTATCATTCATGTCTGCTATTCTGAAGCTAGAGTTTTGTTAGACCTTGGGGCTACCCATTCCTTTGTATCGCCTAGTTTTGCTTTAAGATTGGATGTCCAGCCGGTTAGCCTTCAGGTTCCGACGTCGGTCACTGTGACATTAAGTGACGCCTTAGAGACTAATGTTTTGTTTCCATCGTATCCAGTGTCAATTGAGGGTCGGATTTAGTTGCCAATTTAATTATGTTGGATGTAATGGGTTTCGATGTAATTTTGGGAATGGATTGGTTGGCTATGCATTATGTCATATTGGACTACCAAGAAAAGCGAGTAACTTTTCAAATCTTGGGAGACTCAGAGTTTCATTTTAAAGGCGAGTAGGTACCTACTCCATCGAATCTCGTGTCAGCCATTACAACTAGGCAGATGCTTCATTGTGGGTGTCAAGGATATCTAGCTTTAGTCAGGGATACCACGACAGAAAAAGGTAGCGTTGAGGACATTCAGGTCGTCTATGAGTTTCCCGATGTATTTCCAGAAGAGTTACCAGGATTACCACCTAAAAGAAAGATAGCGTTCTGCATCAACGTGGTACCGGGTGTGATGCCTATTTCTTTGTCGCTCTATCGAATGGCACCAGCCGAGTTAAAGGAGTTAAACGAGCAGTTGCAGGACCTCCTGGATAAGGGTTTTATCAGACCCAGTACGTCTCCGTGGGGTGCTCCTGTTCTATTCGTGAAGAAGAAGGATGGTACCTTGAGCCTGTGTATTGATTACCGGCAGCTGAATAAAGCGACGGTTCGTAACCAGTATCCGCTTCCTCGCATCGATGATCTATTCGATCAGCTTCAAGGAGCCGCATGCTTCTCTGAGATTGATTTACGATTGGGGTATCACCAGTTGAGGATACATTTCGAATAAGGCATTCAGGACGCGTTATGGGCATTATGAGTTCCTAATAATGTCGTTTGGACTCACTAATGCTCTTGCAGCCTTTATGGATCTGATGAATCGGATGTTCAAGCAGTTATTGGATCACTTTGTCATTATATTCATTAATGATATCTTGGTGTTTTCTAGAAGCAAAGAGAAGCACGTAGGCATTTGAGGATGGTACTTCAAACGCTGAGGCAGCATTAGTTGTACGCTAAGTTCTCCAAGTGCGAGTTTTGGTTAAAAAGCATTGCTTTTTTAGGACATGTTGTGTCTAGAGAGGGTATTCTAGTGGACTCTAAGAAAGTGGAGGCAGTGACTGACTGGCAGAGACCAACCATGGTGATTGAGGTGCATAGTTTTCTGGGATTGGCATGCTACTATCGTCGATTCGTGCAAGAATTCTCGAGGATAGCAGCGCCTTTGACTAAGTTCACTCAGAAGAACGTTAGGTTCCAGTGGACTAACGCATGTAAAAGAAGTTTCCAAAAGCTGAAAGACTGTTTGACTTCAGCTCCGGTGTTGACCTTACCCTCTGAACTGGTGGATTCACGGTGTATTGTGACTCTTCTAAAGTGGGTTTGGGTTATGTTCTGATGCAGCATGGTAAGGTAGTGGCTTATGGATCCAGGCAGTTGAAGAAGCATGAACAGAACTACCCTACTCATGATTTGGAGATGGCAGTAGTAATCTTTGCTCTAAAGATTTGGAGGCACTATCTCTATAGTGAGACGTGCGAGATATATACGGACCATAAAAGTTTGAATTATATTTTCAGCAGAAGGAATTAAATCTAAGACAGAGGAGATGGTTGGAACTTTTGAAAGATTACAATTGTAATATTGTCTACCATCTAGGTAAAGTGAATGTTATAGCAGATGCCTTGAGCAGAAAGTCAGTAGGTAGTCTTGCTCATATTAGTGCAGAGAAGAGACCCCTGACTAGAGAGTTGCACGAATTGTACAACTAAGGATTACAGATGGAGGTATTGGAATTGGGAGCATTGTTAGCACATTTCAGGGTTAGGACTGTGCTTGTTGACAAAATCAGGTTAGCTCAAAATTAGGACCCACAGTTATAGGAAATCTTGGAAGAAGTGCAGCAGGGTCGAGCTAATGATATAGATGATGGTACTCGCAGAATGGGCGCTAGGCTATGTGTTCCCAATGTAGATAATCTCATAAAGGAGATTTTAAAAGAGGCTCACTATACAACTTACAGCGTGCATCCGGGCTCCACCAAGGTGTATCATAATTTGAAAGGAAATTATTGGTGGAATGGAATGAAAAGGGATGTGGCAGAGTTTGTCTTCAAGTGTCTGACGTGTCAGCAGGTTAAATTGGAGCATCAGAAGTCGTCAAGGCTATTGCAACTGCTTCCTATACCAGAGTGGAAATGGGAAAGGATTACTATGGATTTTGTTTCGGGTTTACCCAAGGCTTCGGCTGGTTATGATTCTATTTGGGTAATTGTGGACCGATTGACCAAGTCCGCGCACTTCCTTTCAGTGAAGACTACTTATTATGTGGCTAAGTATGTACGAGTGTATCTAGAGAGAATTGTCAGTCTTCAAGACGTTCCTATTTCTTTAGTGTCTAATAGAGGACTGCAATTCACTTCGAGGTTTTGGAGAAAGCTATAAGAAGAGCTTGGTACCAGATTGGACTTCAGCATAGCCTTTCACCTCCAGACCGATGGACAGTCTGAGAGGACTATTCAGACCGTAGAGGACATGCTTCGGATGTGCATGATAGATTTTGGTGGTCAGTGGGATTGGTACCTACCATTGATTGAATTTGCGTATAACAACAGCTATCATACAAGCATCGAGATGGCCCTTTATAAGGCATTGTATTGCTAGAAGTACAGATCTCCTATGTGTTGGGAAAAGGTTGGCGAAAGGAAGTTGGCAGGACCAAAGTTAGTTTATATCACTTCAGAAAAGATCCTATTATCCACGAGCGGCTAAAGACAGCTTTCAATAGGCAGAAAAGTTATGCGGACCCGAATCAGAAGCACGTAGAGTTCAGTATTGGGGAGTATGTGTTCTTAAAGGTGTCCCCTATGTGTCATATGATGCAGTTTGGCAAGAAAGGCAAATTGGCCCCTCGTTATATGGGACCGTTTGAGATAATAGACAAGATTGGAGAGGTGGCATACAAGTTGGACTTGCCGCCAAATTTCTCATATGTGCATCTAGTATTTCATATATCAATGTTAAGGAAGTACATTTCGGACCCTTCGCATGTGTTACAGCCTCAATATGTGGAAGTAAGTGAAGATTTAACTTACGAGGAGCAGCCGGTTATGATCGTGGATGCTCAAGTTCACCAACTGCACTTTAAAGTTATACTGATGGTTAGGTGTTGTAGCGGAACCATTCGTCAAAGGAGTATACCTAGGAGACCGAGCAGGAAATGAGGAGTCTTTACCCTCATTTGTTCCAATCCTAAGGTAAGCGGTGTTTCTTTTAAATTCAAGGACTAATTTTTCTAAGAAGGATAGAATGTAATACCAGAGAAAAGAAAGAAATAATAATAAAATAATAAATAAATAAATAATATTATATAAAAAAAACAATTTTTTCTTCCTTTTTCTTTTCTTTCCTTCCCCCCCTCATTCCCTTTCTTCTTCCCCGCTGCTCTCTCTCCTTCCTCGTCTTTCGCCATTTCCAGCCACAACACTACCGCTCAGCTTCCCTTCGGCTTCCCCTCTCTCGCCGGTTGATATGCTATTTGTATAGCTAAAATCCAAGACAGTGAACTTGTTGATGCAGACTAGCACAAATGGTGAGTATCAAAGTCGTATTCTCGGGAAAGGGTGATCCTAGACTTATTGCCGTGCTTTATGTTATCTAACCTAAAAAAAATCGATGAAGTATTATGCTACGATTAAATATGAACAAGCGATTAACTAAGTGTCAAATAATCTAAAAGGGTTTAGGAAAACAATTGAAGGAAAAAAGCAAACCCTATGGGACCTAAGCTAGTTGGATTTTAGTGAAGATAGAGATTATATTGGTTACCAATTGCAATTACCCGTGGACGAATTCTTAACTGAATTCGGTCTCCTTATCGAGATAACTGAATTCCTAAATCTAATAACCTAAAGTTGGAATATCTTCCTAATGATCGATTATTCGATTAGCATTAAGGTTTAACTCGCCTCTACTAAGCTTTGTTAATTCTTAATCCGGCTAGTCAATTGCCCTTATCTCTAAGTGATTATTAACCAGTTCTTGCTATTCAAATTTCCAATTACTAAATAAATTTCGCAATTACATAAAGCAATCTGAATACCACAACTCACAACATCTTATGAATAAAGTGATTTCTCATTAATAATGAAAGTAAGAAGAGACAAGCATTAATAATCAAAATCTCATAACCATTAAAATCAATCCAACAAAATAGGAACCCCAATGGGTTTGACAAATTTAGTTACTCATGCTAATAAGCAACACAAAGTAAAGAATAGATTCAGAAAAGTAAATTGAAGGCATGTACACCCTTCTTCTTCAAGTTGGATGGAAAATCCTAAATTCCCAATTCAGAATAGTAAACCCTAATTTGCCTCTTGAATGCTCCCAAATCTTGTCTTGATCTTCAATTTAATGTTAAAACAATTGTAATCCTTCCTTCAATAGATGAAATGATCTTCTAAGGTCGAGTATTGAAGTCTGGAAGAAGATGGTTTAAGCTTATATATGTGAAATCAAGTCAGAAAATCGAACCCTAATTCAATAAAATGTTTTTGCCTATATAATTCCTTCAGCACGGCCTTAGTGAAGCCCGTGCTGATCAGCACGGGCGGAGTCCAAGCCGTGTTGGACCTCCGCATTCTGCAACTCGCGACTTCTTTCAGGCTGTGCCCTAGCCAGTGCTGAGCCACCACGGTCCTTGGTGGAGGCCGTGGTGGCTTCGGAAACCGTGCCAAAATGCCACTCTTGAAGGGCAACTATTTGATTGTTCAGCACGGCCAGAGTCCAGGCCGTGCTCAACCTCAAAATGCTAGTCCTTGCTCAATTTGATGGATTCTCGTCCGTAATTGCGCGTATTTCCCTCGATTACTGATAATGTCCTCGATAATGACCTGAAACGTGAAAGGAACCAAAACACAGGTGATTCTGGCATAAAACAAGATAACTATGCACAGAAATGTAAATAATTGGGCATGTAAATATGTATAAAATGATGCATATCACCGGCGCCACCTTCTTCTTCCTCCCTCCCTTCCTCCCTCCCTTCTACCGTAGTCTGTTCACTCATCCGACACTAAAATCAAGCTTCCCGCCATTGGAAACCCTCGAGCCGAGCTTCCCCGGTGCGTTTTCTTCGCCGACAACTGTGTGCGAACTTGTCAGAGCCAAGACATTGGTGTCTTCCGGCGAGTTTCCGGCCAAAACTCTTGTGTTTTTGGACTCTCCGCAACTCAAACTTCGCGTAGGCGCTTCCATATTCGAATTTCGACACCGTTGGCAATACTAGCTTTCGGACCTTAATGTTTTTCAGACATGCATAATTTTAAATTTTCGGATCGATATAATTTTATTTAGACCTTAAAAATTATTTTATAATATTATTGCTATTAATTATTAATTTTGGATAATTTAATTTAATTAGATTTAATTAATTATGACTTAAATATAAATACTATAAATTAATGGGTATGATTAATTATTGTGTTGTTTTGTGGTAGATGTTGTGTTGAATTAGTTTAAATACCAGAAATTTTGTGTGGGTTGGTTGTCGAAATAAATATTATGTCAGACCGTCTATAAGACAATTGTGTTATGTGGTGTGTTATGGAGTCAGGAAAAATAATGTAGTTTTGGTGGCCTGACTCCCGTTAATTAATTGCAGAATAATTGAAGTGTTTCTAGCAAGTTCTATACCCGTTATACGGGGGTAAACGTCCATATTTTAGAGGAGGTTCTACTGAATTTTCGGTAAAAATTTCTTAGGCAGACCAATCTAGGAGTCTAGGCCTAGGAAAAAATAAGAATATCTTATTAACTGAGTATTTTCATGAGTAGCTAATCCGTCCATCCAGCCAGCTCCACCCAAGGCAAAGGAGCAGACTGCAGAATGCGGT
This sequence comes from Ricinus communis, assembly GCF_019578655.1. Taxonomy (NCBI): domain Eukaryota; kingdom Viridiplantae; phylum Streptophyta; class Magnoliopsida; order Malpighiales; family Euphorbiaceae; genus Ricinus; species Ricinus communis. Next base: position 26,324,316 of record NC_063263.1, on the reverse strand, counting down.
AGAACTGTGAGTTAAAGTCATATAATCAACTGTACCCTTGCCATGTCTAAATTAAATACGATGCTAATTTATTAATAATTAGTATAATTATTATCATTGTTATCATGAGCGATTTCATTGATTGATAATTATCACGAATATTATTAGCATTATTATTAGTAAATTTATTTTCATTATTATTAATATCATATTTAATGTTATTTTAATAATATTATTATTATTGGACATAATTTGCATGTTTGCTTCACTCGATACTACTAAATTTTAATTCTCAATATGTTATTAAATAAATTGTGTTTGCCTATATTTATACTGTATATAATCATTATATATGTTATGAATGTGACATTGGGATGAGGCGATTGTAGAACATGCCACTTGATGGGTTGCATTAGGACTGCGTGCACACCGGTATTAATCAGAGACAAGTAATAAAGGTTATTTTGGGTTTTGCCCTCGTCGAGTATAACTCTCTAAGCTGTGGAAGTTTGACTACCATAGGAAGGTCTCTGGACGAGCATTGCTCTTTGGGCGCCTGCATAATTGGGGAAAGTGTCCAGGCTAGATTTAAGGACCCTGATTAAGCTTCGCTCTCTAGGCGCCAGACCTGTTGGAATAAGAAAGCCGGAGGGCTACTAGTATTGGGGGTTAGGCTTCTACTGAGGCACTCGTCCTATAAGTATTTCAATTGTATTTTATTTCTGCATTATGGCATGATACGTATTTTGGTATAATATAACATGATATCCTGATTTAATAAATGTTATATTGAGGAGATGTAATTGTTTTAGGATTATATGATTTTAACTCACTCTCGAGGCTGACAGTCTCAATTTAAATCTTTCAGGTGACAGTTAGGTTCTCTGTCGTCCTGCGTTGACAGCCCGACTTCCTTCTCCATCGGGCCTATTGTAATTAATTTACACTTTCATATTTTTAATTATTTGAAATTCTAGACTCTCTGCAACAGAATGCCTAATATATTATGTTTGATCTGGTCTGTAGTAAATTGTGGAATGTTGTTAATGTCCAACTAGAGCCTTATGTATGGCAATGTCGGACTGATTTAATATTGTGTTTTTATATGCACATTTGAAATGTCGATTAGTAAGGCTTACTAAGGGTCTTGGTGGCTTTAAGCCTACCCATTCCCTAGTGCCAGTCACGGGCCTACAGATCGGGTCGTGATAAAAGTAAATTTAGTAGGCCTTACCATGTTTTAGTTAGAATTGGGTTATATTAGAATTAGGTTCACGTAAAATGGGCCTTATCATAATATGTAGTCCATCTAGAATTAAAGGCTTGGAAAGGCATAACTTGTAATTAGACTAGACTAAGTAGGTTGTGCACACAATTAATTAATAAGCTAGATATACCACTTCAATATGGACTAAGCTTAATAAAATGGGCTAGACCTAAGTAAATTATATGTGTTATTTGGTAATGCATGTATATGAAGCGTTGTGTTTATAGGGAATCATTTGTTAAACAATAAAATTAAAGACTAATATACATAAAGAAGAAAGTTGGTTGTCGAATCCGTCTCTGGATTTGTGGCATTGATGGGCTCTTTATGCAACCTACACCTAAGGCAGTGAACCTACCGATGCAGCCTAGCACTAGTGAGTATCAAGGTCGTATCCCTGGAGATCGGGTGAACCTAGAGTTACACGCTTGCTATGTTATCTAGTCCGAAATAGGGTGTGAAAGTTCTAACATACCAGCTAATGGTTATGAGTGCAATTAAGTAAATGAAGGACAACAATGGACAATTAAAAGACAATTGTAAAGAGAGAAATAAATCCAAAAGGGAGCCTAAGTGATGGAATTCTAAAGATGAATTTTATGGATTGCCGATCTTGCTTACCCGTGCCTAAATCCTGAATTGAATCCCGGTTCCTCTCTTGAGCTTACCGGATTCCTAAACCTGCACTAACCTAATGGAATCTCTTCCTATCAGATTACTACAAATTAACATTAAGTATGATTTAAGACTATTAAGAGTTGTTAGTTCTTAATCCGTGAGTAAATCAACCTCATCTCTAAGTGTTAACTACCGGTCCTTACTATTCAAAATCCGGTTGTAACAAGCATTTCTCAATGTCAAGAAACAACCTAATAAACAATTAATCCAACGTCTCAAATTAACCGCATCAAACTTTTATTCGAATAGCAAGAAGATTGCAAGAATGACAATTATAAAAAACTAACAATTAAGCATAATCCATCAACAAAGGTGAACCCTAATGGATTCAAAAGATCTAGCTGCTCATGTTCATAGTCAAAGCAATTAAAGAACAAAATAAGGAAAAACAAATTAAAGGTATGTACACCCTTCTCTTTCAAGCTGAATGAGAAACCCTAAATTTGCAAATTCAAAATCTCAAACCCTAGTTGCCTCTTGAATGCTCTGAAAGTTTGTCTTGATCTTCAATTCGATGTTGGAATAAGTGGAATCCCCCTCTTTAATTGATGAAAATTGATCTCTCCAGGTCTACAATTGAGGTATAGGAAATATTTGATTAAGTGTGTGTCTTGGAATTGAGTCCAAAAATCGTCCTCTTCAATTAGAATTCAAAATCGCCTATATAGTTGATTCAAGACGGCCGAGTCCAGTCAGTGATGATTCAAGACGGCCGAGTCCAGCCGTCGAATCTGTGGAGTCTATCAGGCCGAGCCACCACAGGCCATGCCCAGTGCTGATCCACCACAGGCCGTCGGTGGCCGTGGTGGCTACCAAGTCGTACGAAATGGCACAATTGGGGATAGCCTCTTGATAATTCAGCACGGCCGGAGTCCAGGCCGTGCTCAACCCTCGGGGTGCTTGTTCTCGCCCAATTTGATGGATTTTGCTCCGTAATCACACTTATTTCCCTCGATTACTGATGGTGTCCTTCGAAAATGACCTGAAACGAAAAAGGAAACAAAAGACAGGTGATTCTAGCATAAAACGAGATAATCATGCATAAAAATGTGAACAATCGGGCATGAAAACATGTGTAGTATGATGCTTATCAGGCATAAGCTTCATTATGGAATTTGAAAAACAACACTCATTAATAAAAGTGTCCCGGAGATTACTGAGGTGGTAGCTCCCATCCTCGCGCTAGTCTTAGTGACTAGTTAGCATGTTCCCGATTAGGTTGAAAAGCCTTACAGTGCCGTAATCGCTAAAGACACTTGGGTGCGGCCCCCGAAACCGCCGCCCATAATGGCGACTCTGCGAAGGATAAGAGAAGCTAATTCAAGTGTATGTTTGTCTTTAATTTTATTATTTAACAGATTATTCTTGCATCACTACACCATTATCATACACTGTGTGCTTTGGTCCCTATAGCCCCGATAGTGTCGATTAGTGGTTCTTTGGTTCCACTGAAACCCTAGAACTACGAATCACTCACAAGTAATAAGTGAATTTTCTTCGTCACATGGACCCTTGAGTGGGAACACGAGCTAAGGAATAACACTTTTTACTTGTGGGAGCCTCTTATCCTTACCCAAGACTCAGCCCATGGTAATGACCATAGTAGTCTCTCATAGGAACCCTATTGCTTGCTATATGGAATGTTTTTCCTTATAAGTGTCTAAAGCCCAAGTATTAAAGGCCTTGGTAAAAATGTGGAATCAGGCTCTAATCCCAAAATATGCAGGCTTTTATACTTATATTAAAAAACATTGTCACAAATATATGCTTTCTTTCTCTTCTTAGTGGTCTTGGAGATCTTAGCACTCATGGTGCCCTTCTTTTCTGCTTGTTTCTCTACAATCTTGACTTGCTCAATTTTTGCCTTTTTTTCTCTTTTATCCTCTTCAGTGGAGTTGACAAAGTTTTCACTCTTAGACACTCTCCTTTTCCTTTTCTTACCACCTGTAGTAGCTTCCATAGTAGATGTCTTCTTAGTTTGAGGTGAGAGGTGCTTGAGTCCTTTAGTTATGTCAGACATCTCTTTTTACATAGATACCTGATTTTTCATGCTCATCTTGAACCCTTTTGCTACCATAATTTTAAACTATTGGATTTCTTCTTTTAAGCTCTTATCTAATGTACTAACTGTCTTTTCTAGTTCACTCCGCTTCTTCTAGATCTCCTTTAAGAGTTTATAGGTATCTGAACTAGAGTCAAGATCCATACATAACTATTTATTGGATAATGCAGTCAAGTGATTATTAAGAGCAACAATGATTTTACTCATCAGATTGCTGATGGATTATTGGTCACTCTAAATAGGTGCTCAAATGTTTGCCTTCTACTTTTTCTCTCCTGTTTCTTCTATTTCTTTTCCACTAAATTAGGACTCTTCTTTAAATCTTCAGACTTCTCCTCCTTATCGTCAAATCTCATTAATACTAGATGTCTGACTTTTAGTACCTTCAGCTGATTCCTCTTGGGCATCTGATAAATGGCTTAACAAGCTCCTCGTTGACCTTTTTGAGAATTTCCTTTCTCTATAAGTCTTGGTGCTTTAGTCTGGCTAAAAAGTCCTCATTCAAGCCAATCTATTATTAATTTTCTCATCTATAAATGCCTCAATTTTCTTGTCAGACTTCATTTTCTCACCTACTAACTTCTCTTTCTTAAGTTCCTAATGCTTTTCACTATTTTTTTTAGATTCCTTAACCACCAAAATCATATGCTTCTTTACTTTGGTTTTGTACTTCTTCTTCCTTACCTTACCAATTCCTCATAGAGTTTCCTATTGAGTTTCAATCATATTAACCTCGTCATTTTCTCTACACTTGTTGTTATTAATGGTGAACTTCCTAAGAACATCGCTTGATTTCGAATTTGTTCCATCTTTAAGTGAAACCCTAAAGTTCTTAAACAATAGTGTGAGATACATATTGTAAGGCATTCCACTAGTAGGGTTAAAATTAGTCATCATATTCAACAGTAAATATGGTAGGTTTAGTTTCTACTTCTTAGCTATGTGCCACATGATTTTTAAATTTAGCACAATGACATAGTCTAAGCTACCCATCCTAGGGATGAAGCATTGAGCTACAAACTTATGGAGCATCCTACCATGAAGAGCATAGTCAGTAGAGAATTTCATACCAAGGGTTGGCTGATTGGCTTTTAGTTCTTGGATGAATCTTTTCTAGTACATACATATATCTTTGTCATTAGTGTGTTTGATGATTTTAGCTCCTTTTACTGGCATCTTGATAGATCATAAATATTTATACTTATTGTGTTTAATTTCCTTACGTTTTGATTGGATAATGTGCTTAATTGTGGAAATTGTGTTTATTCTGATCTAGATGGTGAAATATCAAGGATTGAGTGAAATTCAGCCTAAAGACATGTTTTAAGGCATCACTTGTCAGAAACTTAAGTATTTTGGAGGAAGAGCAAAAATTTGTGCAGAAGATCATTTTCAATAACGCGTGACCATGCTTTACAATCCGTGAGCTGCTGGAATCTACAGAAGAGAATTTCGAATTTTCAAAATAAATTCATGGTGCACCCACTTTTATATAATTTCTTTTATTTTTGGAAATGTTGGATAAAGAGAACCTACTCCCATGTTATTTAGGATTTTAATTTGTTTAGATTAGCCTTTATCTTATCCTTTCTTATAGGGATAAGATCATATAGGAAGTTTATTTCTTTTTTGATAAAGATTATCTTATTAGGGTTTAGGTTTGACTTCCTATATAAGGAGGCTAGTTCTACCAAGTAAAAGGGGGGGTGAGTACTTTGTGCTTAACATAATTCTTCTTTAATTCAAGTATTTTTCTATTGCTAAACTTTGAGTTTGTGATCTGTAATTGTCATGAACGATTGATACAAGTAGCAAGGAGCTGGCTCATGTGTGTGTGATTGCGGCCTTTTCGAATTACATAACTTGCATGATAGGCTCTAGGGAAATAAAGGAACAAGGTTAATTAAATTGCAGTTATCTCAATTAATTAATGTTAGTTTAGTCATTCTCATTACTCTTAATGCTATTATTGAGTTGATATGGAATGCTATCGTGCCTAGTTGACTAATGGTAGTCTTGATTTGGATGCTGGGTTTGAGTCAATTGTATTAGGAGAATTTAACTTGTTGTGGCTGTTCCGAATAAGTAGACTAAGTACTTGAATAGAAAAATGATGTTTTAGCCTATGATCATGATTACAATTGGATGGAATTAGCACTCTTGAATTGGAAGTTTGTTAAGATTGATTTTTATTTACTTTAATATTCAGCCTTCACTATTTTCTGTTTATTTATAATTTTGGTTCAAACATCCAAAATCCCCCCATTTTTATTTAACTTTGAGAAGCTATTCACATTGGTTCCCTTGGGATTCGACCTGATTTCACTATTTCTACAAGTTAGTTTAGGAAAATTAGTAATTTATTTTGAAGAGCTTCGACAACCCGTTCAAATTTGTGGCTGCTGCCGGGGAGCCTATTTTAGTTTCTCATTGTTTAATTTATTTGTTTATGACTCGTTCTTCTCAGGCTATCGATTTGCAGTATAATCCTGAAATTGAGAAGACAGCGTGTCGATTAAGAAAGGAGACTAGGCAAAGAAAAAGTTGTCTCATAGAGGAATTAGAGATAGATTTGGCTATTAGTGACACATCTATTTTTCAAGAAGTTGCAGAAAATATGGCGAACAGAACTCTCAAAGAGCTAGTCGCTCCTGATTTGAATCAACAACCTTTATGCATTACATTTCCTAATATTGCAGTTGATTTTTAATTAAAATCTGGCTTAATTCACTTACTCCCTTCTTTTCATGGATGTGTAGGTGAAGATCCTCATAAACACTTGAAAGAATTCCATATTATATGCTCTGGAATGAAGCCATATGGTGTGACTGAAGAACAAATAAATCTTAGAGTTTTTCCCTTTCCTTTGAAGGATAAAGCAAAAGATTGGCTCTATTATCTACCCTCCGGTTCAATAACAATATGGAATGAGATGAAAATATTGTTCTTAGATAAGTTTTTCCCTGCAACAAGAGCTGCCAACATCAGAAAAGAAATTTGTGGCATAACACAGTTTACTAGAGAAACATTGTATGAGTATTGGGAGAGGTTTAAGTAATTGTGTGCTAGTTGCCCCTATCACCAAATTTCTCAGCAACTTTTAATCCAATACTTCTATGAGGGATTGTTGCCAATGGATAGGAGTGTGATTGATGCAGCAAGTGGTGGAGCTTTGGTAAACAAGACACCTGAAGAAGCCAAGCAATTGATTTTAAACATGGCTGAAAATTCTCAGCAATTTGGTACAAGAGCTGATGGAGCTATTAGGCGAGTTAATGAGGTAAGCACTAAAAATCTTGAAAATCATATTTCTGATTTAACTACTTTGGTTCGTCAAATGGCTGTAGGGCAATTGCAAATGGCAAAAGTTTTTGGACTATGCTCAGTTCAAGGACATCCCACTGATATGTGCCCAACATTACAACAAGACTTGATGCAAGAGGCTAATGTTTTAGGCGGGTTTACTGGTCAACCTCAAAGGAAGTTTGACCCCTTTTCCAATCAACATAATCCTGGATGGAGAGATCATCCGAATTTGAGCTATGGAAACTAAGGAGGATAACAAAATTATCCTTTCCATAATTTCATTAGACCATCTTAAGTTCACCAAAAACCTCAAGCTTCAAATTCAGGTATATCTTTGGAAGATATTGTTAAAAATTTGCTAACAATGCTCTTCAATTTCAACAGGAAACAAGGTCAAGCATTCAGAATTTAGGCAATCAAATTACTCAATTGGCTACGTCGGTTAGTAGATTGGAGGCTCAAAATTCTAAAAAACTACCTTCACAACCAGAAATAAATCCAAAGGAGAATGTTAGTACAATTATTTTAAGAAGTGGAAAGGAGATTCCTTCAAGGTTGATTCCACTTAAGAAAAGTGAACCGAGCAAGAAAAGGAAGAAGAAGCTTCCTCTAAAGCATCACATAGGATAAGATTCAATCCTCCTCTATCTCTTTCATCTCACACTCCATTACCTCCTTTTCCTAGCAGATTAACTAAGCCAAAAGAAGATGAGCAAGAAAAGGAGATCTTGGATACAGTTAGGAAGGTGGAGATAAATATCCAATTATTGGATGTTATCAAGAAAATTTCAAAATATGCAAAGTTCTTGAAGGAATTATGCACAAACAAAAGAAGGATGAAGGAAAAGGAGAAAGTGGTGGTAAGTAAGAATGTGTCGGCTATCTTGCAAAAGAATATGCCAGAAAAATGCAAGGATCCAGGTATTCTTTCATTACCTTGTGTTATTGGTAATACAAAAATTGAGTGTGCCATGTTAGATTTAGGAGCTTCTATTAATGTCATGCTATTTTCTATTTATCAAGAGTTTAAACTAAATAACTTGCAAAAGACTGGTGTAGTGATTCAATTAGCTGATCGTTCTTATATTCATCCCCTTGGAGTTGTTGAAGATGTTTTAGTGTAGGTTAATGAGCTCATATTTCCTATCGACTTTTACATTTTGGAAATGGATGGTAATTCCTCATCAAAATCAGTTTCGATTTTATTAGGACGACCATTCATAAAAACTGCTAAGACAAAGATTAATGTAGATGAGGGTACTCTCTTCGTAGAGTTTGATTGAGAAATTGTTAAATTTAATATTTTTGATGCAATGAAATATTCTAATAATGTACATTATCTTTGCCATATTGATGTAATTGATCCAATTGTGCAGGAAGTATTTGCAAAAGAAAGTGTTGGTGATGAGCAAGAATTAGATGCACAATCTAATTTAGAAGGAATTGATTATGAGATTGGTCAAAAAGTATTATTATATAATTCTCAATTGAAGCTTATGCCTGATAAGTTTCATTCTCGATGGATCGGTCCATTGGTTGTTACTAATGTGTTTCCCTATAGTGCAGTAGAAATTAAAAGCTCGGATTCGAATAAAGTTTTCAAAGTGAATGGTCATAGATTGAAGATCTTCCATGAGGGTGAAATTGCTCCATGTCTCATTAGTTTTCCTTTGGATCACCCCACTTATTTGGATGACTTAAATGTTTCATCATTTCGTCGAGCATAATGACGTTAAACAATTGCACTATTGGGAGGCAACCCAAATGCTTTCTTTATATTTAGTTATACTTTTTATTTTCTTTCACTTAGTTTATTTAGTTTTTAGTTTTTAGTTTTTAGTTTTTTTTTTTAATGAAGAAGTTCAATTTTTTTTGGGCAGGAGACTAATTTCGATAAGGCGTGACCACGCCTTTTTACAGCTCTCCCAGAAGCATTAACTAAATTTGTTCCAGAAGCTCGATTCTTATAAGGCATGACCACGCCTTATCTCAAAACATCTTCTGCTTTGTTTTGACTTCTTTACTTAATTTTATAGAAGCTCGTTTCTTATAAAGCGTGACCACATCTTATCTCAAACCACCTTCTGATTTGTTTTAACCTCTTTACTTTATTTTCTAGAAGCTCATTTTTTATAAGCCGTGACCACGTCTTATCTCAAATTGATGTGTGCTACTCGTGTTAGCTACAATCTAAGGCAGTGTACCTATCGATGCAGTCTAGCACTAATGGCGAGTATCAAGGTCGTATTCCTCGGGAAAGCGAAAGCCCAGAGTTACTTCTTTGTTCTTTGTGATATTAACCTAAAATGGATGATGAATAAATTCTAAACTAACTATTAACTACGAGCTAAGTTCTAAGGGAGATGCAGGAGTAATTGATAAGTGAAATAATCAAGACAAGAAGACAAACCCAAAGGGAATCTAAACTAGTTGGCATCCGAACAAAAGATAAAGGATCGTTGAGTCTAATTATGCTACCCGTGGATTTACTTAATCAATTCGGTTTCTCTCTCGAGATAACCGAATTCCTAAACCTAATAACCTGAAGTTGGAATCTCTTCCTAACGATTGATTCTTAAATTAGCATTAAGCTTTAATCCGCCTCTATTAAGCTTTGTTAATTCTTAATCCGACTAGTTAATTATCATTATCTCTAAGCGATTATTAACCAGTTCTTGTTATTCAAAGTTCCAATTGCCAAACGGATTTCTCAATCTCATAAAGCAATCTAAACATCACAATTCACAACGTCTCATGAATAATGCATAATCTTATTCATACTGAAAACAAGAAGAATACAAAACCAACTCAAACAATCCAACAATATAATATCAAGCCAACATAGTAAAGAAATCCCAATGGATTAAATTAGTCTAGCTAAACATGTTCATGTTTAAAACAATCTAGGAAATCAATTACAATGAAAGAATAATGAAAATAAAACATGTACACCCTTTTCTCTCGAATTGGATGAACAGCTCCAAACTGGATCTACACTTTGATTAATCTCCCAAACGCCTCTTGAATTGCTCCACCACTGTTTTGCACTCGGAATCTTACGATTCCGGATTCTTACCACCGCAACTCTCACGCACTCGATTGTGCAGAAACCGAACCAGCCACTAGGGCTCAATGTCACTCTTTTTTCCCCTTTTTTTTTCCTTCAGAAAAACTCATTTTTTCTTATATATTTAACTCAGCACGGCCGTGTTCCTCCCCGTGTTGGCCACTACGGGCCGTGTTGCTCCCCGTGTTGGCCACCACGGACGGTCAAGGCCGTGGTGGCTACTAAACCGTGCCCAAAGTGCCAATTTCAAGAATCAGTTATTGGTTGAGCACGGCCGAGTCCGTGCCGTGCTCAATGTATGCATTGCGGGCTCTTGTCCGATCTTGATGAATTCTCGTCCGTTTCCGCACGTATTGATCTATAATTGCTTAAACAACGATGATGGTCCTATAAATGTTCCTGAAATGCAAAAGAACACAAAACACGGGTGATCTGGGAATAAAAGCACAATAATTGCTAAGAACATACGCAATAATATGCAAGCAAATATGTGTAAAACTATGCTTATCAAATTACCCCACACTTAAGCTATTGCTTATCCTCAAGCAATTAACAACTCACCTCATAAAACTACAGTTAGCAATTCCTTTCAGTTTATGCCTTTAGTCCACAACAGAGAGTATTCAATACATCTCAAAGGATACTCAATCATAAATCAAATTACAAATCATTAACAAAGAATGGAAATAATATTAATGCATGAGTAACTTAAATGACAACTCAACACCAACATCATGAACCAATGCCTCACAGGGATCACTCAAGTCGCTCAAAGTGTATATTAGGTAAATAACAAATCCCTCAAAGCAAATGCACAAGACCCGCTCACCATAAGCTTGCTTATAAATCATATCTTCAAGCATCGTGAATAAGTAAATACCAAAATCAAAGGGTCTTTACCAAGGTTGTAATGGGGCTAGGGTAAAGGTACGGAGATTTGGACAAGTATGAAAATCGCCGGAATTCGCGATAAACAATATTATATGCTCAAAGGATTAAATGCCTAAGATCACGAAAAGAATCATTCACTAAAATCCCTACTTCATAGAATAACGCTCACAAATGCTCTAAATCCAATAAAAAGATAAATCCCTACTTTGAGATTATTATTATTTTTCTTCTATCTTTTTCTATTCTTTTCTTGTGAATTTTTATTCGACCATGTGTGGCTAAGTTCTTAGTTTCTTATTCGAGAGTGAATAAATTCCAATTGTGATTTTATAAGGCTTTGTGCTTAACAGAATTCTCTTTAATTCAAGTATTCTTTATTTCTTGTTTTTATTATTTATGAATTTTTGATATTGATTGAACTGACGACTCAATTTTGATATTGATTTTTCTATTACTAACCTTTGAGTTTGTGATCTGTAATTATCATGAACGATTGACATAAGTAGCAAGGAGCTGGCTCATGTGTGTGTGATCGCGGCCTTTTCAAATTACATAGCTTGCATGATAGGCTCTAGGGAAATAAAGGAACAAGGTTAATTAAATTGCAGCTATCTCAATTAATTAATGTTGGTTTAGTCATTCTCATTATTCTTAATGCTATTATTGAGTTGATATGTGATGGGTTCTTTATGCAACCTACACCTAAGGCAGTGAACCTACCGATGCAGCCTAGCACTAGTGAGTATCAAGGTCGTATCCCTGGAGATCGGGTGAACCTAGAGTTACTACTGCTTGCTATGTTATCTAGTCTGAAATAGGGTGTGAAAGTTCTAACATACCAGCTAATGGTTATGAGTGCAATTAAGTAAATGAAGGACAACAATGGACAATTAAAAGACAATTGTAAAGAGAGAAATAAATCCAAAAGGGAGCCTAAGTGATGGAATTCTAAAGATGAATTTTATGGATTGCCGATCTTGCTTACCCGTGCCAAAATCTTGAATTGAATCCCTGCCTCTCTCGAGCTTACCGGATTCCTAAACCTGCACTAACCTAATGGAATCTCTTCCTATCGGATTACTACAAATTAGCATTAAGTATGATTTAAGACTATTAAGAGTTGTTAGTTCTTAATCCGTGAGTAAATCAACCTCATCTCTAAGTGTTAACTACCGGTCCTTACTATTCAAAATCCAGTTGTAACAAGCATTTCTCAATGTCAAGAAACAACCTAATAAACAATTAATCCAACGTCTCAAATTAATTGCATCAAACTTTTATTCACCGAATAGCAAGAAGATTGCAAGAATGACAATTATAAAAAACTAACAATTAAGCATAATCCATCAACAAAGGTGAACCCTAATGGATTCAAAAGATCTAGGCCGCTCATGTTCATAGTCAAAGCAATTAAAGAACAAAATAAGGAAAAACAAATTAAAGGTATGTACACCCTTCTCTTTCAAGTCGAATGAGAAACCCTAAATTTGCAAATTCAAAATCTCAAACCCTAGTTGCCTCTTGAATGCTCCCAAAGTTTGTCTTGATCTTCAATTCGATGTTGGAATAAGTGGAATCCCCCCTTCAATTGATGAAAATTGATCTCTCCAGGTCTACAATTGAGGTATAGGAAATATTTGATTAAGTGTGTGTCTTGGAATTGAGTCCAAAAATCGTCTTTTTTTATTAGAATTCAAAATCGCCTATATAGTTGATTCAAGACGGCCGAGTCCAGTCAGGTCGAATCTGTGAGTCTTTAGCCGAGCCACCACAGGCCGTGCCCAAGGCGGTGCTGATCCACCACAGGCCGTGCTGGAGGCCGTGGTGGCTATGGAAGGCGTGCTGAAATGGCACAATTGGGGATAGCCTCTTGATAATTCAGCACGGCCGGAGTCCAGGCCGTGCTCAACCCTCGGGGTGCTTGTTCTCGCCCAATTTGATGGATTTTGCTCCGTAATCCCAATGATTTCCCTCGACAATTCGATGGTGTCCTTCGAAAATGACCTGAAATGAAAAGGGAAACAAAAGACAGGTGATTCTAGCATAAAACGGGATAATCATGCATAAAAATGTGAACAATCGGGCATGAAAACATGTATAGTATGATGCTTATCAATATGGAACGCTATCGTGCCTAGTTGACTAATGGTAAGTCTTGATTTGGATGCTAGGTTTGAGTCAATTATATTAGGAGAATTTAACTTGTTGTGGCTGTTCCGAATAAGTAGACTAAGTACTTGAATAGAAAAATTGATATTTTAGCCTATGATCATGATTACAATTGGATGGAATTAGCACTATTGAATTGGAAGTTTGTTAAGATTGATTTTTATTTACTTTAATGTTCAGCCTTCACTATTTTCTGTTTATTTATAATTTTGGTTCAAACATTCAAAATCCCCCCATTTTTATTTAACTTTGAGAAGCTATTCACATTGGTTCCCTTAGAATTCGACTTGGTTTTACTATTTCTACAAGTTAGTTTAGGAAAATCAGTAATTTATTTTAAAGGGCTTCGACAACCCGTTCACATCCACTTTGAGAGCTTATGGCATGCGCGTCGGGCCTACTATCCCCTATTGATAGGAAGCCCAAACCCAAAATCCTTGGGAAGAAAGACCTAATATGAACCGTCGTTGGAGTAATAAGGTTAGAAGGATCAATTGTATATTATTAATTGTGTTAACCCTTTTTTCTTTTGTCTTTGTGCATTGCATGTGCACCATGCATCACATGCATCATACTAACCTTTATTTTTTAGCCCATATAGATTCTTCTCTAGGTTAGAAGAGGCAAGATAGTGGGAGATTGGAAAGAGTGCCTATTTATGAGAATTCGGGTTGTGTTAGAGTACTTAGAAAGACTAAGATGGCAAGCTACTGAAGCTACATCTGAAATGGCCAACGAGAGAGCGAACAAACAAGACGTTGAGATCCTCAAGAATGCAGTCATTAACGATTAGAGGGGTATGATCCGAGAAGAGCTCTAGCAACTCTTAGTTGGGATGGCTGCAAACCAAGCCCTACCTGCTACTCCCATTGCGCCGGCTAATCCCCTTGTTTTGGTTGACCTAGCTGTAGTTGCTGCTGAGATTGCCATTACCACTACAGTTGCTACTGCTACTACAACCAATGCTAATGCTGAAGACCAAGGTAGAAGGAGAATGCCATAGAATTTTCGGGACTTTAATGATTATGCTAGACTAGGCTAAGAGGGGGGCTGCTCTTGCCACTAATGAATCTGTGAGTGGCTTGATTATCAGGTTTGACAAAATGCAGGGTATGCTAGAAATCAAAGGTTTGGATCTTACTTATGATTTCAAAGAATTGGTTCTAATAGGAGAAGACAAGTTGCCTGCGAAGTTCAAAATGCCCAAGATGAACAAGTTCAACAGGATTAGTGATATGAAATTTCACCTGAAGCAATATGTAACGATCATGGGAACTACTCAGGTGAGTAGGACCCAAATTGTCAAGCTATTTGTGCTTTCTCTTGAAGGACCTACTATCAACTAGTACCATGGTTTGTAAAAATCCACAAAAGCTTAATGGTGCAATTTATGTAATTCTTTTATCAAACAATATGATTACAACACTCATTTGGAAGTATCGATTAGGGATCTCGAGTCCACCAAGCAGAAGCCAAATGAGTCCTATAATTTCTTGACCAAATTGAGGGATAAGGCTGGACAAATAAAGAAGAAGCCCTCTAAAAAGAACCAAGTTCGCATACTGGTCCAAAACGAACTTCCAAGACGGGTTGAAAGGTTACAGATGATGAACTCGAAAACCTTCATGGACTTGTACAATGATGGGCTACAAGTCGAGGAAATTGAGACCAACAAAAGAAAGATTGTGAGAATTGGTGGAAGGGCGAATTACCAAGCTATAGGGAGCATGACCCTAGATGTGAATGTTGTGCAGCAACCAAAGAAGTTCTCCAACTTCAAACAACCTCAAAAGATTGGTACAAAATGGCATTATGCTCTAACATACTACCCTTAAAAACCCACTGAACCCTAATGCACCCGGATATAAACTCAACACCTATTTTAAATTCCACCAAGCACATGGCCACTACACTGCCCACTATATCCGGCTAAAGCATGAAATTCAAGACCTTATTGATGCCGAAAAACTCATTGACGTTGACCAACCCAACACTAGAAAAAACCCTTTACCAAACTACAATAATACACCGTCCCCGAACCAAGTGTCCATGATCAACCCTGATTTTAATGAAGAGGAGACCATGAACTCTTTTGGCATAAGCCAACCTGAGCCAAAATCCAAACCAGATAGCCACAAAGAACCTTCACCAAGCTGGGGGCATCACTATCCATAGTGTTCTATATCTTAAAATGGAGTGGGAAGCTTAAGCCCCAGTCACCAAAGGATAGTCCCAAGCCTGAAAATGGTCAGTATTGTGAGTATCACTAAGCTTTTGGGCATGTGATAGACCAGTGCAACCGTCTCAAGCACAAGATCCAAGACTTAATCGACTATGAGAATAGAAGTTGAGAAACTTCCTCAGTATAAGTGTGAAGACCTGTTAGGGCAGCCTTAGAGCAAATTTGACTTTAAGGTCTGACATTCTAGGCCTCCTTCAATCGAAATTAGGATTAAGGATATTGTGCCAACTGATTGGGGATTAGAAGATGATCGAGCCGCTTGTGAACCATGTCTTCTAGAGGTTTGGAAAGAAGGGGAAAAGAAGTTTGTCATGGCTATCGACAGCTAGTATAGCTTTAGGGATAAGTGTGAAGTTCAAGACGCTAAGGACAAGGACATTTGGGTAGATAGCGACTCTAATAAAGAAACTGAGCCAGCAGGTAAGGGTAAGGAAGCCAGGATATAAGAGCTGAAGCAAGACAAGCAAGCACCTAAAGACGAGGATGTCGTGTTGTTAGAGTGATATAAGAAAGAAAAGAAAATAACCGATGTTTGGGAACTGCTTATGCACTAATCAGACCATAAAAAGGCTATAATTCAAGCCTTGCCTAGTATAAGCATTAGCACAGCAACCAACCTAAAGAAAATGATCAAAACAGTGAGTAATAAGACCATTAGGATGATCACCTTCTTGAATGAAGACTACCACTTTAGGGAAGAGACCACAATAAGGCCTTTTACATAGCAACAAAAGTCAAAGGAAAGAGAACCCTATGTGTGATGGTGGATGATGGGCCAGCCATCAATGTGTGTTCTTCTCGCATACTCCCTAAGCTAGGGATGACTACAAAAGACCTGAAACCATCAAATATGGTTATAAGGGCCTATGATGAGACAAAAGAGATGTGGAAGGAACATTTTCAGCACTGGTAAAGATAGGTCCTATTAAATCCTTGGTGTAGTTCATCATCCTAGACATCTCGGTAACTTTTGCATTATTATTAGGAAGGCCATACTTCCATGCCCTAAGAGGATTTCCTTCCACTATACGTCAAAAGGTAAAGTTTTCTTATGAAGGCGAGATCATCACCATCAATACCGAAGGTGGTAAGTTTGTCTCAACGATCCAAGAAGCTGGATTCCCCTACTAGATTTCAAGTTGTTTTTCTCTATTAGGACTACATGAATCCTAAAGTAGTCAGCATGTCCAAGAAAATGGACTTCATGCTTGGAATAGGGCTAGAAAAGAATTAGTAAAGTAGACTTCAAAGGTCAAAAGACTCGACATGGATTGGGTTATTCCGAAGAGGAAGACGAGGGCAAACTAAAGGATATGACTCTAAAAATCATGTTCGTCCAAGAGTACAAGCCTTACTTTGGGGAGCCCGAACCTGTTAATGTAGCCGGGACTGAGGTACTAGATTTTAAGAATTTCAAGAAATTGATTATCGATAGGATGGTTGAGCTGAGTATCAAGAAAGTCCGAGAGAAAGTCACCACCAAGATGGAAGAATTGAATCTAGAAGAATTCACCGCCCAGAAAATAAGTCAAAAGGAACTAGCTGCTCTTATAGAAAATAACATTTTGAATTTTTTTTTATAATGATTTAATAACATTTGACATTTATGAGGAGGATGTTCCTTTCCTTTCCAAGATCAATGATATGGACGATTTTGCTTACTTGTGTTATATTTTTCCTGATGGTAGTATGCATTTTGATAATCATGACATGTGCATGTTTGACATCAATTTCATACAAATTGATTCATTTAATTTAGAGACAAATACAAATCCATGGAACATTCTGATAGCTCATGATATAACTTCTAAAAAGAGGAGAGAATTCGAGAGAATAATATTAAAAAATTTGGTATTTGCTTGGTCCTATGACGTTCACCGCCCAGAAAATAAGTCAAGAGGAACTAGCTGCTCTTATAGAAAATAACATTTTGAATTTTTTTTTATAATGATTTAATAACATTTGACATTTATGAGGAGGATGTTCCTTTCCTTTCCAAGATCAATGATATGGACGATTTTGCTTACTTGTGTTATATTTTTCCTGATGGTAGTATGCATTTTGATAATCATGACATGTGCATGTTTGACATCAATTTCATACAAATTGATTCATTTAATTTAGACACAAATACAAATCCATGGAACATTCTGATAGCTCATGATATAACTTCTAAAAAGAGGAAAGAATTCGAGAGAATAATATTAAAAAATTTGGTATTTGCTTGGTCCTATGACGGTATGCCAAGTCTAAAAGAAAAATAGCAGAGCACCATATCTCGACTCATTTGCACATCAAGCTGGTCAAACATAAGATGAGGAGGCTAAGGCCAGAATGAGTAGAGAAAATACGAGAAGAGGTTGCTAAATAGGTTAGGGCCAATTTCCTTGACATGGTTGACTACCTCGAGTGGTTGACAAACATTATTCTAGTTTCGAAGAAGGATAGTAAGGTCTGAATGTGTGCGGATTGCCAGGACTTGAATAAGGCATGCTCTAATGATGACTTCCCTCTTCCTCAAATAGATGTAATAGTTGACAGTGTCACCTCGAATGCGATGTACTCTTTTACGGATGGGTTCTCTAAGTATGATCAGGTCATGATAGCAGTGGTGGATAAGCTAAAAACAACATCTATCACCGAGTGAGGGACGTACTGCTACAAAGTTATGCCTTTTGGACTATAGAACATGGAGGCAACTTATCAAAGAGAGACCACTATCTTATTTCATGACATGATGCAGAAGGAGGTGAATGTCTATGTGGATGACATGATGATAAAGTTTAAAAAAAGGGAAGGGCACTTCCAGGATCTTAATAAGTTCTTAGGTCGACTAGAAAGGTATAACCTGAGACTCAACCCAAAGAAAAGTATATTTTAGGGAGGTTGTTGGGGCACATAGTGAGTCAGCGAAGCATAGAGATCGATTTGGACAAGGTCAAGGCTATCCAAGAGATGCCAACACCGAAGATGGAGAAAGAAGTTAGACGTTTTCTAGGACACTTACAATACATCGGCGGGTTTATTTCTAAACTCACAATTATTTATGATCCTATCTTTAAGCTTTTGAGGAAGCATCAGCCTGCTGTGTGGGATGAACAGTGTCAGAAGGCCTTCAATAGAGTCAAAGAGTTTTGATGAAGTCACCAGTATTAAAGCTGCCAAAGGATGGCAAGTCATTGATCCTATACTTAGCCTTGGAAGAGGAAGCTATAGGGGCAATGGTAGCACATTGCGAACCCGATGATGTGGAGCATGCGGTCTATTACCTCAGTAAGAAACTGTTGCCTTATGAGTCAAAGTATAACCTTGTGGAAAAGACGTGCCTAGCCATGATATAGGCTATAAGGAAGTTGAGGCACTACTTTCAGTCTTATAAAGTGTAGGCCATTTCAAAAACATATCCTCTAAAGTACCTGTTTAAAGCTCCATCTCTTACAGGCAAACTAGCTAGATGGTTAGTAATCTTAATAGAGTTTAACATTGAGTACATCAACAAGAAGGTGGTCAAGGGTGGACTTGTAGATGAGTTCTTAGTTCAAAATGCAATTAAAGGAGACGACCCTTGGGATTTGGAGTTTTCTAATGAGAATATGAAGGAATCGAGATCCAAAAGTGGAAGATGTACCTTGATGGAGCTATAAACTCAAAAGGTGTAGGCTTATGAGTAGCTTTAATCATGCCAAAGGGAGAGATGTTGCCAATGGCCAAGAGATTGGACTTTAAAGTGACCGATAACATGGTAGAGTATGAAGCATGTTTATTTGGATTAGAAACGGTTGCGGTAGCAGGAGCCAAGCACTTGATGGTCTATGGGGACTCCATGCTGGTAATCAAACAAGCTCTCGGGGAATGGGAAGTGAAAGAAAAGAGGTTGAAGCCGTATGTTAACTATCTCAGGACCTCAGTGTGCAATTTCTCTAAGTGTTCCTTTATACACTTGCCTTGAGATGAGAATCAGATGGCGGATGTGTTGGCTACCCTATCATCTATGTGGGTCAGTCCTTCACAACTTTCAATGAAGCGTTTGGTGATTGTGAAATCGGGTGCACCTTGTTATCAAGGGATTCGAATAAAGCAAATTCAGACAAGACTGGAAGGGAAGCCATGGTTCTATGATCTGTAGAGATTCATAGAAAATAGGAATATCCATAAAAGCGACTGCTAAGAAAAGATACGCGCTATAGATTCAAGCTAGGAATTACATCAGCCATGAAGGAGTCTTATATTAAAGAATAGTGTCAAGTGTATAGCTCTGATGTGTGACTAAAATAGAAGCTCAAGTAGTGATGGAAGAGATGCACAAAGGAGTATGCATGCCACATATGAATGGCATATGTTAACCAGGAAGATCATGCGACAAGTTTATTATTGGTTAACAATGGAAAATGATTGTATAGCACTGTAAGAAAATGTTGTGAATGGCAGCTGTATAGTGACCTGAGTCATGTGCCTCCGACCGAGCTACACAACTTAATGTCTCCTTGGCCTTTTGCAGCTTGGGGGATAGGCTCATTGGAGAAATAAAACCTTCCTTAAATGGTCATAGGCTCATAGTTATAGCAATTGACTACTTCTCGAAGTGGGTTGAAGCCGAGTCATTCACCACCGTAGGGGTAAGGCAAATGGCTAGATTATAGAAAGGAAACTGATCTGTAAATACGAGGTCCCACATCATGTCGTGACAGATAATGGGGTACAGTTCATAGGTGAGATAGTGGACCTACTACCAAAATACAAGATTGACCATCACAGGTCTTCTCCATATAAACCTCAAGCAAATGGAGCAGTAGAGGTAGTTAACAAGAACCTGAAGAGAATACTTTTGAAGATGGCGTGAATCACAAGGACTGGTCATTTCGGCTGCCATTTGCACTTTAGGGATATCATACAATCGAGTGAACATCGACTGGGTAAACACCATACTCTATGGTTTACGGGACTAAAGCAGTTGTGCTAGTTGAGTTAGAGTTGAAGTCTTTAGGAGTTGTATTAGAAGTTGAAATACTGGAGTATTAGTGGGTCGAGCAAAGATACCAACAACTGGCTTTGATTGATGAGAAAATGATGAAAGCCTTATACCACATGTAGTTGTATCAGAAAAAGATTGATAGGGCATTTAATAAAAAAAGTAAAGCCGAAAAAGATTAGAGTTGGTGATCTAGTATTGAAGCATAACGGGCTATTGCATTCGACCTGAGAGGGAAGTTCAGGCCAAACTGGGAAGGCCCGTACTTGGTAAAGAAGATCCTGCCCAAAGGTGCTGCTAAAATCTCAAACCTGGAGAGGGATGAGTTTACTGAACAAAAAAACTTAGATCGCCTTAAGAAATACTATGGATAAAAAACAAAAATAAATAATAGAGAAAATAATCTACTAATCAGAAAACCTAAAAAGGCTGGTTAGGCAAAAGTTAGGGCAAAAATAGAAAAAATAATCAGCTAAAAATTTTGAAAAGACTGGCTGATAATAGGAGTTATATCGGGAGAAATCAAAATGTACCAATCTAGGCTTTTACTAAATGAATAAATTTTTTAGAATTATTATCAAACAGATATATGTCTGTTTACCATTATACACACTAGCTAAAAGAAAAACAAAGTCAAAAAATTTAAGCAAAATAAATGAGATCTAAAAGAAGCATATTTTCTATCTTCTTCTCCTTTTTAAATCTGCAACCCTAGACAAAGTAGCTAGTTTCGAGTCCTCTTGAATCGGGCAAAGTTGGGAGAAGTGAAAATCTAGAGCTAAACCAAAGCATAAAAAGTTGTCGTCCATGGTCAGATCGCCCTCGAAGTCAAGGTTTCGCTCTATGTCTCGGCAGGGCCACAGTCTCTCGACTTTATCCAGGAAGTCTTATCTTAGTGGGAAGCCTTTGAATTTAGGTGGAAAGTCCAAGATTCGATGCTTCTATCCATACCGGTGGCAAAGTCTCGAAGGTGTGTAAAAGGTATATGCCTATAGTCCAAGTAAGGGTATGTAATCACTGTATATCATGAATGTGACATGCTTGATTCTCCACCGAGGGCAAGTTCAATGAATGAATGTGTCTGGAATGCCTTTCATCTAGAAAATCCAACCATCGCCACCCTATAAGGTAATAAAAAATCGAGTCTGCACATGCTTTGGCTCATACTTGTCGATATTTCTTGGGATGGTCAGTATTTGAATCTTCTCTTACAGTCAACTCTGCAAAAAGAGATAGAAGAAAAGAGAAAAAGAAACTGAGTTGAAAATTCGAAAAGGGTGGCTTAGATAAAGATAAAGTATATTAAGTTGAAAAGCCGAAAGAGCGGCTTAGACAAAAGTTAAGGCAAAAGCCTACTAAGTTGAAAATCCAAAAGAGCAGCTTAAGGGAAAATTAAAGCAAAAAATGAAAATAATAAAAGAAAAAAGAGTTTTGGTTGTATACCTATAAAAGAACGAGACTGCCACCAAACCATTGATGGGTTTTGTACATGTCTAACCCAATGATGGTTTCAGGCAAGATGACTAAAATTGGGTATGCTTCATGCTTCACCTGGTCAATAATGTCAGCAATTCTGATATCTCCCTCTCCTTGAGAAGAAATCAGCAAAAATTAGGCATAAAGGTAAAAAGCCTAGTATCCGAATCCAAGAAGGCATACCATTTTTCTTCTTCTCATAGTAAAAAATCAAAGAAGTAAGGGTAATATACTCACCAATAGAATGGAAAAGTACCTCAACTGGAGGCATGTCGAACAATTCTACCAGTTTTCTAGGAAAAGGCTCATTGAGTTTTGGCAGAGCAATAGGACGCGTAGAATCCATGGGAATGCCAAGAATAGCAAAGAATTCTTCAGTTATGGGGTACAGCTCTTGTCCATCAAATCTAAAGACATGGTCCGTTGGGCACCAAAAGTTGACAACATAATGGAGAAACCCATAATCAAGTTTGGTGTGTTGCATGCCTTGAAAGATGAAAGATGGAATTTCCCTAGTTTAATCTAATCACCACCTATTAGGGTTTTAAGGAGAGTTTGCAAGCTGTTGGCGCTCTTTTAAAACATATTTTTGGCCTTTTGAAGTGCGAAATCACATGTGAGGAAGTGAGGGGTTTCATGGATATATATAGGCCTTAAATCAGTGTATGATTCGGACTACACAACCGCAGAGCCGATCGATATTGTGCACAACCAAATCGGCATAGCATATAATTGATCAGTTGCATGGCCTCCTAGTGTAATTTTTGGCCAGTTTCGAAATTTTTCTAATGCCTATTTGGTTTTTGGTGCATATAATAAAAGGAAATAACCAAAATCATAACTTTAAAAAGTCAAAAGTCTATAAGAGTTTTAAAAGTCAATAAGTTCTTCAAGCAATGATAAAAGAAGGAAAGTACAAGCAAGATCAAAAGCTGGGGTTCTTTCTCGAATCCTCCATCCCATTGTTCGAGTCGGTGTCCATTCCCTGGATCCATAAGGCTGATAGCTGAAGTGTTAGTGTGTCGATTCGATGTCGCTGAGCGTCGATTTAACGCTGCCACTCGTCCACTTGCCCTTGCAAGCCCTCATGGTTCCTTTGATGAAAATTCAAAGGGAGATTAGTTAGTGCATTTCATACATGCATACATTTTACATTGCATAAATCATTTTCTTACTCGCCATTCCTTGCCAAGGACAAAGAATTACCTCCTCGCGGCATCGACCAATCGATGGACGTACTAGAACTGATCTCTCAGAAATTGTACGATTATTTACATGTTATGTCATAAAATTCTAAGGAAAAGGAGATGTGAAAACACAAAAGAGAAAAGTAACTTATATGTGTGCAAGTATTCAGAGTGAATTTTGGAGGTAGGCAATGCTCCAACACAAGTGAGAGCTCTAGTATGAGACTAATGGATCTGAATGGAATGAGATGCTCCCCGGAATCGCATCAGATGTGGCTGTAGGATATGCCTTAAAGGTAGCACTAGTGGAGGAACCCATGATATGGAATGCTTGAAATGTCTAGTGGATCGCCCTTCGGTCGACTCATGCCTGGTGGAGAAATGGGTCACCTAAGGGCACAATCTCCAGTAATTGAAGGATGAAGGAAGTCTAATGTGTTCGCCAAGATGGGATTGTAAGATCCTCGGCTCGTTGTACCCCGCTAAACACTCAGGCTAGCTCCTCCCTAATAAGGTCCGTCATCTAAAACATAGAAAGAGGATGAGATAAAGGAACTCAATGCCGTTGGGGCCTCACTCCTACCCATAGATCTTCTCTCCTAGTACCACACCCGACAGGCAGGTCATGTTAGTAGGATACTCCTCGGCTCAAGATCAGCCATAGATAGTATGTAAGGGTCCCATTGGCAGCATGCCCTTAGCCAATCACCTCGAATCTGCAAACTAAAAAGGTAAGTAACTATATAAATAAAGCATTAATATGACTAATAAATTATGTCTACTTTGTCCTAGGTCAAGGTGTTGATCTACATGCAGTCACGTGAACCTGAGCCCACTCCAATGGCACGCTCCTGCTCAAGCCCTAGTGACTCACGCGAGGGGAAACCCACAAAGTGTAGATGGGTTGTGAGCCCATAAAAGATCAATCTCCAAAGCCCAAACCTATAAAACAAGAATCAGCATTCGCTATACCAATAAAGAAAACTAGAAAAGAGAATTCAAGAGCATAACTTACGTGGATTGCGTGCCAAAAACTACAGATCCTCTTACTGCCTCGGACTGTAATGTCCATTTGGTGATACAAGTATAGGAGAGCCACAAATCCCTAGTTGTAGGAGTAGACATGATCCAAATCCCGCAATGGGGCTAAGTAGTGAAAGTTTAGTGATTTCCCCAAGTCATTGAACAAAGTCATACTAAAGAGGTACACCAAAAAGGTTCGAGCCATCTGATCGACCTCCCGAGCACTCCGAGGAACAAAGCCCAGTATTGAAGGAGTATACTCTGATAGGTGATACAGCGCAAGTTCTTGAATGCTGGCAAGAACCTGAGTAAATTAGTGATGAAGCGATCTTGGACGGTGGAGCACATAAATCAGTGATGAAGCAATCCTGGACGGTGGAGCACATCATCAAAGGGCATGGGCGTGCTGGAAAAATTAATGCATGTGACGGCAACAAAGGAAAGAGGGAGAGTGTCAGCTCACTGATCGAGGTGTGGAAGATGTGAGTAGTATCCATCCACCTCTCAAGCAAGGAATAGACAAAGGTGTGGTTGGCCCTCCCGATGACTAATAGGAGTGTAGTTACAAACCGATGGAAGTCGGTATCTACGCTTCTAGCTTGGACAGAGCTGGAGAGCTTGTCGAACCACTCAAGAGCTCCATAGAAAAGTTTCTAGCGAACCAACCGACATAACGTCACCCTGAAAAGCCAAATACTTAGGTATTAAATATAATATATGCATGAAGACACCTGAGCAGGTAAATATATGTCTATTAATTGACATTTTTTGTAAAAAAACCCTAAAAATCCTTTTTTGGCCTGTGTAGAGCCGATTGAGTGTGCGCACAGCAGATTGGCACTACATATAGCCGATCGACTCTACAAGCTAAGGCATATGGGTTTTTGAAATTGTTTCGCAATTTTTCGCATATTTCGGACAAATAACATGTATATCTAGTACATAAGTCATAAGAAATAAAGTTTAGGCCTGGAAAATACCTCTCTAACAGCCGAAAATGGCTGGTAGGTGTTTAATTTTTTCAAAAGGGGGATTTTCTCTCCCTTTACAAGTCCAAGATCATTTTGACGAGAAATTGGAAGAGAAAACTCCCAATTCAATGCGATTAAAGTATGTCCAGCAAATCTTGAGGAAGTTCTTGCCATTTCAGGACTGAGTTTATGAAATTTGGTTAAGAAATGAGGGAGAAATCACAGAAAGAGTGAGAAAGGATTTTGAGAGAGAAAAGTGAATGAATGATGGATATAGGTATACATACATGTCTTGAAGAGGGAAAAATATCATTTAGGTCCTCGGCCTATCAATATTGTTTTTTAGTCCAAAAAAGTTGATGCAAGTCCTCAAAAGACACATAGAAGGCCAGTTGCCGTCTTGAAGCAAAGTTTCCTAAAAATTACAAGTTTGGTCCTTGACTCATCAAATTACACTTTAGTCCATATGCAGGCCAATTACCACTATAACTTCTAGAAAAAAAATCAAATTACACCATAAGGCGGGAATTTCTAATTAAAAGTTCTCGAAAGTGGAAATTACCAAATTAACTCGAAGTAGTAAAGTACTTCTTGAATTAGAAAAATAGCTAGAGTGGAGTCTCTACAATCATGAAATCAACGGCGCGTGGTTCCTAAATCAACTGGCGTTGTTTCCAAATCAACAGGCGTGGTTCCAAAATCAATAGACATGGTTTCCAAATAGCAGGTAAAGTCTCCAACCTAAGCAGATGAAGCCCCCATGAGCAGGCGAAGCCCCATAAGTAGGCGAAGCCCTCAACCTAAGCAAGCGGAGTCCTAAAAGAATTCAAGCGAGCACCCACGTCAAATCAGCAATCAAAGTTCAAGCTTATGAGGCGTGGCTTCTATAGCTCACGAGAGATATCCTTTTGACATATCTTTGATATTTATGATTTGTCTCAATTTATTTAGATGCATTGCATGCTTATAAATTTCGATAAATCGAGGATAACTGTTATCACCTATTTTTCAAATTTAGATATTGTAGGAATTACAAAAAATCCTATGATGAAAGTTATTGCCTTATCGGGTCTCATGAGATGAAGGACGAGCAAATCCGAGGTTAGGATTGAGGTTAATCCAACCAAAATTACCTTCTTCAAATCAATTTGGAGTTAATTGTTAAGAAAAATAAAGTTTGATGGTCAAAACAATGAATTTTGCAAGTTCAGAGACTTAATTGCAAACTTTTTTAAAAACTTTTCATGTGTAGAGTCATGGTTCTACACAGAGCCGATCAGCTCATCATAGAGCCAATCGACTCTGTGTAGAGCCGACCGGCTCTACATAGTACCGATTTAGATTTTCTCGCTTCAATTTTTTTTTTTACACTTTTACGTCCAGGTATTTGATAATAATTATGGATTTTAATGATACATATTTAAATTTTAAAGATTTAATATTGGATGTTTATCGATTCTTTTTTGAGAAGTTAAAGTTTATTTGTTTCTCTAGGATTTTCTTTGAAATCCTACCTCTATAAATAGAAAGTGATGCCTATAGTTAAAAGAAAAGAAGGAGGAGGAAAAAACCGAGAGAGAACAACAATAAAAGCTAATATTGATTAGAATACTGTGAATTAAAAAGAAAAAACTTACATTCTTTACTAAGGAGAAAGGTGTTTTGTAAGTG
Source organism: Ricinus communis (assembly GCF_019578655.1). Classification (NCBI taxonomy): domain Eukaryota; kingdom Viridiplantae; phylum Streptophyta; class Magnoliopsida; order Malpighiales; family Euphorbiaceae; genus Ricinus; species Ricinus communis. The sequence goes on along the minus strand of NC_063263.1, from coordinate 26,297,358 downwards.
GGTCACTAAGAAAGAATTAAGATTTTGGAAACTCTTTTGAAGATAATAGAAGTTTTTCCAATACCTCATTCAGCACTGGAATCCCAACCAATCTTCGACTCAACCGTTTTTCATCTTTGAGACTCGCAGAACAATCAACTACGGTGATAACCTGAGGGTTCTCCAATATTCATCTATCATCAGCAACATCACTCTAAACTAGTCTTCTTGTTCTTTATGCTTTTTCTTAGAAATATGATTAGGGTTAATTTTTTGTCTTGTTTTTATGATTGATGTTATTAGATTAGGGTTTCCTATGAATTTGCATGTTACTCATTCATTGGGTTTTTGAATCTGATAATAAGAACATTGGGGTTTTAAATATGATAATATGCAAGCATTAGGGTTTTGAATTAGATTAATTACATTCATAGAATTATATGATTAGATCTCTCTTTTCGCTATGATTTTCTAATCAAATTAGTGTATTAGGATTATATGGTTAATCTACCATTTTTGTTCATTGTGTTTTCATATTTTTTATGGTTTTTATAACGTTTAGGGTTTCTAGCTCAATCTAGTACTATTTATTATTTTATTTTATTTTTATTTTATTCCCTTTGTATTCTAATCATTTTTTTACCTTTTTGTGCATGTTAAATCGTAGAAATAGCCTGAATGGCCCCAGAGTCGATTAGCTCTATGCCTATAGCAGATCGGCTTTGCCCTAATTTTGGTGTTTTATGAGTTTATGATGTACTTTTGTTGATTTTGTGTACTGTAGCTAGGTTTTATAGCTTTTCTTTATAATTTTAGTTGTAGGCTGAGTTATAATAGTTAGATTTACCTTTTATGTACTTTATTTTATTTATTTCATGATTTTATGTATATTAAATTAATTGTAACATGACTGCTTAACTAAAAAATGGATATATAGACTTTAGATTAAAATTGGACCCAAAATAAAAAAAATATAGTCTATTAGGCTAATCAATATTAATCGGGTTTAAGTTCTAAAATCAAAATAGATTTAGTGGACTTCACCATATTTTAGTTAGGATTGGGCCATATTTGAATTATCTTCACATGAATAGGCCTTATCATAATAAGTAGCCCATCTAGGATTAAAAGCTTGATGAAATACAACTTGTAATTGGGTTAGATTACAAAAGACTTGTACATAATTAATTGGCAAGCTAGATTAATAACTTTAATGTGGGCTGAGCTTAATAAAAATAGACTAGACCTAGGTAAACAAAATGTGTTATTTGGTATGCTTGTATATAAACTGTTGTATCTATAGGGAATATGATTTGTCAAATAACAAAATTAGAGACTAAGATACACAAATAGAAAAGTTGACTTCCGGGTCCATCTCTGGATTTATAGAGTAAGCTTCCTTATGGAATTTGAGAAACGTAACTCATTAGTAAAAGTCTCTCGGTGAATTACTCGGGTGGCGACTCTCATCTCTGCGTTAGTCTCAATGACTAATTAGCGTGTCCCCCATTAGGTTGAAAAGCTTTATAGTGCCGTAATCGTTAAATACACTTAGGTGCGAGCTCGAAACCGTCGCCCACATCCATAATATTTCTATAATCAAGCTACTAATTAATTAAATTAAATTATTTATTCATTTATTTATTTATAATAAATAATTGATGAACTAAAAATTTTTTAATAATTTTTAAATAATATTTCAGGTCCAAATAAATTATACGGACTCGAAATTCAAAAATTTCGCGCTTCCCAAAAACATAAGCGTCTAAAAGGCAATATAGCCAAAGGTGTTAGAATCTGAATTCAAAGATGCCCTACACAAAGCTTGAGACTCGTGGAACCTAAATATGTAAATATCTCTGTTAGAATCTCATTGGAAACCACCAGATTGAGACCAGACAGCTTCAGCTCCGACAAAACTTAGACACGGCTATAAGGGATAGCAAAATAGAGAGAAGGCTGCTCTTAAGGTTTTTGATGATGGAGAGTCCGTTTTCAATGTTGGCTTTCCTAAAAGACTACAATAAACAGTGGTTTAAGAAGGTGGTAGCCGGTTTGGGTGCTTTCTTTCTCCAAGCCGTCGCTTTTCCGATGAAAGAATTTGAGGGAAGTGGTCGCCGGTGGAAGGAGGAGGAGAGGGAGGCATTTTGGGGTTGGCTGGTGGTGGTGTGTGCAGCAGACATGGAAGAGAAGGGAGGGAGAGTTTGAGCAGCCGGAAAGGGGAGGAAGAAGGAGGGGGGTAGAGCTGGGTGTTTTCCTCTTTTGAGAAAAATTCCCTTTCAAGTTCCCTCCTCCCTTTTGGACTTGCTATAGTAGCCCCACTAACCATTTATTTAATTTTTTACATAAACACACACATGCACACACACATATATATACTTATACACAACACTTAATTAATTAATTTAAATTAGTTTTAAACATGTTAAAATTATGATTACCATTCAAATAGACAATAAATGATATAATTTAATTCCTCTTTATATTTAAGAATAACTATACATGTTAGATTTAACTTAATAAAATTTTGCTTGTTTATTTAAATGCTCATCGTAGCACTGAAAATACTCATTTACTAAAGTGCCTCCTTAGTATTATTAAAATTAAAATTTAAAAGTTATATGAGGCATTATAAATTTTTTATATTCTTATACTCACAACAATCCTTTTTAGTATAGTTGAATAAAGAAATGTAACTTAAAACACTATACAAAGAAATAATTAAGTGTGGTAAGTTGAGAAATAGATTTGCAAGAGTTTGGATACTAATATTTTCACATACTTTTTGTCTGGGTCTTTATAAGGACTATTTATACTTATACCAACCCGTTAAAGACATTTCAAGAGTCTCATAACTCATTTAATGCAAACCTTGGTGATTTAGTAAAAAATAACTTTCTGTCTAAAAAGCACTCTCACACTTTTTGAATATAGTCATTGGATCTCTAACGACTCTAGACACGTGGCTCTACAACAATTGCTATCCTTTTATAATGGTAACTGACTCAATATTAATTGCAAAAACTGCCATTGCGCTTTAGAAGCGTTTTGTGGATGTCTCGTCCGCGTTTAGGAGCTTCCTCACGCTTCAGCTTACAAAATCTTCTGCCAGTATTTTGTTTTTTCTTTGATTTGGGGCGCCCTCGCACTTGTCAAACAGGAGACTCTAACTGCCTGGTGTCATCATGAGATTGGAGATCTTTAAGGGGGTTTTTTCATGTAAATGGTTGTCAACTTTAATCACTTGAAAAGCACCCTTGCACTTTTTAGGCACTTCCAAAATGCTCTTGAGAAGCTTAAGGCACTTTTGTCCAATTTTTGTCCCCTTAAGATGCTATCATATAAACACTTAAACAATTCATTAGCAACTCTCAATTTGGGTGTTAAGATCAAAATATAGATAAATTGATTCTTAGGTCAACACATATAAAGCTATATAACAAATAATAAAAATATAAATGTGTACTTAAGAAATACTAAGAAAATTGTATTCCTTTGATACAAAAAATATCTCTGTCTTTAAGTGTAAAAGCGTCAAACCACATGATAGTTTTTTAAACTTTACTCTATTATTTTTATTATAATTAAATTTATGATTTACTTATTTTACTTGAATTATATTTTAAATATTTAAATTGAAATATCAATTTACCAAGATTAAAAATCATGATAAAATTATAAAAAAAATTAAAGTTTGTGATTTTGTTTGCAAATTAAGGAACTTGTGAGATTCTTAATGTGGCGTTTGTGTGAAGTAGCTAAGCCAACTCCGGCCCTACATTAGCAAGATTACACCGGATTTTTCAACCGGTGCTTTGAATTGTAAAAATTATAAAATTGGTACTGAAATTGTCAAAATTAAAAAATCATATTAAATTCACAAAAACGCTAAAAGTCATGATTATTTTTGAAATTAGCCATATATATATATATATATATATATATATATACACACTTAAAAATAGGTCTAATCACTAATTAAATCTTGAAATTTATATTTTTTAATAATTTTATCTAATTATTTTAAAATTTTAAAATAAATACCTATACTTTCAATTCATTTTTAAAATACTTTTATGTAACAATTTTTAAAATTTTATACTGAGAAAAATGACATGGCAAGTCAATTCTGCTTAATAACATAAAATTAGCGAGTTAATAAAAAAAATATTACATTTAGATGTAAAATATGTGAAAGAATATACATACATGAGATTTTTAATGGTTACATTATTAATTCTAGAATAAATTATTTTTGTAATTCATAATTATTATTCTGTTATTAAGTACAATCAACTTCCTACATCATCTTTTATACTGTAAAATTTCAAAAATTGTTATCGGAAAGTATTTTTAAAAATAAATTAAAAAATAAGTATTTATTTAAAAATTTTAAAATAATTGGATAAAATTATTAAAAAGTATAAAGTTTGAAATTTAATTTATAATTAAGCCTTTAAAAATATATAATTTTATATAAATACTAATAATCATGTATATATTAACAATTATAATTTTATATAAATACTAATAATCATGTATTTACTAACAATTATAAAATTATTTAATTAATTTATATTTAATGATTAAATAGTTTATATATCAAAATTTATTTGAAAAAATAGATCTATTATTCAAGTTAGAATATGTTCGAACTTGACTTGAATAACTTTCAGGTCAAGCTCGAGTCAAGTTCTCGTATTCAAATTTGAGCTTTCCAAAATTCGGCTCGAGCTCGAGCTCATTTATCTAACATCAAGTTCGAATTCTTCAAAACACGACTCGACTCATTTATACCCCTGTTTATACCTCATAGATTACACAAGAAGAGGATTTAAATGATCATTTTAGCCTGGCTCAAGTTTCTTCTTTTCTGTTACTATTTCTCTTTTTTATTTACTATCAAATAAGGAAGAATCGAGCTCAAGCTCATTTATCTAAGATCAAGTTCGAATTTTTCAAAACACGACTCTACCCCGTAGATTACACAAGAGGAGGATTTAAATGATCATTTTAGCCTGGCTCAAGTTTCTTCTTTTTTGTTACTATTTCTCTTTTTTATTTACTATCAAAAGTTCAATTCTTCCTTATTTGATTTGGACAAGTTGGAGGGCAAACTTAGCTTTGTAGTTTGTCCCATTTCCGAAGGCCACTACATTCCGTCGCATATAGTTTCTGTTCCATAACACAAACACTTGGAGGATGCAACAGCCGCAACTTAAGCAAAGTCCTAAGTAGCAACGAACCAAGAGTAGCCATATATTCATTAGCTTTAGCTAAGCATAATGTTCCTTCGCGGCTTTGCTTCGCTCTGCTACAACAATTGAACATGACCCAAAACCCTAATTGCGGCAACTGAAACAGAACTCCTGAAATCAAAGGAAAAAGAAAAAAACTAATTACATAACCAAGAAGTAACGACATAACAACATGTCTTGCTACTCATCAATTTTTCAGGGTTCTATTAGAACATCGACAATCATGTCTTTAAGAACCTCCTTTCCTCTCCATCTCCATAAAACCCCATACAAAACCCTAATAAAGCAGCATTCTTTGTTTTCATTAGCTTCAATTTCTACTATGATGAATCACCAAACCCTATCTTTTAAGCATCATCAGGGAGTGGTCAGGTGTTCTGGTTCTCTTGGTTTTTTGGATTGGAGAACCGTTGCCTTGCCTTATTTTTGCCTACAGAACTTGAATTATAGTAGGTTTGCCTACCAGGGCGTTACTAGTGATGATTCAGACCTTGAAGTTGGGTCATATTCCCAGCAGGCAATGGTTGGTCTTTATGCATACCAAGTTCTTTAAATTTCTTGAATTGTTGTAATTAGTGCTTAACACTTCCATTCTCTGTTTTTATGGAGTATAAGTTATTCCATTGCTTAGTTCAGTGAAAAGAATTAATATAATGGGGTTTCTTTTAAAATAATTGTCGACCAGGAATTCTGAAGTATTCTTTTTTTCGAATGAATAACTACTTGAAACTAGTCAACAAGTTGTTGTCTTTTGGAAGTAGATGATGAACAATACTTGTAGTTTTAGTCTTTGAGATAGAGAAAAAAATGACTAATTTTCTTGTGTTTATTTCTGAATTCTTATGACTCGATGTGCTATTTTTGTCCAACTTTTAGGTGATTGAGAGAGCTTTAGTAAAATGTAAAAAAACCAAGTCTTGATTATTCTTCCTATGCTCAGTATGAAAGAATTTAAGTCATTTTTCTTAGAGCATTAGCCTAAAATTCTTACCATCTGATAGTGACAGTACACTGTGATTGAGGATGCTAGTTCTGTGCCAATCATACTGTGGTATTCTGTTGTAAACATTTTTGTACCTGAAAGATATAGAACACTCATGGATGCTTCTGCGCTTTTGCTTTGATTGGTTTGTCAGAGTGGTTCCACCCTTGATAACATTGAAGATTGGAGATGGAAGTTTACCATGCTACTTCGCAACAAAGATGGGCAAGAAATTGTCTCAAGGGAGAAAAAGGACAGGCGTGATTTTGGGCATCTTTCAGAATTGGCAAGCCGAATGGGTTTGCATAGGTATTCTAATTTTCTTTTAATGTTTTGTTACTTGTAATCATTTGCATTTTTTGTTAAATTTCTTTTGGGGAACATGTTTGAAGGTTGTTGTAGTTATCATGTGAAGATTTGGAATACAATATATTTTGCAGTCGTCAGTATTCAAGAGTTGTTGTCTTCAGTAAAATCCCTCAGCCAAATTACAGACCGGATCTGGATGACAAGCGTCCTCAGAGAGAGGTATTTTCCCTTATCTATTGTTTGTATTCCCTATTCTCTTTCTCATAGTGTAGTTTATGTTTGAACATAGGAAACTGTTACTTTTGTTTGAGCATTTTTATGAAAAAGTTGCTGCAAATACTTCCCAGTTGATTGAACAGAGGTGGGCAAATATAGGTCTTGAGACCATATAATCCTTGTCCATAACCCTAGAGGATAGTAATGTGTCATTTTGCGCACTGATAACTTATGCTCTTTAAAACCTGCAGGTGACCTTGCCTTTTGGACTGCAAAGAGAAGTAGATGCCCATCTCAATGCTTACCTTTCCAAAAAGTCCACGAACAGGGAAAATTTCTCTGTTAATTTCTTGCCAAAATCAAGCAATGGGAAAAGTATGGCTAATACTGAAGGGGTCTATGAGCAGCCAGATCCAATGATAAAGAACAATGTTGTCATGGAGAGAATTCTAAGGAGGAAAAGTTTGCAGCTGCAAACTAAGCAGCAAGAATGGCAGGTATATTTCAACCTGACAAGTTGTGTGGAAATCTCTTGACCATAGATTATCCTCAGTGTCTATATGTCTAACATTCGGTGTTAACATAGTATTTTTAAAAACCCTTAACCAAGCCATTGACTATGAGTCGCCGGCTCATTCTTCAACAGGGACGCGGTCAGAGCCCCATGCTGTTATTTACAATTATGAGTTGTATGATATGCCTACTTGTTACATGTAATTATCAGTCAATAATTCACTCTGGAGGTTTTTATTGTGTATGTTTATTCTCTATCGTAGCTTTTATGTCCCATTTATCATAACAGCTTCATAACAGCTTAATATCATTATACTAAATAAAAGTTTTCTGTAGGAAACTCCTGAGGGCCAAAAGATGGCTGAATTTCGCCAAAGTCTTCCTGCATATAAAGAAAGGGATGCACTGCTGAAAGCCATTTCTGAAAATCAGGTGATGTTCATTTTTGTGATTTTCCTTGGCTTCATGGCTTGAAATTGTTAGGAATTGCCTCTTTATAAAATTATTTCTTGGGATAATAAGAATTATCTAAATACTTTCTTGCACCTATTTGCTAAAGTTCTTTAGGCATTGTTTGGAATAAATCATGTGCAAGATTCCAACTGAATTCAATTCTCATAAGTTCATACTTCTTTGCATGATTTCATTTCTTTGGAAATGACTTTCTGTTTTTCTTTTTTTTTTTGGGAAAGAATCGAATTCTAGCTACTAGACTTTCCAAATACAAAAATGGCTAAATAGAATTAATGAATTGAACTCCTGCATTTTTAGATGTTCCAAACACACCATAGATGTTCTGCTGAAACTGATCCTTAATATTTTAGGTGCTCTATTCTGAAAGCATTATAAAGGCATGTGAGAACATAAGTGAGGATTTTTATTTCCAAAAGCAATTGCAATAGTGGGTCTTTAAAGACCCTTGACAATTCCCCTTTGTGATGATGGAAAAAAGTAGATACTTTTCTCTTTTCCTTGGTTGCTATTGTACCATAATTCATAAGGCGTATAAAATTCAAGTAATAATTAGTGGAAGAATTTAATTGTTGGGTCTGGTCTCGACAGAGCTCAAAAATCAAAATGTTTAATTTGTCAACCCAAAATTTTCTGAATGCAATAGATTCTTATTACAATATCTGCATCTTTTTTTATCAGTAGTTAGCATTGGTAATTGAAAGGATTGTGCAGTATTTGATTGGCTACTAATAGTAAAAATAACTGCTGCTATATTTAAGACAAGAAAAATGATTATGCAAACTAAATGATTAGTCTCTCTTAAAGCGAATCTGTCTTTCTTCTGTCTTTGCTGTTTCCATACTTCCTTGGCACCAAATTCATGCTCTCTCTTTCTACTCATAAAAGAAACCAATCACAGACCCTTCTTCATTCTTCCGATCTTCCTTGAAGGTTTCAAATATCCGAGTCCATTCTCATTAGGAAACAACCCAATCTAGATCCTGATGTGCCCCCACCATAAGTCAATTTGGGGTATGGAGACAGTGGCAGACTGGCAGCGGCTAGGGAAGCAGAGTGGTGAGCCAGGTTCCTATGCAGAATAGGAGTAATGTTCTACGCTAACTTATTAGTTATCATACTTGCTTTGACATTCATGCTCGTAATTTTCCGTGATAATGCCTCTGAAAGCATTATAAAAAAGTCTATGAAACGGAAGCAGGGAAATTTTTGGAGCCTACTTGTCCTCAGGGTATTTTGAGTTAGTTAATAGCTTCATACTGTTTGATGGGTAGACATGTATCCTGCCATACTGCTAGTCTGGTCCTTCGCAGGGTGAGTTGGTATAGATTATACTTGTGATGAATATAAAAGTGAGCTACTCGTTATTATTATGAATGTAATTGATTATATCTATGAATGGAATTACGTATAAAAAATCGCTATGTGTTTCAGGTGGTTGTTGTCTCAGGCGAAACTGGTTGTGGTAAAACCACACAACTCCCGCAATACATTCTAGAATCTGAGATTGAAGCTGCCCGTGGAGGTGCCTGTAGTATCATATGTACTCAGCCCCGAAGAATATCTGCAATGGCTGTTTCTGAAAGAGTTGCTGCAGAACGAGGGGAGAAACTGGGAGAATCAGTTAGTTTATACCTTCTATGTGATGACTCTTTCTCCAAAAATAAGAGCTTGTCAGTTATTCTAATTCCGTTGTTTCATTCTTTATAAAAAGGTTGGATATAAAGTTCGCCTAGAGGGAATTAAAGGGAGAGACACTCGCCTTCTGTTTTGTACTACCGGTATATTATTGCGGAGATTACTTGTTGACAGGAATTTGAATGGTGTTACTCATGTTATTGTTGATGAGATTCACGAACGTGGAATGAATGAAGGTAAAGTGGGATTCATTTGAGATACTGACGTCTATCCTTTTGCTAGGAAATATTGGAGTTAAAAGTCATAAGACTTGTATAAAATTCTGGTCTTCTTGATGCTATCTAGGATGAGAATTAGTTTTCAATAACAAAGTTATTCAAAAATAAAAGACAATGACCTTAAATGGACAATAAAATTTCAAATTTATTAAAATGAGCGGTTAAATTCTCAAACAGCAAGAATAAAAATCTTTAAATTCTGGGAAATGTAAAGCTTAAGATTTGAAAGTTTCAAGACTTTAAATTTTAGAAGTTTAACATATCATGAAATAATGGACCCTTATTGGTAAGTTCTTATGGACCCTTACTGGTGAGTTCTATGTCATTTTAGATTCATATTCTGAATTTATTGTTAATTGCTAGATTTCCTACTTATTGTCCTGAGAGATCTCCTTCCTCATCGACCGGAGCTGAGGTTGATTCTGATGAGTGCAACTTTAAATGCTGAGCTTTTCTCTTCCTACTTTGGTGGTGCTCCGACACTTCATATTCCTGTAAGTCTTATGAGGCTAATTACTGTGTCTATAATAAATGCTCTAATTAATACACTGGAGTTGAGAGGGGTGCTTGTACTTTTCTTGGAAAGAGTTCTCTTTGTATCACTTAAACAGCTTTTGCGAACCTTTGGTTCATTTCCTTTGAATAAAAAGCACTTCTAGTTCTTCATGGAATTCTGTTAAGTTGTTCTGCAATATGATGTAGTGGTCAGTAATTCTCATTATTTTTCTCTGCCTCCCATTATACTATGCTTGCACTTTGTTTTCATTTGCTTTCTGCCTTTCTTTAATCTGTTTATTGATCCCAGAGTAGAAATAACTCATGTCAATGCATAGTGTTTCTGACACGCCCTTCTCTTTTGGGGGTGAATTTTGTACTTTCAGGGTTTTACATATCCAGTTCGAGCACATTTTCTAGAGGACATCCTAGAATTGACTGGACACAGGTTGACTCCATATAATCAAATTGATGATTATGGTCAAGAAAAGGGTTGGAAAATGCAGAAACAAGCTCAGGCTTTTAGAAAGAGGAAAACCCAGATTGCTTCTGCTGTTGAGGTATAAAAACAAGCTCTAGTTCTTTATGCATGGGAATAGATTTCTATCTCTTTTTCTCTCTCGATCTATCTCCCATATTTAACTTTTTGACAGGATGCACTTGAAGCTGCCAACTTTAAGGGGTACAGCCTACGCACCCAGGAGTCTTTATCCTCTTGGAATCCAGATTCAATTGGTTTCAACCTCATTGAGCGTGTGCTCTGCCACATAGTTAAGAAAGAACGACCTGGTGCTGTGTTAGTATTCATGACTGGTTGGGATGATATTAGTTCTTTGAAGGATCAGCTACAAACTCATCCCGTATTGGGTGATCCTAGCAGAATATTGCTACTTGCATGCCATGGTTCTATGGACAGCTCTGAGCAGGTTAGCTTGCCATTTATTTTCTTTTTTCCCTTATTAGTGCATACATTTCAGTCAATGGTTTTATTTTTATTCAATTCACTTTATTCCTTATTTCTTTTATCTTTAACTCAATATTTGTGGCAAGGCTTTTTTTTTTTTATTTTGCAGAAAAAACCCGATTTCTTCTCTTTCTCTCTCCATCATCCTTCTTCTATATATTTTCTTCGGCTTATGGCCCTATTTGGACCTTAATCTATAGCCTGAAATCCCATATTGAACCTCAATGTTTATTTGTTCATGTTTGCAACTTTTTCTCTTAAAAATGGATAACCATGATCTTGAGCTAATGGAAGCCCAAATGGATGTCAGTTCCTGCCATCATGTGCATGTTTGCTCCACTTTCTTGCTTAACAAGCTTTGATGTGACACAAGTGGACCGCTCTCTCAATCCATTGGGCCTCCAAGCATAGTTGAAGGTCCATGACCCAATTGGACTCTGAACACCAACTATGGTTCTAGGCCTAAGAAACACCAACACTTTTGAAAGGCAAAAATGCTCGTGCCAGGCACTTCTCCGACATGGACACGTGCCTGACACGCGTTCAACGTGTGTCAGAATATTTTATTATTTTTATTTTTACCAACACGGCACAGACATGGCTAAGACATGTTTAGGACACAGCTAGGACACGACAGGGCAATTTTGAAATTTAAGAAATCAGACTAAATTCTATTTAACCCCCTAATCTACAGACCGTTCCACAATTAGTCCAAAAACTAAATTTCTTAATCTAAACAGTTCATAATATTTACAACATAATTAATTTTTGATAAAATTAAGAAAAGTAGAACACATATAAAAAGTTAATTTTAAATATATTTAAACGATAGTATTTAAAATTAATTAATCCTTATTTATATAAAACATATATTAGTTTGTTTTAATTTGAATAGTTTTATGTTTTATATTTTAAATATTATAAATATATTTTATTTAGCGTGTCTTCCTGTGTCATGTCCTAAATTCTTAGAAATAACCGTATTGACATGTCCATGTCCGGTGTCTGTGTCTATGTTTCCTAGTACTAGGCTCAGGGGATCTAAGGAGTGGGTCTCATGCGTGCCACGTCAATGCCTACTAATCAAGAAAGTGGGGCCAGTGTACACGTCAGGAATTAAATTGTGCTGTTCTTAATAAAAGAAGTTGAGAAACCAAAAAAAATAGAGGTCCAGTATGAGATTTGGACTATAGTTTAGGGTCCAAATTGGGCCACAAACCTATTTTCTCCACTCCAATACTTTTAATCTTCTTTCATCCTCTTGGTCCCCTTTTCTTTTCTTTTCTTCTTGCTTTTTTGCTTTTTAGTACACTGCACTTATTTGCCCAGTCGAAAACACGATGGTCTACAATCCTTTTTTTTCATTCTACCTTTGCCCCTGTCTTTGTTTTTCTTTGGTCTCCTCTTCTAGTTGCCTCTCATATCATACACTAAATATAAAAGCATTCCTTCTCATATTATTTGTTACTTTTCCCATGTGAATTTGTCAAGTATATTATGCTGTCTTTAGAATTAAATTTTTCATCCAGAGGTTAATATTAAGTTTTCTCATCCAGAGGTTAATATTTGATAAGCCCAAAGATGGAGTGCACAAAATTGTTCTGGCTACTAACATGGCTGAGACTAGTATAACCATTCCTGATGCAGTCTTTGTGGTTGACTGTGGGAAGGCAAAAGAGACTTCATATGATGCACTGAACAATACTCCTTGTTTGCTTCCATCATGGATCTCAAAGGCTGCAGCTCGGCAAGTAAGTCATCTTTAATGAAACACACAACCTCCTTTCGAGATGATGAAAAATATGCATGATCAACACGTATTTTATCTTCCTAAGGATTAACAAGTGGATGTGCGAGAATGATACAGAGATCATTAACAGTTAATGTTTCTATACACATTCTCACAGTTTTGTGACCCATGACCCATCTTAAATATGAAAGCATGAATCTTGCAACTTAGACTCGTAGGAGTAGCACGTTGACACTTCTCATCAGTAGTCGTGTCCATGCACTTAATGCATACAGGAAAATGGTGCTCGAATAGTGATCAGCATCCTTAAACAGCAATAATAAAAGTGAACACAATGGTTTTTGTTGAGCTAGATTAATGACTATAAGAAAGGATTTGAACCACATAATTCAACTTTTAGATAGTTTGTTGATTTAGATGACTAGCCAGTTTATATTAACTTGTATAGCAAGCAGAATCTTTAAAATAACAGTATAGGCATGATTAAATTATTAAGAACTTTGATAGACATGCCTTTTCCTGAGGTGCTCTTTTGCCCAAAAAGTAGTTTAAGGAGCTCGACGTTTTACCTTTTTCTTTCTTTCTTAAACGTAGACATGGTTAGTATATTATTGTGTTAGATTAGAGAAAAGGAATAAACTTTCTATAAAGTGAGGAATAAACCATCACATTTTGAATAAGGGAGGCCTCGAACTCGAGACCTCAACCTCCAGCACTTAGACTAAAGCCTGGTGGTTCTCGATAGCACAGTTGCTAGTGTTAATTGAACAATTTCTCTCCATTCTGTTTCAGATTTGCTAGTATGAGCAGAAAATTTGAATTTGATGTCCCTTTTGTAATATACTTCTATAACGTTTTCTGATTGTTTTTGCTCTTTTCTGAATGATCAATTTGAATTAACATTACTTTCGCCAAAACTTGTGACGTAACAGCATAAAGATGCCTTCTATTTTCATGTCTTCAGATGCTTGCTGCTTCTTTGTCAAATTTTTGTAACATAATGGGCTTATCGCATTGTTAATTTAAGGTTTCATGGTATCTCTGTGACTATTATTTTTATTATTACATGGACTTCAAATTGGTTATGATATTGTTCTGCCATTTTTTTTACTAGAGAAGAGGAAGAGCTGGTCGTGTTCAACCTGGAGAGTGTTATCATCTCTATCCAAGATGTGTTTATGATGCTTTTGCTGATTATCAACTACCAGAACTTTTAAGAACACCACTGCAGTCCTTGTGCTTGCAAATTAAAAGTCTCCAACTTGGTAGTATTTCGGAGTTCCTTTCTAGGGCATTGCAGCCACCAGAACCTTTATCGGTAATTTTTAATCCAAAATTTTTTTTCTACATGCTGCAGAGTTTTTTGCTTGCTTCTAAATTGCCTCTTAAAATGCTCGAGTTTTAATACAAGGTTGCTTTAATATTATTTTTATATCATACACTCATTAAATGCCAAATTTCTGAATCCATATTGATTGTCAGGTTCAAAATGCTATCGAATATTTAAAAGTGATAGGAGCTCTGGATGAGAACGAAAATCTAACGTTGCTAGGTACTTAATTTATCTTTTCAGTAACATTCTGTTCATATTTGATGTTTGAGCTGTTTTAAGGTAGTGATATAGCTTGTGTTTCTGATAAAGGATCCTTAAATAATGATGGTTGTTTCTCAGGACGTCACTTGTCAATGCTTCCGGTTGAGCCTAAGCTTGGGAAAATGCTTATATTAGGGGCTATTTTCAACTGTTTAGATCCAGTAATGACTGTTGTTTCTGGTCTTAGTGTAAGAGATCCATTTTTGATGCCATTTGACAAGAAGGATGTAAGTCTTCCATTATACTTGTGGTTAATATTTTGGTTACTTTGGTTACAGTGACCGATAAGTCACCAACTGTGCTTCAATTTAGAACTTGGGCTACTTAAACACTTTGTTAGAAGTTATATTTATCTCACATCGCTTGGCTACTGGACTGTTATAGTGTATATTAGTGGATTGGGCACCCTTTTCCTCTGAGTTAGCTTTTGGGAATGAGTTCTACCCAAGCCCATTTATCATGGTACCAGAGCCGGCCTTTTGTCTGCGATGATGGGTTTGGACCGGCCTGTTTGCATGTCACGCTAAGCGTGAGAGAGGGTGTTAGAAATTCTATTTATCCCACATCGCTTGGTTACTAGGCTGTTATAGTGTATATAAGTGGATTGGGCACTCTCTTCCTCTGAGCTAGGTTTTGGGAATGAGTTCTACCCAAGCGCATTTATCACACTTCAAATTATCCAAAACTTCCACTCTGAATTTAAACCATGACAAGCTTCTGGAGGCTTAATTAGTTGGCATGGTAATGTTGATTTTACAAACTTTGGTTGACCCTACTTGGCCCTGTTATGTTAAGCCACAACAACGGAAAAATAAATCTTGTGATATAAAGGACCTACCTAAGTCCTTAAAAAATCGCTGAACTGTAGCAACCAACTGAGGCCATTAGAAGGTATTGACCTTCATGGATATATATTGGCTGGCTAATTTCAGGAATTTGGAAAGAAGCAGCCATGTTCGTATTTGGAGTGAAGTTCATCACTTTTGATTTTTATTGCTTTATTGTAATATGTGAATCCATGATATACATTTATGTGTTTCTTTACCTACCTGTACGGTGAGCATTATTTTATTTACGCAAATAAATCTAACTGAGGCATTTTAGTTTTTCTTTGGTTTGTATTATATTTTGTTCTGGTTCAGTTTGGTTGAAATTTTTTATATGTCAAGCTATTAGAGTTTTGTTTGGTTTTAAGAGTAACTGTACCAAACTAATCAGTTTAATTTGGAATATAAGATATGTATACTCCACTTTTATTGGTGTCGTTTTGGACAAAAGTCAAATAAAACCTACCTTATGTCTCCTTCTGTTGTTGCCTATCTTTAGCTCTCTACAAATAGAACTCTCAGCTGTCTCACTTTCTCTCTTTATCTTTATCTTCTTTGCTCCAATCGAACTTCCTTAACCGTTCTATTCCTGCTAAGTGGTCAAACTTGCAAAACAAGAGAAAGGTGGTGGCATGAAGGTGATGAAAATGATGATTACTTGCATATGAATATCGGGTCTCAGAGTCTGTTTCGAACAGAAATACTAATTTTTTGAGAGTCAAGGTCAACAAGTTAGGATTCCGAGAACCCTTGGGTTTAGAGACTTCTGAGTCTAAATATACATGTCCTCCTAAGGTTTTACTTTTTGGGGAGAATCAACAGTAATTACATAGTATTCTGTGAAATTGCACTTCTTTGGTTTGGCTAATGCCAATCTAAATGTGAATTACATGTTATTCTTGTTTTCTACTTTTCTTCAATTGCACTACTAAAGTTTGATATACTTCAGGTCCAAAACCCTTCGATCAAACCCTAATTAAATACCATATTTTTATCAATCCCTTCTACAAAAGTGGATAAAATCCAAGGGCAGCACATGGATGTATGAATACGTGCCATGCTGTATCTATGTTCACTGTTTACTTGCTATTCCACTTCAGCACCTCTAGAATTATGCTTTTTGTTCTTGATTGTCCCCATTGCAAAAATGTATGTTGAAATTCATTCTGTGCTATGTTTTCTGTTTCTCCTTTCAATTTGTTAAAAGTTTATTTTTATGTTTGGCCATGGATCTATTCAGCTTGCGGAGTCTGCAAAGGCACAGTTCTCTGCTCGTGATTACAGTGATCACCTCGCTCTTGTCCGAGCCTTTGATGGTTGGAAAGATGCTGAAAGACAACAATCTGGTTATGAGTACTGTTGGAAAAATTTCCTGTCTGCACAAACTATGAGAGCCATCGATGCTCTTCGGAAGCAGTTCTTTTATTTGCTCAAGGATACTGGTCTCCTTGGTCAGAAAACAGAGGACTGCAGTATGTTGAGCCATGATGAGCATCTTATTCGAGCAATCATCTGTGCTGGCTTGTTCCCTGGGATCTGCTCTGTTGTAGTGAGTCATGATGTAACTTTTGTGTTCATTATTTTCTCTATTCTATTTGTCTGCAGTTTCAAGAAAACGAAATTCTTTTCTTGTCTTGTTCTGGCCTCTTGCGTCATTTCTATTATGGCTGGCAAGTTCATGTAGCAATGGTCAAAAAGAATGGTACAAGGAGCACTTGAGCTTTAGCTAACATGGTAAATATTGGGTGGGCTGGGGGCTGGGGTAGTTCAAAGAAGGTTCATATCTTATAAATTGAAGGAAAGGGAGATAGTATAAAGCCTTTCTGTTTAGAACATGGCTATTAGCAAGAAGTATTGAGACAAATCAGCTTGACTTTTTTTTTCTTATGGAGGTCTGTGTGCACCATTGTGTTATGCAGAACAAGGAGAAGTCAATAACATTGAAAACAATGGAGGATGGCCAGGTTCTTCTCCACTCGGTAAGTTTATTGTCTTAGGTGATTTTTTTACTCCTTGATTGCATGTTGTAATGGAAGAGGACACTGAATCTGAAATTCGGTCTCTGGGTCTTTCTTCTTTTTTTTTTTTGGGAATACAAACAGAACTCTGTGAATGCCGGTATACCCAAAATTCCATACCCATGGTTAGTTTTTAATGAGAAAGTGAAAGTAAATTCAGTCTTTCTGCGGGATTCAAGTGGCGTATCTGATTCTGTGTTGCTTTTATTTGGAGGAGATCTTTCAAGAGGTGGACTAGTAAGTTAATCTACTTATTCTATCTCTTTTGATATGATTCGTTATACTATTTGAAACTTGAACTACTTATTTTTTCCTTTTCCTAATAGGATGGACACCTGAAAATGTTGGGAGGATACTTGGAATTTTTTATGAAACCTGCCTTGGCAGATACATATTTGAGCTTGAAGAGAGAGCTTGAA
The DNA here is from genome assembly GCF_019578655.1 of Ricinus communis. Classification (NCBI taxonomy): domain Eukaryota; kingdom Viridiplantae; phylum Streptophyta; class Magnoliopsida; order Malpighiales; family Euphorbiaceae; genus Ricinus; species Ricinus communis. The sequence goes on along the minus strand of NC_063263.1, from coordinate 26,279,647 downwards.
GAATTAATTCAGAAGAAAGTAAGTATCCAGCCCTTGTTAGGGCTCTGTTATTGGATGGTTTTATGCACTTAGACCTCGTAAGTTATCATGGTCAGGAGATTCTTTCTCCTCTCTTGGTTTTGCTGTTCCTCCAAGTCCTACTATATTTATGTGTTCTGTAATTTCTTTCTCTGATCTCTTGCAGCTTCTGGATCCCAAGCTGGATATTCAATCTCATAACGAGCTCCTGATGGCAATAAGATTGTTGGTATCGGAGGATCAATGTGAGGGTAGATTTGTTTTTGGTCGACAGCTGCCAGCACCCTCAGAAAAGGTGATGAAAGATGCAGTGTCTGGCAAACAGCCATGTGATAATTCTAAGAATGAGCTGCAAACTGTGCTTATCAGGGCAGGACATGGACCACCCACCTATAAGACGAAACAACTGAAAAACAACCAGTTTCGCTCCACTGTGATTTTTAATGGATTGAACTTTGTAGGGCAGCCTTGCAACACTAAGAAACTTGCAGAAAAGGATGCAGCTGCTGAGGCTCTGCTGTGGCTGAAGGGTGAGGTGCATTCATCTTCTAGAGATATTAACCATGCGTCGGCTCTTCTAAAGAAGAGCAACAAGAAAACTAAAAATAAGGCTCTGCTTCATGGTGGTAAATGGAGCTAAGAAGACACTTAATAACCTAAGGCATAGGATATCATAATTGTAATCAAAGGAAGAGCCTAAGGCTGAATGGATCTGAGCTGAGATTTCTGGCAGACGGACACAGGGTCTGTGGTCCTGGCTGAAACTCTTTCCTTTTGGATTGAGCTCATAACTTCCAGTTATGGAGTGACACTGAAAGTAAAATGCAGGCTTCATAAAATCTAGGGCCTTTAGAAATCCTCATCTTTGGGAACTCATAATAGCCAACGTGCATCAGAGCTGGAGCTGGAGGTTCTACGACGTGACTTGCAGAATTTTGTTTTTGCAGTGGTGCTGCATGCCTCGTGTCCAAGTTCTCGTTGACTGGTACATTGCTATGAAAGAATAACATAATTATTTTTATAGAAAGGTAGAATTCTTCTTAAAAACGTTAGTGTACACCATATTCATCCATCAATATGCCATTAAATTCTGTAAACTGCTAATCTCATAGAGTAAGTTGAGTTGAAAGAAGCCTCTTGTCTCTTCATCGGCATTGGATAGTCTGGTTCGACTTGCACTGCTGGCATGTGGGTCATCATAGGTAGCTTAGAAATTAGAATTGTTGTACATTCCTAATTGACGGTATGATATTAGCCCGCTCATAATTCCTAAGGGTCAGAATATATTATTTTTGCATTTGCCTTTTCTTCTTTTGAGAGATTCTTACATTTGCTTGGTCTTTACTCTGGTTGCTAGACATGGGATGCAGATAGGTGGCAGTTGGCATTTGTTATTAATAAACTGGTCTCTAATTTTATTTTAGCAATTGATTTTTCGTTAACATTTTTATTATTATTTATACAATTTCTTCAAGTATTATTATTTTATTGAAATTTAATTTTAAAATTATTATAATTAATTCTTTATTTTAAAAATCAAATATTGAAAGTAAATATAAAATATAAAATTAATAAATGATCAAAATTATTCTATTAAAAGAAATAATAATATATAATTGTATTCAATAAGAGATTTCTATATTTCAGTTTTCTTAGAGATTTTTTTTCACTTTGCCTGTCAAGAGACTCATTATCTTTTTGTTTTTGAAGAGTGATAGTAACTGTTTTCCCTCTTTTTCTACTATTCTTTCGTCACGTGCTTTTATTAACTAACCATCACCCAAGCTAACTAAATTAATTAATTAAATAAATTAATTAACTAATTAAATAATTATGGACTTTGATCTTTTGAGTTTTTTTTTTTTTTTTTTGGTTATTTGGCTCCAGAATTATTTATAAACCCAACAATTGCTTTTTCATATATATACCTGGCCCATAGGCGAAGCTATATATATGAATTTTTTTTTTTCTAATTTTTATTCTTCTTCTCTTTACCTAATCCACAATGTCAATAAATTTTAGGCCTAAAGTCCAATATCACTCATATGACGCGTGGCATTGGAAACCCGAAGCAAAACAATCTTTAAAGTTCTAAGAAAATTTTATTTCAAGCTCTTCATCTTTTACTAGTACTCTAAAACCCCAGTCTTTTCAATTTCCTCCTTCAAAACCCTTAATTTTTTTTTTTTGATTTTGCAAATAAAAATCTATTGTCCTTTGGAACCAAAGAAGAGGTTAAATTGGTGACCTCAAATTACGGAAGTTAACAGTTTTAGGTAAAAACACAAGAGATTAAGAAAGATAAAGGACAATTTAAAGAGAGTAAGGGTCATAGAAGATGACACAAAAGTTTATAGTAGTGCGGAAACAATCTTTCCTATATCCACTCCTCAAGATCACACTTGAGTATTCCACTATAATTTATAAAATTACAACATTTGGGTTTTACAAGTTCACCCAACAACTTGGTGTTTTCATGGCTAACACTAAACCTCTTCCCTTAGTGAATCAATCTCTCACTAAGTCCCTTAACCCCTGAGTATTAATGGTTACTCAACAACTACTTCTTTGTGTTTTTAATATCTAGGCTCACACAACAACCCTTTAGAACTTTAATTGAACAAAGAATTTTAACTTAATACACTATATAAAAGAAAGAAATTGAGTGTAGAAACTTGAAAAATGAATTTATAAAAGTTTTAATATACCTAAATCACACACTTACATGTAGTGTCTTTAAGAGGGGTATTTATACTCATACCAACCTCTTGGCAAAAATTATATAAAATCCTGAAAAATGCCCTCGCGCTTTCTGAAAAGAGACATTGGGACTCTAACAGCTCTAGGCACGTGGCTCTAACGAGGCGGCTGCTATCTTAACTGTTACTGACATTGCATTAATTGGGAAAACTGCTGCCGTGCTACAATAGCACCCTCGCGCTTGCCTTGTTCGCATCCAGAAGCGCCCTCGTGCTTCTTATCGCACTATCGTTTGCCATGTTCAGTCTTAGGCTCAAATATGAAGCGCCCTCACGCTTCTTGAAGTTTTGACACTTTGACTGCCAGGTGCCATATTGCAATTGGCAAGATGTCAGGTGGACTTTTCAACGTCTTGTAAAACTTTTGTCATATGAAAAGCGTCCCTGTGTCTGGGAAGCGGCCTCGCGCTTTTTGGATCTTTTACAAGACTTCCTTAAAGGCTAAAAAATGCTTAGTCTTTGGTTAGTTCCTTTGGTGCTCTGTCATATAGACACCCAGACATATGATTAACAATGTTCAATTTGAGTGTTAAGACCAAAATAAAGGTCAATTATACCTTAGGTCAACAATCTCCTCCTTTTTGATTTTGACAACCAAATTGATTAGAAATCCAAAATTGATTAAGTATAAGTGCAATTAAATAGTTGATAGCTAATATACAAGAATCAAAGAAACAATTCACTTATGAGATTTAACAATTTACTTCTCCCCCTTAATTTTTGCATTTTTTTCTCCTTTAGGTTTTGCAACTAAGTCATACTTCTATTTTTATTTTTAGAAAACACTTTAAGCATACTTCTCCCCATAAGCATATTTCTCCATTTTTATTCTTTAGAAACCATTTTACTTCTCCCCCAAATTTGTAATAGTCAAACTAAGCTTACTTAATCTTTGTAATCAATTTAAGCTATTTCGCCCCCTTTTGATAAAATTAAAAAGTAAGATAAAGAAGTTAATTTGCAAAGAAATAGAATATAAAAGAAATAAAATAAGACTTCATTAATAGAAATGCTTTACATATGTGATCAATAGGAATGTATGCATGTATGCCTTTCTCTAAGCTACTTGTACTAGCTTGAGGAGGGAGAATCAGAGCCTCTTCTTCTTCTTCCCAATCCTCCATATGACAATGGAGGATTTTATGAATTTTTTGAATTTTCACCAAATCTGCATGCAAATGGTGGAGATAATTTCAAGTCCTCTCCATTTGCTTTAAGACCTTTTCTTCAAAAGAAAAAGAGGGTTGGCTTTGGAAAGAGGAAAGAGTAGGCTCACTTAGTAGTTTATGATCTTTTTGCCTCTTCTTTCTATCATCTATATGGTCCCCCATTAGGAGGAAGAATTCCCTATCAACCTCCCATTTAGGCCAAAGTCTTATGATGTTGGCATGCTCAAGAAAGGCTAAACCTAACAAGAGAGGTGAGATATGAGGGATAAGAAAAGTTTTGTTGAGAGGAGTGAGGACTTGAAGGTGTTTGGCAATTTTGGTGATATATGAGGAGACAAGAATGACACCCTTTTGTGTAATGCCAAGATAAAGGAGATGGTCAAGAAAGAATGTAGAGGTAAGAATCTGCTTGCTATGGATTATAGCATAGAGGAAAAGAAGGTCTTTTTTTGTGGTACTTTTTCAACTCCATTGTCCCTTGCATGGATGTTAGTAGCAATCCTATGTACTACCCAAGGCATTAAGGACTTGAGATCTTTAGAGAGTGAATCTTTAGAATAGGTTTCTTTGGTGGGAATTTGCCTCCAAAATTGAGAAAAGGATAGAGGCATTTCAACTAGGTTTCAATGATAGAAAGGTGGCTTCTTTCTTGAAAACCAAAGATAGAAGAAAATTGGGTTCTTGAAAGGTTTCTTTTCTTCCCAAAGAGTCTAAACTCAATCCCACAATAGTCATCCCTGTTTCCCTTTTTGTTATCACTAAGGTGGAAAGGAATTTCTTAGTGAGGTTCACAAATTCTAATTCTATGGATTGGAGTAGGAAGAAGTCTCTAAGCCTAACATTTTTGAGAAGTGTAATTAACTCTTCAATATGCCAAGCTTGATGAGGACCTCTTCATCAAAGAACCTACTTGGTTGGGTTTCTTTCCTTTCTATGGTCATATACTTGATCCTTGCTTCATCATTCATACTCTTCATTCTTTCTATGATGAATTCAGAGGAAGAAGAGCCTCTCTTAATGGTCTTTCTTGGCCCTATACTAGTCTTGAAGAAGTTGAAGAAAGATTTGAAATTCTTTTAAAGTAGAGAAGAAGGATTTTTGAAAGCTCAAATGAGTATATGTGTAAAAAATGATGCAACTCTATAAAATGTGGCTTTTATAGCCTTAAAGGGGGTGAAAAAGGTAAAAAGATGGCCAGTTTGACATTAAAACACAATTTAAACAATACTATAATGGCTATTTTTTTGCTGAAACCGAGGAGAAGCGCAGTTGCACTTTTGAAAAAACAATCACAACAACTATAATTTTAGGAAACCACGGTCACACTAATGAATCACGAGCACACTTTTAAGGTCATTTCCAAGTTTTCATGTGGACCTATAAAGCACGAGCGCTCTTTCAAAGCGTGAGCGCACTTTCAAAGCGTGAGCGCACTTTTTGCAATATTGAGCAAAAAATGCAAGAATGCTTTGATGAGCATGCATCTCTTAAATTGATCACATGATTTAGTGTATGAGTATTGAGATGCATAAAGATTGAAGGTGATATAGTGTTAAGTTAATTTCAATACTCTAATTTGCACAAAAATAAAAATGCACAAGTATAAGCATCACAACCAAAAATCATATACAATTAGTATAACATTGAAATTTTGTTTATGCTATAGTACTTCCATCTATCATTCCTAGTTTTCTTTTTAAGAAATTTAATCTTTTCTCATTTAGGAGCTTCATGAAAATATCAGCTAGTTATTTATTTGTGTTAACATACTCTAGTACTATACTACCATTTTGAACATGATCTCTCAAAAAATAGTGTTGAATATAATTTTTAGAAAGGTTTAGAGTACTAGTGTTGTCACACTTAATAGGAATGTGATCAACCTCTCCCATAATCTCTTAATTGTTGCTTCATCTATAGGATTTGAGTACAACAATATTCCGCCAACACATATTCGGCTTCCGCGATGGAGAAAGCAACCAAAACTTGTTTCTTACTAAATCAAGACATTAAGCATTCACCTAGAAGATGACAAGTTCCAGAAGTGCTCTTTCTATCTAATGAACTACCGGCATAATCAGCATCCGAATAACCTATTATATTAAAGGATGTTTTCTTAGGATACCAAAGCCTTAAGTTCAAAGTCCCACACAAAAATTTCAAAATTCTTTTTACGGCATTCAAATGAGACTCTTTGAGATAAGATTGAAATCTAGTACAAAGTTATACATAATATCAGGTATGAGGCGGTTAAATATAAAAGTGAGCCAATCATACCTCTATAAAGCTTTTCATTTATGCTCTTATCCTTCTCGTCCTTATCTAATTTTATTGTGACACTCATAAGGGTCTTGGCTACTTTGCAACCATCCATCTCAAATTTCCTTAGAAGTTCTCTTGTGTACTTGGATTGGTTGATGAATATCATATCCTTGCTTTGCTTGATTTGAAAACCAAGGAAAAATTTGAGCCCTCCCATCATGCTCATTTCAAGTTTTCTAGTAATATACTTAGCAAAATCCTCACAAAGAAACTCATTAGTAGCTCTAAACACAATGTCATCAACATAAATTTGAACGATCAGAGTATTATGCTTATGTTTCTTTACAAAAAGTGTAGTGTCAACCTTGCCATTTTAAAATCCATTTTGAATTAAAAAAGAACTAAGCTTTTCCTAACAAGCTCTAGGAGCTTATTTCAACCCATACAAGGCTTTAGAAAGTTTAAAAACATGATTGGAAAATTTATAATTTCCAAAATGGGAGGTTGCGTAACATAGACTTCCTTCTCAATAAAACCACTAACAAAAACACTTTTCAAATCCATTTGAAATATTATAAAACTCATGTAACATGCATATGCTAAAAGTATCCTAATAGCTTCTCATATAGCAACCGGAGCAAAAATCTCATTATAATCAAAGCCTTCCTCTTGGTTGTAATCTTTTATAACCAATCTAGCTTTGTTTCTAGTGATATAGCTTTACTCATCTAACTTATTTCTAAATATCTATTTACATCCTATAATTTGATTATCTTTGGGTCTAGGAATAATTTTCACACTTTATTTCTCTCAAATTGGTTGAGTTCGTCTTGCATAGCAATCACCTAACTCTTATCATTCAAAGCCTCATCAATGGTGCTGATGTGCGTAAAATACACACATCTAAATGGGCTTCTTAAGATTGATTTTATGGACATTTGGATGTGAACACTCACCCTATGCGTCTGTTTGTGTGCATTAGGTCCAAAAGAAGTCAAAGGATGATAAAGGGAAGAATTGGAGCATAATTGGATGCCGAAGCTGCCGAAACAAGCTAAGTACGAGCATGAGAAAGCTGAACATGGCCGTGTTGGTTTCAACACTGGCCATGTTCCCAACACGAGCACCAACACGGCCGTGTCAAACATTAAAGAAGAAGAAGTTTTTAGGGAGCATGGCCACAGAGAGTAACACGGCCAGGAACACCAAACCGTGTTCCCAATAAGGCCAGGAACACGGCTGTGTTGGCGGTGACAGGGGGAATTAATTAAAAGAATGAAGAGAGGAAAGAAAAAAGGAGAGCGGGGGAGAACGTCCCAATCTCTAATTTTTCTCTCTCTAAGGGTTTTTTGAGCTAGAACCAAGGGAAAACGGAGACTTGGATCAAGGTTTCAATCGGATTCCCTTCAAAGATCGAAGATTAGGCGAGGTTCGTTGATTGGTTTTCAAATCGAGCAAGAGGAACAAGAATCGATTCAATTGGAGCAAAAGAATTTGGGGCTGTTTACTCTCGTCCAAGGGTATCGGGTTTTCTCTACCTTTACTCATTGTTGTAATTGAATTCTTGTGTATTTTGATAATGAACATGATTACCTAGATTGATTAAATCCATTGGAATTTCTTTACTATGTTGGCTTAGTATTATATTGTTGGATTGTTTGGATTAGTTTTGTATTCTTCTTGCTTTTAGTATTAATAAGATAATGCATTATTCATAAGACGTTGTGAATTATGTGTTTAGATTGCTTTGTGTGATTGAGAAGTCCATTTGGCAATTGGAATTTTGAATAGCAAGAATTGGTTAATAATCGCTTAAAGATAAGGATAATTAACTAGCCGGATTAAGAATTAACAAAGCTTAATAGAGGCGGATTAAAGCTTAATGCTAATTTAAGAATCAATCGTTAGGAAGAGATTCCAACTTTAGGTTATTAGGTTTAGGAATTCGGTTATCTCGAGAGAGAAACCGAATTCGGTTAAGAATTCGTCCACGGGTAGCATAATTAGACTCACTAATCTTTTATCTTTTGTTTGATTGCCAACTAGTTTAGGTTCCCTTTGGGTTTGCTTTCTTGTCTTAGTTATTTTAGTTATCAATTACTCCTGCATCTCCCTTAGAACTTAGATTGTAGCTATTAGTTAGTTTAGAAAGTATTCATCACTCATTTTAGGTTAATATAACAAAGAACAAAGGAGTAACTCTGGGCTTTCACTTTCCCGAGGAATATGACCTTGATACTCGCCATTAGTGCTAGATTGCATCGATAGGTACACTGCCTTAGATTGTAGCTAATACAATTAGCAAACACATCAGGTGCTTGGCTCAATTTGAGAAACAAAGACTAGATTATCTAATTCTACTAGTTTAGAATGAGTACTTACAACTTTTGATAAGTCTCCAATAACTTGAGTAGGACGACGATCCTTTTTGAAGTTTCATAATCTTGGAAAGATTTTGGGAGGTCTCCATCTCTTGGAGATCTTGAACTGCATCTTGATTTTATCGGTCTTTTTGAATTTCCTCTATAGATTTGTCCACTTTTTTTAAGGTATCATCAACATTCACTTTGAGTTCCTCAGTGCACCTACAAGATCATTCACACAAACACCTTTCCCAAGATCAAACTTGTTTAATTCATCAAAAATTACATTTATAGGCTCTTCAAATACTAAAGTTTGTTTGTTAAAGACTCTATAAGCTTTGCTTGATGTGGAATAGCCTAGGAGGATTCCTATGTTGATTTTGGCACTAAATTTTCCAAGGTTGTCCTTAGTATTTAAAATATAGCATTTGCATTAAAAAACTCTAAAGTATTTAAAATCTTCCTTTCCAAAGCTCATAAGAAATTTTGTTTAGTAAAGGTCTTTTGAAAACTCTATTTGCAACATAACAACTAATGTTAATGGCTTCGACCCAAAAGTAAGAAGGAAGCTTGTACTCATTGAGTATTGTCCTAGCCATTTCCACTAGTGCTCTATTTTTTTTTCCACAACTCCATTTTGTTGTAGTGTTCTAGGAAATTAAAAATATTGAGAAATTCAATATTCTTTATAAAATTCTTCAAAAAGATTATTTTCAAATTATTTTCCATGATCACTCCTTATAGATGAAATCAAATATCCTTTTTTTATTTTGAACACATTTTGCAAAGGATTTGAAAATATTAAATACTTCATTCTTATGAGCAAGGAAATTAATCCAAGTAAATCTAGAGTAATCATCAACAATCACAAATGCATATTAACTTTTCACCTAAACTAGCTACTCTAGTAGGCCCAAACAAACCTTTCTCTTTTGAATATCACTTTGTCAACCATTAGGTGTTGATAAGACATACATTGGAGTCAAAAGTGACTTTGTTCTCTTTGTCACACAATTGACTTACAATCAATAAATTATGTTTCAAATCATCAACTAGAAAAACATCATCAATGAAAGATTTACCATCCTCATCAATGGAGCTGATGCCAATTACCTTACCCTTGTCATCATTTTCAAAAGTTACTTTGTCTCTATTATAGTTATTGACATTCACAAAGAGGCTCTTGTCACCCTTCATGTGCCTTGAACATCCATTACCAACATCCCACAGATTTATGTTTGTGGATTTAAGACACACCTATAAGAAGTTAACTCAATTGATTTTAGGTGCCCAAACAAGGTTGGATCCTTTGGAGTTAGCATTGAAAAATTCATTTATGAAAAGATGCATTTTTCTTATTTTGCATTTCACATTAATATGTCCAATTCTCATACAGTAGTGGCAGGTGATCTTGAAATTTTTAATAAGGTTTGAATTGGTCTTCTTAGCCACATTTGCTTGAGGTTTGGACCTTATATGATTGTCTTCACACATGCATGAACACGATTTGTTAACATTTGTGTTCTTATACATGAATGCATGCTTTGTTCCTCTTGGTTAGCCTTTGGAAGATGTATACCTTTTTCTTTCTTTAGATTGGACGGTCTAGTGTGTGTATTGCTCTTTGGAACTCCATTTGAGTTTTTCTCAATGCTTATGGTTGAGTGGCTTTGACAAAGATTGTGTTGTGAGATAAGGATGATAAAGCTCCATTGAACCAAAGGCCATGTCTTATAAGGGGAGGTCTTTAAGATATAACTAGTATGTCGAGAGACTCTTTCTTTGCGAAATTGAGTTCCTAAGCTCTTCAACTTCATTTTTGAAAGAATTATTCTCTTCAAGAAGTTTTTCTTTTGAAACATCATCCAATGATTTTCTTAAGTCAATATTGGAAGTTTTTAAGGAGGCAATTTCCTTTTTTAAAATCTTAAGGTCTTCCTCAGAACTAGAACATTTATTTTTGTAAAAGTTAAGTTTTAAGAGCATGTTTTATAAGAGCTGATGTGCGTAATACGCACATCTAAATGAGGTTTTTAAGATTGATTTTATGGACATTTGGATGTGAATTAGTCCCAACGCTCACCCTATGCGTCTGTTTGTGTGCATTAGGTCCAAAAGAAGTCAAAGAATGATAAAGGGAAGAATTGGAGCATAATTGGACGTCGAAGCTGCCGAAACAAGCTAAGTATGCGCATGAGGAAGCTGAACATGGCCGTGTTTGTTTCAACACTGGAACATGGGCACCAATACGGCCATGTTGGATGCATCAAACATCAAAGGAAAAGAAGTTTTTAGGGAGCACGGCCATAAAGAGTAACACGGGCATAAACACCAGCCCGTGTTGGGAACACGGGCATCAACACGGTCATGTTGGTGGCGACAAGGGGAATTAATTAAAAGAAAGAGGAAAGAAAAAAGGAGAGCGGGGGAGAACATCCCAAACCCTAATATTTCTCTCTCTATGGGTTTTCTGAGCTGGAACCAAGGGAAAAGGAGACTTGGATCAAGGTTTCAATCAAATTCCCTTCAAAGATTGAAGATTGGGCGAGGTTCGTTGATTGGTTTTCAAATCGAGCAAGAGGAACAAGAATCGATTCAATTCGAGCAAGAGGAATTGGGGCTGTTTACTCTCATCCAAGGGTGTAATCGGGTTTTCTCTATCTTTACTCTTTGTTGTAATTGTATTCTTGTGGATTTTGATAATGAACATGATTAGCTAGATTGATTAAATCCATTGGGATTTCTTTACTATGTTAGCTTAGTATTATATTGTTGGATTGTTTGGGTTAGTTTTATATTCTTCTTGCTTTCAGTATTAATAAGATAATGCATTATTCATGAGACGTTATGAATTGTGTGTTTAGATTGCTTTGTGTGATTGAGAAGTCCATTTGGCTGGAAATATTCTTGGGGATCCAATTGATATTTTAAAATATTTTATTAAGGGATCCTCAAGTAAAACAGGTATTTGAGGATCTAGTTCCCCAAGTTGGAAATGTTCTTGGAGATCCAGAGAATATTTTAAAATATCTTTGAAAGAGCCTCAAATAAAATGGGTACTTAGGGATCCAAAAAAAATTTGTGAGGCCATAAAAATAATTTTTATTTGAGGCTCTTAGAATTTGAATTTTCAGTTCCAAAAGAATATTTTTACTTTGAACTCTAAAATAAAATTTATAGATCCTAAAGTAAAAATTAAACTTTTTCTCATAAATTTTTAGTACCTTAAAAGCAAATATATTCTATCCACATCAGAGTATGTCTTAAAATTTTTCTAGGCAGTTTACACTACAATTTAGCCAAAAATATAATAGAACATTAAGAACAATGGATAAAAATTATACCTTTTTTGATATACATGATGTGCATCATTTTATACATGTTTATATGCCCAATCACTTACATTTTTGTGCATAACTATCTTGTTTTGTGCCAGAATCACTGGTGTTTTGATTCCTTTCATGTTTTAGGTGATTATTGATCGACATTTATCAGTAATCGAGGGAAATACGTGCAATTACGGACCAAAATCCATCAAAATTGAGCAAGACTAGCATTCCAAGGTTGAGCACGGCCTGGACTCTAGCCGTGCTGAACCATCAACACTTGACCCTCAAGAGTGCCATTTTGGCATGGTTTTCGAGGCCACTATGGCCTCCACTACGGCTGATGGTAGCCCAACACCAGTGAGAGCACGACTAGGAAGAAGCCTTAAGTTGTGGGACACAGAGGTCCAGCATGGCTGGACTCCACCCGTGCTGATCAACGCGGGCTTGACCACGGTCATGCTGAGAGATTTATATAGAAAAATGCAATTTATTGAGTTAGGGGTCGATTTTCTGACTGGATTTCACACATGCATGCATAAGCCATCCTTTTCCAAACTTCAATATTCAACTTTAGGAGACTATTTCATCTATTGAAGGAAGGATTTCATTAGTTTTAACATCAACTTGAAGATCAAGAGTAGATTTGGAGGATTCAAGAGGCAATTTAGGGTTCATCATTCAGAATTGGGAATTTAGGATTTTTCATCCAACTTGAAGAAGAAGGGTTTATATGCTTTCAATTTACTTTTCTAAGTTTTTTCTTTACTATGTGTTGCTTATTAGTATGAGTAACTAAATTTGTTAAACCCATTGGAGTTCCTATGTTGTTGGATTACTTTTAATGTTTATGAGACTTTGATTATCAATGCTTGTCTCTTCTTGCTTTAATTATTAATGAGAAATCACATTATTCATGAGACGTTGTGAGTTGTGGTGTTTAGATTGCTTTATGTAATTGAGAAGTTCATTTAGTAATTGGAAACTTGAATAGATAAGGGTAATTGACTAGGCGGATTAAGAATTAACAAAGCTTAATAGAGGCAGATTAAAGCTTAATGCTAATTTAATAATCGATCATTAGAAAGAGATTCCAACGTTAGGTTTTTAGGTTTAAGAATTCGGTTATCTCAAGAGGAAAACCGAATTTAGTTAAGAATTCGGTCACGGGTAATTGCAATTGGTAATCAATATAATCTCTACCTTCACTAAAATCCAACTAGCTTAGGTCTCTTTGGGTTTGCTTTTTCCTTTGATTGTTTCCCGAAATCCTTTTAGTCTGTCTGACATTTAGTTAATCACTTGCTTACATTTAATCATAGAATAACAACTTCATTTGTTAAGAACCTCCAAGGATTAGAACCACAAACCCTAATGATTATGAACTCGTGAATTACTATCTTAGAAACCTAAGAACAAATTGAGTTTCAAAAACCCAAGAACTGCTTAAATCAGATTGCAAGGTATGGTTGATCAAGATCAGAACCTAAAGAAGACTAAGTTCTTTAAACCCTAACCCTTAACACGCCACAAGGATAGATCAATTCCTTGATAAGTGGTTTATGTATTCAACAAGAATTCAAGAATTCAAGCAAATATGCAAAGGAAACAACTACTATAATTTTAATCAAAATTCGAATCCCTCAAACACACCTTAATGGGGTGTTTTTATAGCCACCTAACATAAGAAACCCTAGTAAAACTATTAAACCTAGCCGTCACATAAGAAAAATAGGAAATAACATTGTTCTGAACTTAAATAAGAGATTTCAGCCCAAATATTAGCCCATATTAGTTTTCATGTACTTGGACTTGCAAAACATTAAATAAAGCCCATTCAGTTGTGTCTTTACTTGGACCTATCCTAGCATGACCAATTGAGCTTCCTTGACTAGCCCAATCTTGCATATAGCCAATTAAGGCTTCTTGTAGCTTCTTGGACCTTGACCTTGTAATTGGACCTTGTAGCATGCTCAATGGATCCTTAGCTTTATCTTTGGTTTTCTTGTTGTCCTCTCCATCAAGTCCATCTTTAAGCTTGGCCATATCCATATCATTCCCTCCTTCTTTAGGATGATTCGTCCTCGAATCAAGTTCATCACCTACATCAAAAGGACTCAAATCAGCAACATTAAATGTACCACTCACATTATACTCACCTTTCAAATCAATCTTGTAGGCATTGTTATTGATCCTCTCAAGGACTTGAAATGGACCATCACCCCTCGGACTTAGTTTAGACTTTCTTTGATTTGGGAACCTTTCCTTGCGAAAATTCACCCAAACCCAATCTCTAGGTTGGAATACCATTGGAATTCGTCTTTTATTAACCCTCTCGGTCACTTTTGCATTTTGCTTCTCAATTCTCTCTTTAACTTGTTTGTGTAGCTTTTTAACCAAATCTGCCTTAGAAGAACCTTTAACACTAACAAGCTTGTTAAGAGGCAAAGGAATCAAATCAATAGGAGTTAAAGGATTAAAGCCATATACAATTTCAAATGGTGAAGTGTGTGTAGTGCTATAAACAGTTCTATTATATGCAAATTCAACATATGGCAACAAATCCTCCTAAGATTTTAAATTCCTAGAAATCAAAGCACGAAGCAATTGAACCAAGGTCCTATTCACAACTTCAGTTTATCCATCTGTTTGTGGATGGCAAGTAGTAGAAAAAAGCAATTTAGTTCCTAACTTACCCCATAGCACACGCCAAAAGTGACTTAGAAATTTAACATCTCTATCACTAACAATGGTCCTAGGTACTCCATGCAAACGCACAACTTCCCTAAGAAACAAATCAGCAATATGGACAGCATCATCACTTTTATGGCAAGGGATAAAGTGAGCCATTTTACTAAACCTATCCACAACAACAAATATACTATCTCTACCTTTCCTAGATCTCGGCAGACCAAATACAAAGTCCATAGATAAATCTGTCCAAGGAACATCAGAATAGGTGAAGGTGTATATAACCCATGGGGTTGCAATTTGGACTTAGCTTTCAAACACACAATGCATTGACCACAAATTTTATGCACATCACATTTCATGCATGGCCAATAAAAATGCTCAATCAGAATATCATAAGTCTTTTGCACCCCAAAATGACCCATTAAACTGCCCCCATGTGCTTCTCTAACCAATACAGCCGCAAAGAACAATTAGGAATACAAAGGCGATTTTTCTTGAAAAGAAACCCCTCAAACACATAAAAATCAGTAGAAACAGCCCCATTAGCACAAGTTGTAAACATGCCACTGAAATTATTATCACTCACATACAACTCTTTTATGAACTAAAAGCCCAGCAATTTAGAATCAAGAGTAGTAAGTAAAGCATACCTGCGAGATAGTGCATCAGCAACCACATTCTCCTTACCTTTCTTGTATTTGATCACATATGGGAATGTTTCAATGAACTCCATCCACTTAGCATGTCTTCGGTTCAGTTTGTCTTGCCCCTTGAGATGCTTCAAACTCTCATGATCTGTGTGGATGATAAATTCTTTGGGCCATAAATAGTGTTGCCATGTTTGCAAGGCCCGAACCAAAGCATAGAGTTCTTTGTCATAGGTTGGGTACCGAAGGGCTGCTCCATTTAGTTTTTCACTAAAATAGCATATAGGTCTGCCCTCTTGCATCAAAACAGCCCCAATCCCAATGCCACTAGCATCACAGTCAATCTCAAAGGTTTTGTCAAAGTTAGGTAAAACCAACAAAGGAGCAGCACACAACTTATCTTTAAGCATATTAAAAGCATGTTCTTGTGCATCACCCCAAGTAAACCCAACATTCTTCTTGACAATTTCATTCAAAGGTGCAGCTATACTACTAAAGTCCTTAATGAACCTCCTATAGAAACTAGCCAAGCCATGAAATCTCCTAACTTGGCTAATGTTTTTAGGTGTTGGCCACTCCTTAATTGCTTCCACTTTCTCCATATCAACCTCGAGCCCCTTTGAACTAACAACAAAACCAAGGAAATTAACTTTATCCATGCAAAAAGCACACTTTTTCAAATTGGCATACAATTTTTCTACCCTAAGAATGTCTGGAACCCTACGCATATGCATGACATGATCATCAATGGACTTGGAATAAACTAAGATATCATCAAAATACACAACCACAAATTTACCAAGACACTCACGCAAGACATGGTTCATCAACCTCATAAAAGTACTAGGTGCATTTGTAAGCCCAAACGGCATAACTAACCACTCATAAAGACCATACTTAGTCTTAAAAGCCGTTTTCCACTCATCACCAGTTTTCATGCGAATTTGATAATAAGCAGAACGCAAATCAATCTTAGTAAACAAACATGCACCATGCAACTCATCAAGCATATCATCTAACCTAGGAATGGGATGACGATACTTTACTGTTATTTTATTGATTGCACGACAGTCCACACACATTCACCATGTGCCATCCTTCTTTGGAACCAAAATCACTGGAACTGCACAAGGACTTAAGCTCTCACGCACATACCCCTTTGACATCAGTTCTTCCACTTGCCTTTAAAGCTCCTTTGTCTCCTCTGGATTACTTCTATAGGCTGGTCTATTTGGTATGGAAGCCCCGGGTATGAAGTCTATTTGATGTTCTATCCCTCTTTGAGGAGGTAATCCACTTGGCATTTCCTCGGGAAAGACATCAACAAATTCCTGCAAAAGATTAGCAAACACACTCGGCAAGGAAAGATCGAGTTCAGTAGTGTTCAAATATACATCTTTATAAGTAACAACAAATAACATCCGACTTGAATGAAATGCATGCCTAACTTCACTTTCCCTAGCCAAAAAACTACCCTTTGCCTTTGTTTTCTCTTTAGGCTGAATCTCACCCTTTGGATTTTCATGCTCCTTTTTGTTATTTTTAGCCTCACGCCTCTCTCTTTCCAACTTACATTGGTCATCATACACTTCCTTAGGAGAAAGAGGTGTCAAAGTAACTTTTCTCCCATCCTTCACAAATGAGTACCTATTTAGAAAGCCATCATGGAAAGCCCTTGTATCAAATTCCAATGGCCTACTTAACAAGATATGGCCAGCATGCATTGGCACTACATCACATAGCGCCTCATCTGAATATCTACCAATTGTGAAAGGTACAACAACTTGGTTATTCACTTTGATCTCACCGCAATTATTTAACCATAACAATTTATAAGGTCTAGGATGTGGACTTAGATTTAAACCCAATTTTTCAACCATTAAAGTGCTAGCAACATTTGTGCAACTACCACCATCAATAATAACAAGACAAGTCTTACCTTGTACATGGCATCTTGTGTGGAAAATGTTGTCTCTTTGCTGCTCAAAGGTATCATCTTCCTTCATTTGAACACTTAGTGTGCGTCTAGCCACCAAGAGCTCACCTCCCATAGGACCCTCAATGCAATCATCACTGCCGTCTTCCAACTGTGGTATCTCATCATCATTATCACTCTCTTCACTTGCTGTTTCAATCTCCCTATGGTCTCTAGCCACCATTGCCCGCTTGTTTGGACATTGTGAAGCAATATGGCCACGCCCCAAGCATTTGAAACACTTGATATCTCTATTCTTTTCTTTGTTAATTTCGAGTTTAGATGTGTCTTTGTTGCCTGAAATGCTTTTCCCTTTGTTGTCATTGGGAATAACCTTATCATCACCTTTCTTACCTCCTTTCCAAGAATTAGACCAATGTGGCCTCCCACTCGAAGTGCCCTTATATTCAAACCTTGCTGTCCCTCTAGGTTTTAGTTGCTTTTCCACCTTAATTGCAAGGTGAACTAACTCCTCAAGCTCCACATAATGTTGCAACTCTACCCTATCAGCAATCTCCTTATTAAGCCCACCAATGAATCGTGCCATAGTAGCTTCTCTATCCTCATCCAAATCAGCCCTAGTCATGAGCATTTCCATCTCCTTATAATAATCCTCAACACTCTTTGTACCTTGCCTCAAAGATTGGAGTCTTTGATGTAACTCCCTATGGTAATGTCTAGGTACAAAACGCCTTCTCATGATAGTTTTGAGTGCAATCCAACTACCAATAGGCTCTTCCATGTTCCTCCTCCTACTAACCACCAACTGATCCCACCAAACTATAGCATAGTCACTAAATTGGGTAACCACCAATTTCACCTTTTTCTCCTCTGAAAAGTTATGGCAATCAAAGATAAGGTCAACTCGCTTTTCCCACTCCAAATATGCCTCCGGATCAGTTTTCCCCAAGAAGGTAGGAATCATAAGTTTGATACTACCCAAGTTCCTATCAACATCATCATAGTTTCCATAACCACCAAACTCACCACCAAAGTGTCCTCTACCTCTACCAAGATTTTGGTATCTCCTAGCTCCTTTACCCATGCCTCTACCAATCCCACCATAGGCTGCATTATCATACTCCTCAAAACCCCCATTAAAGTCATCCTCATTCACCCCAATTGGCTGCCCATGATTACCTTGCACATTCCCCCCTTCATTAAGCCTATTTCCCAGACCTCGGGCAAGTGCATTAATTTGGTCCATAATGGCTTATTGATTGGTTGCCATTTCCCTTCGTTGGGCTGCCATGTCAAGTTGCAACCTCTCTATTCGCTCATTCATATTTCTTATGCTTTGTTGCACCCTCTCATTTTCATGCATTTATGCCACGGGTATGCCGGTAGTTGGCACATTATTACCTCCACTAGAACCACTTGACATGCTACAATAAGAGTTAGTATGCAATAAAAAAAATAAATCGAAGAAAGCGGGTATGTCGGTAGTTGGCACACTCCCTCACGTGTTTACTCTCAATTAATGGGAATGGTCACTCGTGTTTCGCACAATCAAGAATGATCACACAAGGCTGAAAACTCACACCACTCATCTTGTTTTCAAGGATTCTTATGTGAATTAATAACCACACATCAAGTTATTTCACTATGCTTGCAATGTACCAAGAATTATGATCTAAAAAGCTTAGTTGAGGCAAAACGCAAAAGTCAAGAAAATTAAACAAATAGTCGCGCTTTCAATAAAATTAGGACTACAAACAAGCGAAAACTTCAAATGGATGCAAATGACATATAAAGAAACAATCTAGATGTAAGAAACAAGAAAGATCCAGTTCAGCTTGAAATAGGAAAAGAAGGAACAGTAACAAAAAAAAGTGTTTAATGAATCAAGAACAATGAAAAATCCAAAAAGAAGTAATGGGCATGTAAAAGGAACGAAAATAAGGTGAAAGAAACAAGAAATTAAGTTTAAGAACCAAGCAATCAAGTTTCAACCCGAATGGAAATTTCTAACCAAACAGCATTGGAAACAAGATTTTACAGCTCAAGAACGAATTAAAACTTCAATTTGATGTATAAGACATGTAAGGAACAGATTTTGGAAGCAAAAAACACAAGGAAGGTTGATCAAGAAAGAAGGTTACCTCTTTATGCTTTAAATGTGTCAAATCTGCCCAAACTCAAAAGACACACAAAGAAGAGAATAAATGAAGGACAAAAATGAATTTAGAGCTGAATTAATTCAAATAAGATCGTATGTATAGGGCTCAGGTCATTGGAATTTAATGTCCCTTTGAATCTTCCCAAACAGCCACCTAATCCTTATTTGTGTAGGATTGTGAAAATCTCCCTAATTTCCTTTTAATTTTAGGAAACTTTTAAGACCAGCTGTAATAGGAACCTTTTAACAACCCTAATATCTATATAAACACACCAAGAATAATTAATAGGAAATCATCATCTTAGCAACCACACACCCCAATAACTAATGAGTTATGATACATATGGAATGCAAGAAAACACCCTCCAATCAAGATGATTCCAAAACCCAAGGATCTCCTCAAGTGAAGTTAGGACAAAAACTAGTTCCAACAATGAAACTAGCACTTGAATTCAACTCCAAACGCCACAAACCAAGTATGATTTGATAAGTTAAGAATCAAATACAAGATTTTGGTTAGAGAACGCCACAAACTAAAAATAGTTTGATAAGTTCAAAGTTCATGCAAGAACTTAAGCAAAAACACTCACAAAGAGCAAACAAAGATTATCATTCAAAATTCTATATTTACAAATGGATTTGGCTTTGATATTTATAGCCAAAACAAGACAAAGAAACCTAAATGGATGTCTTTTGAGCTTCCCACGTTTTTCCCTTTAATTCCCCTTAAAAACTTATTAAAAGTGGGCTGTTTTTACATTGATGTCACTAATTTTGTAACTCCCAAATGACAACTAATTATGTGCATCCATTTTGTAACTCCAAATTATGACTAATTATGTGCATCTATTTTGTAACTCTAAAAGACAACTAATCACACCATAACTTAAGAAAAACCTAATAAAATGAAAATAAAAAAAGGCTTCAAATGAATCTTATTGGACCTATGAGTTCATTGAACTTATTGCACTAAATTGATGATTTTGGATCCTTTTTGCAATCCTAAATCTTGGACTGAGCCTTGTTGTGTTTGAACACTCCAAATGTCTTTAATTAAGCCCAACAAAGCCTCTTGCATACTTTTGGACTTGGATCTTGTCATTGGACCTCCTTGAAAGCTTAAAGGATCATTTGTAATTCTTGTCTTTATTGCATCATTCCCTCTCTCCTCGTAAGGATTCGTCCTCGAATCAGCCTCATTGTCAACTTCATCACCTACATCAAACAAAGAAAGATCAGCAACATTAAAAGAAGCACTCACATTGCCATACTCACTTGGCAAATCTATCTTATAGGCATTGTCGTTAATTCTTTCAAGAACTTGGAATGGCCCATCCCCTCTTGGCATTAATTTAGACTTCCTTTGGCTTGGAAATCTTTCCTTTCTCAAATGTACCCAAACCCAGTCACCCGGTTCAAATACAACTTTCTTTCTCCCCTTGTTGTGTTGCTTTTGATATTGTTGATTTCTTTTCTCTATTTGAGTACGCACATTCTCATGTAAGCTTTTAACAAATTCAGCTTTTTGCTTGCCTTCAAAATTAGCCTTATCAATGGGTAATGGCAATAAATCCATTGGAGTTAATGGATTGAACCCATATACAATCTCAAAAGGTGAACAATTTGTTGTACCATGAATACTCCTATTGTATGCAAACTCAACATGTGGCAAACATTCTTCCCAATTTTTCAAATTTCTTTGAATTATTGCCCTCAATAGTTGTGAGAGAGTCCTATTAACCACCTCCGTTTGTCCATCCGTTTGTGGATGACAAGTTGTTGAGAATAGAAGCTTTATTCCCATCTTGCTCCAAAGTGTCTTCCAAAAGTGGCTAAGGAACTTGACATCTCTATCACTGACAATTGTCCTTGGAACCCCATGCAATCTTACAATTTCTTTGAAGAACAACCCCGCAATATGAGTTGCATCATCTGTCTTGTGGCATGGAATGAAATGTGCCATTTTGCTAAACCTGTCAACAACAACAAAAATAGAATCTTTCCCTCCCCTTGACCTAGGTAATCCTAGAACAAAGTCCATAGAAATGTCTACCCAAGGTTCATTAGGTATGGGAAGTGGAGTATACAACCCATGAGGCATCACTTTACAAGTGATGCATCTCTCACATATTTTTTGAACATCTCTTTTCATTTGTGGCCAAAAGAAATGATTTTCTAAAACATCTAAATTTTTTCTCACACCAAAGTGCCCCATCAAACCCCCACCATGTGCCTCCCTCACAAGCAACTCTCTTAAAGAAGATTGAGGCACGCATAACTTATTTTCTTTAAAAAGAAAACCATCATGTCTATAGAACTTGTCAAACCCCCCTCTCTCACATGCCCCATATACATTAGCAAAATCATGGTCTGAATTATATAATTCCTTAATGAACTCAAAACCCAATAATTTTGCATCAAGTGTAGAAATTAGAGCATACCTTCTAGATAGAGCATCAGCAACAACATTCTCTTTACCTTGTTTGTACTTGATGATGTATGGAAAGGATTCAATAAATTCCACCCATTTAGCATGCCTACGGCTTAACTTCCCTTGTCCTTTGAGATATTTCAAAGACTCATGGTCGGTGTGTATAATGAATTCCTTATACCAAAGATAGTGCTGCCATGTCTCTAAAACTCTTACCAAAGCATAAAACTCTTTGTCATAAGTTGGGTAGTTTAGACTTGCTCCACTTAGCTTCTCACTAAAGAACGCAATTGGTCTTCCTTCTTGCATCAAGACTCCACCAATACCTATTCCACTTGCATCACACTCAACCTCAAAGGTTTTAGCAAAGTCAGGCAAAGCAAGTAAAGGTGCTGAACTAAGTTTTTCTTTTAGCAAGTTAAAAGCATCATCTTGTTCTTTTCAAGTTAATGGAAAACCCACTTGAAACCCACATTCTTTTTAATGCATTCAGTTAAAGGTGCAGTAATTGTAGAGAAATCCTTAATGAATCTCCTATAAAAGCTAGCAAGACCATGAAAACTCCTAACATCATGCACACTAGTAGGTTTTGTCCACTCTCTAATTACTTTTACTTTTTCTTGATCAACATGAATTCCCTTGTCATTAACAATATATCCAAGAAAAGTAATTTCATTAGTGCAAAAAGTGCATTTCTTAAGATTAGCATATAATGTCTCTTGCCTTAACACATCAAAAACCAGCTTTAAGTGTATTACATGCTCATCTAAAGATTTGCTATACACGAGAATATCATCAAAATAAACCACTACAAACTTTCCAATGCAAGCGCGCAAAACATGATTCATCAATCGCATAAAAGTACTTGGAGCATTAGTTAAACCAAACGGCATGACTAACCACTCATATAATCCATGTTTTGTTTTGAAAGCGGTTTTCCATTCATCACCCTCACACATTCTTATTTGATGATATCCAGATTTTAAATCCACTTTAGAAAACACACAAGCACTGTGCAATTCATCCAACATGTCATCTAGCCTAGGTATAGGATGGCGATACTTTACCGTTATTTTGTTGACGGCACGACAATCAACACACATCCTCCATGAACCATCTTTCTTAGGCACTAAAATTACAGGAACCGCACAAGGACTCATGCTTTCTCTTACGCACTTTATCCATAAGCTCACTCACTTGCCTTTGGATTTCTTTTGTCTCCTCGGGGTTGCATCTATATGCTGGCCTATTAGGTATGCTTGCACCCGGAATGAAATCAATTTGATGTTCAATTCCTCGAATTGGTGGTAATCCTTTAGGCACATCTTCGGGAAATAGTTCTTCATATTCCTGCAAAAGCTCAAGAACAACACAAGGCAAATCCTTATTAAGATCATTAGAAATCATCAAAACTTCCTTGTACATGAGTACAAGTAAGGGCTGCCTCAAGGTTAGTGTTCTCCTCACATCACTTGGCTTTGCATACACATTCATCTTTCTTTCACTCTCATCTCTCTTGTTTTCTCTCACCTTGTGTTTCCTATTACACTCACTTTTACCACTTACCTCACCTTTTTCTTTTTTCACTATTTCTTGCTCCCTCCCCTGACATTCCCCATATAAAGATTCAAGCTCTTCATATTGTTGTTTAATTCTCACTTGATCATCAAAAATGGCCTTGGGAGGTAATGGTCCAAGATAGAACTTTTGTCCATCAATAGTCAAGGAATATCGATTCTTGAACCCATCATAAATCACACGCCTATCATATTGCCAAGGTCTTCCCAATAAAACATGTCCGGCATACATGGGAACCACATCACAAAGCACCTTATCCTTATATCTCCCAGTGGAAAAAGAAATTAGCACTTGCTTATTTACCTTCACAACACCACTATCATTCAACCATTGCAACTTGTAAGGCCTTGGGTGTTTGGTAGTTGGTAATTTCAATTTCTCCACAAGCAAAGTACTAGCAACATTAGTACAACTTCCACTATCAACAATCATGTTACATAACTTATTAGCAATTAAACAATGAGTATGAAACAAATTCTCACGCTGCTCTCCATGTTCATCGTGTTTACATTGCAAACTAAGTGTGCGTTGTACTACTAACACATCCCCTTTAGCATACTCAACATCACTAACATCCTCTAAAGTTGGCATGTCATCATTCTCATCACCATTTTCATTTTCACTTTCAGATTCAACAATTCCATCTCTAACAATCATGGTCCTCTTGTTAGGGCAATCACGTGCATAATGACCATGTCCAAGACACTTAAAACACTTCAAGCTTCTAGATTGATTAGCTTGATTCTCAACTTTGTTTTTGCTGCCTATTTCATTTTTATTCTTATTCTCATCCACTTTAGGCTTAGCAAATTTATCATCCTTTTACTCCAATTCGATTTCCAATTAGAAGAACTAGAACTCGAATTAAGTTTAGAATCAAACTTACTTGCACCTTTCGCTTGAGTTGCCTTTCAATTTTCATGGCTACATTCACCATGTCCTCAAGCTCCACATAATGTTGCAACTCCACAAGATCAGCAATATTCTTGTTTAGACCATTCAAGAATCTTGCCATGGTGGCCTCTCTATCCTCCTCCATATTTGCTTTAATCATAGCCATTTCCATTTCTTTGTGGTACTCCTCCACACTCATGGTTCCTTGCCTTAGAGTTTGCAATCGTTGATGCAAATCTCTATAGTAATAGTTAGGAATGAACCTCTTCCTCATGATGCGTTTCATCTCCATCCATGACCCTACGGGTCTTTCTCCATTTCGTCTCCTTTCCTACACAATTGATGCCACCAAACACTAGCGTAATCACAAAACTCAACGGCAGAAGTTTTGCCTTTTCTCCTCCGAATAGTTATGGCATTCGAAGATCATCTCCACCTTTGCTCCCATTCCAAGTAGACATCGGGATTATTCTTTCCTTGAAAGGAAGGAATTTTCATTTTGATGCTGCCTAGGTTCGCGATCTACACCATCTTGCCTTGATCTCCTATTGTGTCTCCTAGGATGGTCATCTCCACCAAAAGTGGTTGCTTGGTCATCCTCCAAATCATCTTCGGCATCATAATCCTCTTGTTCAAAGGCTAGTTGCCTTTCTCTTCTAGGCTCATTTTGAATTCTTGTAATAGTTTCACCTTGCCTTCTCACACTTTCAACAACATCATCCATTCGCCTATACATTCTTTCAAACTCTTTTTGCATTGCTTGCAAAGTTTGCTCAATGGATGCTCCAACACTACTTGAAACTTGTTCTTTTGACATTGCGCGAAAAACCTGAAAAACAAGTTAGTATAGCCTCACAAAAACACTCGCTCGTGTGTGTCTCTCAATTAAAATGTCACACCGCTCGTGTTTCACTCAAAGTTTTGGCTTTTCTCGATGCTAGTCTCACCACTATTGCCTTTTACCTCTCTTGCTTTTGCTTTAGGTTCTTAGATGAACTAATCACCTAAACAAACCAAATCAGATTATGGCAATTCAATGGAGTGAAAAGAAAAAAAAAAGGCTGGTCTAGATTAAGTTGTTAGGTCAGGCCAAATTTAAAGTAGCTAGACACAAGAAAGCAATAAAATAAAATAATAGAAAAGGATTTCTATGCCGCCCAAACTTTCTCTTTTTTTTTTTGATCTTCTGATTCTTTTTTTATTAATGATAATAACACAAGTGAAAAGAAATTATGAACAACACAATTTTTTTTAGCAAGGGACAACGAAGTTTTACTTTATGCTCACAAAGGTGTAAACTTTGAAAAGAAAGAGTACTTAGAAGGAAAATATTGAAACAAGAAGAATTTGGCACAAAAAAATAAAGAAGATGAGAAACTTTAATAACACATAAAACACAAAGATAAGCAAACCTCAACTTGAAGCAAGCTCTGATAACAAATGATAGGAAATCATCATCTTAGCAACCACACACCCCCAATAACTAATGAGTTATGATACATATGGAATGCAAGAAAACACCCTCCAATCAAGATGATTCCAAAACCCAAGGATCTCCTCAAGTGAAGTTAGGACAAAAACTAGTTCCAACAATGAAACTAGCACTTGAATTCAACTCCAAACGCCACAAACCAAGTATGATTTGATAAGTTAAGAATCAAATACAAGATTTTGGTTAGAGAACGCCACAAACTAAAAATAGTTTGATAAGTTCAAAGTTCATGCAAGAACTTAAGCAAAAACACTCACAAAGAGCAAACAAAGATTATCATTCAAAATTCTATATTTACAAATGGATTTGGCTTTGATATTTATAGCCAAAACAAGACAAAGAAACCTAAATGGATGTCTTTTGAGCTTCCCACGTTTTTCCCTTTAATTCCCTTAAAAACTTATTAAAAGTGGCTGTTTTTACATTGATGTCACTAATTTTTGTAACTCCCAAATGACAACTAATTATGTGCATCCATTTTGTAACTCCAAATTATGACTAATTATGTGCATCTATTTTGTAACTCTAAAAGACAACTAATCACACCATAACTTAAGAAAAACCTAATAAAATGAAAATAAAAAAAAGGCTTCAAATGAATCTTATTGGACCTATGAGTTCAGCCCAAACTTATTGCACTAAATTGATGATTTTGGATCCTTTTTGCAATCCTAAATCTTAGACTGAGCCTTGTTGTGTTTGAACACTCCAAATGTCTTTAATTAAGCCCAACAAAGCTTCTTGCATACTTTTGGACTTGGATCTTGTCATTGGACCTCCTTGAAAGCTTAAAGGATCATTTGTAATTCTTGTCTTTATTGCATCAATAATGATTTCAACACCAAACACGTCTTTCCACTAACGAAGACAATCAAACCAATTAGACCTATTTTTTTTTTGCTAATTCAGATCTGATTTTTTTTTTTAATCAGAATCAAAACTACAAGAATCAAGAACTAAACAATGTAGATTTCAAGAATACTAAGAATATTTCAAGAACAATATCAAGAACTCAAGGAAAACAAACAATAACTTAAAAAAAAGGGATAAATAACCTGATTTAAGAGCCAAAGCTCTGATACCAAATGTTAAGAACCTCTAAGGATTAGAACCACGAACCCTAATGATTATGAACCCGTGAATTACTATCTTAGAAACCCAAGAACAAATTGGTTCTTAACATTACTTAATTGAATCATTACCGCAATTGGTTCGCAACATCATTAATTGAATCATTACTTAAGAAACACATGCATATGACATTATCAACGTTCTAAGTTAAAATTCGACAATTCGAAAAATAATTAAATAAACCGGTTTAAACCGGCAAGGCTGATGTGTAACACACTATCAATTGTTTTCCAAGGACAATGAACAACAAAGAAAAGTAACTACAATTCTATAAATCAAGTCATCAATCAGCTCAAAAATAGCATACTTAAATGCATAAAGACACAGTGTCCTAACATCCCCTAAAAATACATAACACCTAGCAATAGCAATTTCAGATATATCTAAAAACCATAGAAGAGAGAAAGATCATAAGGTTTATCCACAACCACCCTACACTTGAAGAACACACTGTCCTCAATGTAAAACGTTATGGATACCCCGTATGGAATGCTCAACTAGGAGAAACAAAGGCAATACGATCCAAATGCATGACATGTACAAAAAAATAAAGTAAATAACTGCAGAAAATAAAAAGATCTAGGGGACTGCCCTGATCATCCGCCAAGGTTGGTGTATTGGAAATTTAGTGCGTCCTCGGTAGAAGCTGAAAATAATAAAATAAAGAAATAATCGAAACTGAAAAATAAAAATTAAATAAAATATGAAAACTAAAACTAATAAATTTTTTCAAAACGACAGATTAGAATATTAAAAATGAAAAATAAAATTTGGGGTGCCTCCCAAAAGCACTTCTTTTTGCTGTGATGAGTCTTCTTAGCTGGACTCATGGTGAAAAGCAAACGGGCGTGATCGACGACCATCCATCCTTCTCCCAAGCAAATGGCTTTAAGTATCTGCATGGAGAGATAATGGTCAATTTCCTCCTCTCGACTATCAAGCAAGCTGCCAATATGATGGGTAAAACTCGCTCCTCATATAGTTGCACGTAGTCATGATGCTCTAGGGGCTCTTCCAATTTGAAAGCTGAAGTTTCACCAATTGGAAGGGTCAACAGTTGGGCAACTTCTTCAGGAATGTCAATGGTTTTCTGCAGTCCTTGGCTTGGTTCACTTGCTAGAAGAAACTCGAGCTGCTCCAAGGCTTCTTCGTTGGATAACTCGTGCCCGTCTCCCATCATTGAAGGGACATGTGGAAAATCCACAAATATTCTTGTAGCTGCAACTCAGCATTATCAACTGTACATTCCTGTTGGTAGTCTTTCAGAGGAATCATGTTTGCCTCTTCCTTTTCTAGTTCTATCTCCATGTTTAAGGAGTCCTCCTGCACATCATCAAACATAGTAGATAAACCAGAAAAATTCTCACCTAAACACAAAGTGACGACGCTCAAATGTTCCACGGATTCAATAGTGTTTGATAGAGTTCCCAATTGTTCTGCAGCTAGTAACTTGAAGATCAAGCCTATTTGATGCTCTATGTTCTTAATCACGACTTGTTGACTTTTAAGTACCCTCTCTGTTTGTTGGAATCTATCCTCAAGACTTGTAAAGAACCTCATCATCAGCTCCTCTGAAACTAACTCTTCATCTTGAGTTGAAGGTGCAAGACTAGGCTGCTAATGTAGCTGCTGAAATCCTGGTGGTTCTTGGCCATCTAAGCTCCATCCAAAGGGTGAATGAGTGCTCCATTTTTTATTGTAGGTGCTTTCATACGAGTTATTTAGCCAGCTTCCTGTATAATTCACCTGTTCAAAGTTATAAGAACAATGAGCAACATCACTATAAAATGGACAATCATTACTCAAATGTAAACCACAACAGATTTCACAAAAATCTTGAGGTGAAAGGATGGGAGTGGAAAGTTGATCGGTAGCCCTGCAAAACGATTCCACTCGAGCTGCTAAGGCTGCATGGGCGTCCCGATTTTTAGCGCTCTCTTGGTTCCTGATCCTATTCTCCAACGCGTCATACAAAGAGTTTGAATTTAGCATTGAACCTCCTTATCATTCACTACCTGAATCATAAACTTAAAATAAATAAATATGTACAAATAAAATAAAATAAATAAATAAATAAAAATAATGGCTAAAGTAACAAATAGCAAATTTCACTCTAGTTTTCGAACATTCCCCGTCAACGGTGCCAAAAAATTGATATTGCTATTTACGTAGCTACAATCTAAGGTAGTGAACCTATCGATGCAGTCTAGCACTAATGCCGAGTATCAAGGTCGTATCCCTCGGGAAACTGAAAGCCTAGAGTTACTACTTTATTCTCTGATATATTAGCCTGAAATAAGGTGTGAGAAGTCTAAACTAACTAACTAATGACTATAAATGCAAATAAATAAATGAACAGCAACTAACAATTGAAAGACAATCGCAACAATAGAATAAACCCAAAGAGGACCTAAGTGATGGAATTCTAAAGGTTGATTTTATAAATTACCAATCTTGCTTACCCGTGCCTAAATCCTGAATCAAACTCGGTTCCTCTCTCAAGCTCACCGAGTTCCTAAACCTGCACTAACCTAATGGAATCTCTTCCTATCAAATTATTATAAATTAGCATTAAGCGTGATTTAGAACTATTAAGAGTTGTTAATTCTTGATCCGGCGAGTAAATTAACCTTATCTCTAAGTGTTGACTACCAGTTCTTATTATTCAAATTCCAGTTATAACAAGCATTTCTCAATGTTAAGAAACAACCTAAAAGACAATTACTTCAACATCTCAAATTAACTAAATCAAACTTTATTAATGAATAGCAAGAAGATAACAAGAATGGCAAATACAAATCTAACAACGAAGCACAATCTATCAACAAAGGTAAACACCAATGGGTTCGGCAGCCCTAGCTACTCATAATGAAAGAAATAAATAACAGAAAAGGAAATGGAACATGTAACCCCTCTTCTCTCGAATCGGAGTGGAAATGTTGCAAGCAACAACTCTGAAACCAGCCTCAAGTATGAATCTCGGATGTCTCGAACGATCGTTTGGAACCTTCAATATTTGCTTGAATCTCCCAAATCAATCCTTTAAAATGATGTTTGGTCTCCCAAAATGTCAAGAACAGAGGTGTAGAAGTAAAGGGTCGCGCGCGTAGGGAAGTCCAGAAGTCAGAAGCAGAACCCGTCTCATTTTGCATGCGCCTATTTATAGGCAGAAGTGCCATAGCCTGTGCCACGGCTCATGCAACGGGCATAAACATCCAAAAATGCAAATCTTCAAAAACATCCAAGGGAGGCCGTGCAATGGCCCGTGCAAAAGCCTCGAAATGCGCGCCAATAAGGAATCGAATCCGACGAACATCTAATATGCATAAATCATCAAAATAGCTTGGTTTCTGCTCGAAAATCAATCAATTTCCCATCAAGGAGTCCGAAAAGCTGAAAAACTCATAAACATACCAAAGTGTGATCAAAGAGGAATAAATATGACTCAAATACACGAATAAATGACTGATAAACAGTCAACAAACATGCATAGAATCATCTATATCATCATTAGGCCCTCTCATATCTCAAGCTCCTCCACAGGTGCAACATCTGAGGCACCCTCTATGGCAGTGTTAGACATAGTCCTAGGGAGTGTCCTATTTCTCCTAGATCCAATGGTATCCTATTAGAGTCCTGCTAATGCTATAGAGCATCAGCTTGCCATGGAGCACTGCCTTCCTCCGGATTTCACTAAGAGTACTTGCACACATGTAAGTTGTATAATTTTTGGTACTTTGTGTCATTTCTTATCCTAAAATATTAGTAATATAAATAATCATACATGTTTATAGAGATCAGTTCCAAAACATAGATCGGCTGGTCAGAGCTACAAGGAGGGCAGTTCTTCGTCTTAAACGAGGACTGGCAAGTAAGAATTAAAATAAATTATGAAATATAAAATATATGCATGGATGTATGTATGAGATACAATAACTAACTCCTTTGGTTTATTTTTTCAAAGGGACCACGAGGACTTACAAGGGCAGGTGGATGATCACTAGCGCTAGATTGAGGCATAGCAGCATAGGATCGATACTCTGATACCAACGCCATTATAGTAATCTCAAGCGTTTTAATACATCATTAACTCCTAGATATAAGGGGACCGATTATTAGCAATTATTAGCAATTACTAGCAATCTAGCAATTATTCTAAAAAAGAACTAAAAGGACCCCTACGTCTAAAAGCATAGAGAGTTTTTTTGGAAGTCACTATGAAAGAACTACACATTTTCAAAGTGATAGTAGCTTTTATAAATTTCAAGCAGCACTGGATTCCCAACCCATCTTTGATTCAACCGCTTCATCATCTCCTGACACTCGCGGAATGACAACCTGAGAGTTCCCATACATCAAGCATCATCAACATCACCTTCTCCATTAAATTGCTTATTGTATTTCTTTATGATTTTAGAAACATTACTAGGTTATATTTATTTGTTTAAAATGATTAGGATAGGATCTTTTGTGAATTAATATGTTTATAACATGTTGAGAATTGAATATATGATAATATGAACATGTTGGGAATTGAATATAGTAATAAGAACATACAGGGTCTTGAATATGTTAATATGTTTGCTTTTGGTTTTTTAGATCTGATTAGTCAAATAATTAGGGTTGTATGCTAGGTTTGTAAATTCTTGTAATTAAAATTGGTTTTAGGGTTCCATGATTAAAACCTAAAATTCGCCATTTTCATTTTCTATTAGTTTTATTTTCTCTAGGGTTTGTATGATTTGCTTAGGATTTCTACTTAATTTTTATACATTTTAATTAGTTTCACACGTTTTTAATTGATCTTTTGTCTCTTGTGCATGTGGAATTAGCTCTGGGGTATCGAGTCGAGGAAAAACTACCAAAAAATCAACAACCAAAGCCTTAGAGGTGATCGACCATTCACCTCCCAACCCCAATTTTTTGAGTTTTTGATGTATTTTTAGGATATTTGTGTACTGTACTTAGATTTTAGGTGTTTTTCTTTCATTTTTTAGTTGTAGGATCGGTTGTAATAGTTAGATTTACTTTCTATGCTTTATCTTTTATTCTATATTTGATGGATGCCAAATACCTTATGTTTGATTGCCTAATTAAAACTAGATATATAGATATTAGGCCTTAAAATTAGACTTGGCATGAAAATTGTAATCCATTAGGTTAATTAATGGTAATTGGGCTTAAATTCTAAAAATCAACATAGACATAGTGAGCTTTGCCATATTTTAATTAGATTAATTTGGGCTATATTAAACTTAAGATCACACAATCCGACCATAAAAATTAGTTCGTTTAGGTTTAAAGGCTGGAATTCAAAAACATAATTTGTAATTGGGCTAGATTAGGTGGGCCTTGTACATAATTGACTAGTAAAATTAGATTAATAACTTCAAATGTGAGCTAGGCTTAATAAAACGGGCTAGACTTAGGGGGACTTCATATGCTGTAGTGTTTAATGTGTAGAAATATAATTTTTGCATTTATAGGGAATAGCCCATTAAACAATAAAATTAGAAACCAAGATACATAAATAAGGAAGTTGGCTTCTAGATCTATCTTTAAATTTATGGGGTAAGCTTCCTTACAGAAATCGAGAAACGTTGCTCATTAGTAAAAGTCTCGTGGTGAATTACCCGAGTGGGACTCCCATCTCTGCTCTAGTCTCAATGACTAGTTAGTGTGTTTCCGATTAGGTTGAAAAGCCTTGTAGTGCCGTAGTCACTAAAGGCACTTGGGTACTCACCTAAAACCACCGCCTACAATGGCGACTCCATTGTGTATAAGAGAAGTTGATTCCAATGTATGTTTATTTTTAATTTATGGATTAACGAGTGAACCTTGCATCACTACACCATTTTCACACATTGTGCACTTTGGTCCCTATAGCCATGATTGCGTCGATTAGTGATTCTTTAGCTCCACTCAAACTCTAAAATTGCAATATTGGCCAACTATCACTCACATATAATGAGTGAATTTCCTTTGCTGCATGGACCCTTGAATAGGAAGACGAGTTAAGGAAGAACATGTTTTACTTGTAGGAGCCATTTATCCTTACCCAAGACTCAGCTCTCGGTAATGACAATAGTAATCTCTCATAGGAACACTATTGCTTGCTATTTGAGATGTTTCTCTTTATAATCACTTAAAGCCCACATGTTGGAAAGCCTTGTCCCAAGAACATGTGGAATCAGGCCCCATGACCAAAACATGCAGGCTTTTATACTTATATTGAAAAACATTGTCTTGTTTGTCTTATCTACTTTGAGAGCTTATGGCATACACAACAAGCAAACTATCATCTATTGACAGAAAGCCTAGATCTAAAATCCTAGGGAAGAAAGACCTATCACGAACTGTGTGTGGGAGTAATAAGGTCGGAAGGATGATTTGTATATTGTGCTTGTTAACCCTCTCTCTTTGTTATCTTTATGCATATCATGTGCATCATGCATCATATTAACCTTTTCTTTTTTTAGCCATATAAACACTCCTTTGGGTTGGAAGAGGCAAGATAGTGGAAGGCTAGAGAGAATACTGATGTGTGCTACTTGTGTTAGCTACAATCTAAGGCAGTGTACCTATCGATGCAGTCCAGCACTAATGGCGAGTATCAAGGTCGTATTCCTCAGGAAAGTGAAAGCCCAGAGTTACTCCTTTGTTCTTTGTTATATTAACCTAAAATAAATGATGAATAATTTCTAAACTAACTAATAGCTACAAGCTAAGTTCTAAGGGAGATGCAGGAGTAATTGATAACTAAAATAACCAAGACAAGAAAGCAAACCCAAAGGAAACCTAAACTAGTTGGCAATCAAACAAAAGATAAAGGATTGGTGAGTCTAATTATGGTACCCGTGGATGAATTCTTAACCGAATTTGGTTTCTCTCTCGAGATAACTGAATTCCTAAACCCAATAACCTAAAGTTGGAATCTCTTCCTAACGATTGATTCTTAAATTAGCATTAAGCTTTAATCCGCCTCTATTAAGCTTTGTTAATTCTTAATCCGGCTAGTTAATTATCTTTATCTCTAAGCGATTATTAACTAGTTCTTACTATTCAAAATTCCAATTGCCGAATGGACTTCTCAATCACACAAAGCAATCTAAACACACAATTCACAACGTCTCATGAATAATGCATTATCTTATTAATACTGAAAGCAAAAAGAATATAAAACTAACCCAAACAATCCAACTATATAATACTAAGCCAACATAGTAAAGAAATCCCAATAGATTTAATCAATCTAGCTAATCATGTTCATTATCAAAATCCACAATAATACAATTACAACAAAGAGTAAAGGTAGAGAAACCCGATTACACCCTTGGATGAGAGTAAACAGCCCTAATTCCTCTTGCTCGAGTTGAATCGATTCTTGTTCCTCTTGCTCGATTTGAAAACCAATCAACGAACATCGCCCAATCTTCAATCTTTGAGGGGAATCCGATTGAAACCTTGATCCTAGTCTCCTTTTCCCTTGGTTCCAGCTCAGAAAACCTTTAGAGAGAGAAATATTAGGGTTTGGGACGTTCTCCCCCGCTTTCCTTTTTTTTGTCCTCTCTTCTTTCTTTTAATTAATTCCCCCTGTCGCCTGCCAACACGGCCGTGTTGATGCCCGTATTGGGACACGGGCTGGTGCTTATGCCCGTGTTACTCTCTGTGGTCGTGCTTCCTAAGAACTTCTTTTTCTTTGATGTTTGATGCACCCAACACAGCCGTGTTGGTGCCCGTGTTGGGAACACGGCCAGTGTTGAAACCAACACGGCCATGTTCAGCTTCCTCATGCGCATATTTAGCTTGTTTCGGCAGCTTTGACATCCAATTATGCTCCAATTCTTCCCTTTATCATTCTTTGACCTCTTTTGGACCTAATGCACATAAACAGACGCATAGGGTGAGTATTGGGACCAATTCACATCCAAATATCCATAAAATCAATCTTAAAAACCCCATTTAGATGTGTGTATTTTATGCACATCAAATACCTATCTCACCGACAAACCGAACTGTACTAGAGCTCCTTGAAAAGCCAAGACATCAAGCTTCCACAAGTGAGACTGAAGCTACATTTAAAATGTTCAACAAAAGAGTTAACGAGCAGGATGTTGAGATCCTCAAGAATGTCATTATTGACGATTTAAGGGTGTTTATTTGGGAGAAGCTCCAATAATCTTTGGCTGGGATGGCTACATGCTACTCAGATTGCACCAGCTAATCCCCCTATCATTGTTGATCTAATTGTGGTTGCCATTGAAACTACTGCTATTGATGCCAATGCCGAAGACCTTGCTAGAAGAGGAATGCCCTGGAACTTTTGTGATTTGGATGAGCATGTGCTGGACCAAGCCAAAAAGGAGACAACCCTTGCCACCAATGAAGCTGTGAGTGGCTTGAGCGCTAGGCTTGACAAGATGCAAGGCATGCTAGAAATCAAAGATTTAGACCCGACCTATGATTTTAAAGAATTGGTATTGACAGGTGAAGACAAATTGCCTACAAAGTTCAGGATGCTCGAGATGAATAAGATCAACAGGATTGGTGATCCGAAAGTACATCTAAAGTAATATATGACTATCATGGGAATTACCCAGTTAAGTAGCACACAAATTATCAAATTGTTTGTATTATAACTAGAAGGACCTGTTGTAAACTAGCATCATGGTCTAGAAAAATTCACCAAAGCTAAATGGTGTGATTTGTGCAACTCATTTGTTAAACAATATGATTATAATACTCAGTTGGAGGTGTGAATTAGAGATCTTGAGTCCACTAAATAGAAGTCAAATGAGTCATTCTCTGATTCCTTAACCAGGTGAAGGAATAAGGCTGGATTAATAAAAAACAATCCCTCTGAAAAGGACCAAGTTCATATAGTGGTCTGAAATGTTCTTCTTGGTTGGGTCGAAAGGCTTTAGATGATGAATCCAAAGACTCATGGAATTATATGATAATGGGCTTCAAGTTGAAGAAATTGAGAATGACAAGACAAAGACCGTGCGAATCGGCGGAAGGCAAAATTATTAGGC
This sequence comes from Ricinus communis, assembly GCF_019578655.1. Taxonomy (NCBI): domain Eukaryota; kingdom Viridiplantae; phylum Streptophyta; class Magnoliopsida; order Malpighiales; family Euphorbiaceae; genus Ricinus; species Ricinus communis. The sequence continues at coordinate 26,243,754 of NC_063263.1, read as the reverse complement.
TCGATAGAGTAGGACTTTATGTGTGATTGTTGTCTAGTAATCAAGAAAGTTCTCCAACTTCAAGCACCTCTTTTAAAGATTTTTTAGAGGTTAGTGTAAAATGGAATGCTTCAACCAACCACCCTCAAAAACCCAGTTAACCCCCAATGCATCTGGCTACAAACCCAACACTTATTGTAAGTTCCACTAAGCACCCAACCACCACACAAATAACACATTCGGTTGAAATATGAAATCCAATACCTCATCGATTTTGGAAAATTAATCAACCTAGACTAGCCTAGTACCAGAAGAAACCCCCTACCAAACTACAAAAATACACCACCCCCAAACCAAGTGTCCATGATACCCTGACTTCAATGAAGAGGAGGTTATGAACTCTTTCGAAGACATATCCCAACATGAGCTAGAGCGAGATCTAGAACCATATAGCCTACAAAATACCTTCACTAAGTTAGGGGCGTCACTATTTGTGGTGTTCCAACACCTAAAATAAACGAGAAACTCAAGCCCCAATCACCTAAGAATAGTCCTAAATCTCACAATGATCAGTACTGTGAGTATCACCAAGCTTTCAAGCATGTGATGGACAAGTGCAACCGTCTCAAGCACCAAATTCAAGACTTGATTGACTATGGGGAATGGCAAGTTGAGTAACTTTCTCAATACGAATGTGAAGACCTGCTATGGCGGCCCTTTGACAAGTTTGATTTTAAGGTTCGCTATTCGATGCCTCTTTCGAATAAATAATTAAAGATATCATGCCCAGTGGTTAGGATCATAAATTGAGCAAGCGGCTTATGAGCCTTGTCTTTTGGAACTTTAGAAGGAAGGTGAGAAGAAGTCAGCAATGACCATCGACATCTGGTACAGTTTTGAGGATAAGTGTGAAGTCTAAGACACTAGGGCCAAGGATATTTGGGCAGATAGTGACTCTAACAAAGAAGTCGAGCTAGTGGGTAAGAGTGAAGATACAGGGGTATAAGAATTAAAGCAGGTCGAGAAAGCACCCGAAGGGGATAATGGGTTACTAGAGCAACTGAAGAAAGAAAAGAAGATGGCTAACATCTAGGAGCTGCTGATGCACTCATCAGATCACTTAAAGGCTTTAATCAATGTATGTCCTTCTCACATACTCCCTAAGTTAGGGATGATTGTGAAATATTTGAAACCATCGAATATGGTTATAACACCCTATGATGAAATAAAGAGAGACATGGAAGGAACATTCTCAGTACTAGTAAATATGGGTCTTGTCGAATCCTAAGTAGAGTTCACTATCCTAAGCATCCAATAACTTTTGCACTGTTATTGGGAAGGCCATGGTTCTATGCCCTAGGAGGAGGTCCTTCCACTGTGCTTCAGAAGGTAAAGTGCCTTCATGAAGGTGAAATAGTGACTATTGATATCGAAGGTGGTAAGGTTGTCTCGGCCATTTAATAAGCTATCAAAGAGCTGGAAGCCCCTACTAGATTCCAAGTTGTTGTTCTTTACGAGGACTACATGGATCCTAAAGTAGCTAGATGTCAAAAAGATGGATTTCATGCCTGGAATAGGGCTAGTGATGAAATCAAGGCTGATCCTTTACCACCAAGCAAACCACGAATGGATCCATTGAAGTATGAGGGTCCAATCACATGAGCTAGAAGCAAGAGATTCAAGGCTGCCTTGTGTTCTTTCATGGTCCACGTGATAGATTAGATGCATTCAGGAAGCAAGGATAGCGAGTTGGACTTAGAAGATCAAGATTCAACTTTGATTAATTGTATTTCATTCATGGATTAAAGGCCAACGTAAAGACATAAATATCAACTATGATTTATGTTGAATTCAAGTCCAAACGTAAAGCCCAAGTCCAAGATTGAATATTCAAAATCAAAATCCAAGTCAAACTATGAGTTTTCTTTTAACAAGTCCAAGTTAAAATAGGAGTTTTCTTTTCTTTTAATTCAAAGTTTTATTTATTTAGGAATCTTGGCCACATATCCTAGTCATTCTAGGATTAGGATTAATATTTTTTAAACTCTATAAATAGAGCTATGTAATTCGGCAAACATATAATCTTTGATTGAATAGAAAACCTTATTTTTGCTTAAAGAGTTTCTTTAAGTGTTCTTGAGATTAAAACTTATTGTTTAGGTTTTGATTTCACTTCTACCTTAATTTAATTCTATTAACTTGTTAGTTTCTAGGATTAATTAAGTTCATCCTATTATAGCTATTGATCTTATTTCTTTTTAAATAAGGGTGATAGTTCCGCAAATATCTTTTGGCAAACCTTATAAGTATCGATCTTGGCGTGTATCCTTCTCTTTCTTAGAAGGTTTACATCATTTGGTATCAGAGCTAGCTTACAAGGTTTGGTTACGTATCCTATTTGTTATCTTCGTTGTTCTTCTACTCACATACTCTTTTGTTTGGTTAAAGTCTTCGAGACATTCTAGATAAATTGGTTTGTGATATCTTTATCTTATTATTTTGTTTCCTTTAATTTGCTTGATCAATGTCTTCGAGACGTTTCAATCAAATTAAGCTCTATGTGTTTTGTTCTTGTTTGGTAACAAAAAAAAAATTTGTGTGTGGATCTGAATTATTGATCCGAAGTGAGGCTTAAAAAAAAAGAAAAAAAAAAGTATAGAAAGCAAGATTTGGAGCTGATTCAAAAAAAAATTGACTTGGTCAAGGTCAAAATCCAAAGAAAATCAGGTTTGAAGATATCACAGAACCTTCTCTTTTCAATTCCTTTTCCTATTCTACTTTTCCTTAATTGTTTCCTATTCGATTTCTTATATTCCTCTTTATCATTATGTTATTCTATATTTCTTCTACTTCCATCCTTATTCTTAGTTTGTTATTTTATTCTCCTTTTCCTCTAATTCATCTTTAGCTTAATTAATTTTTATTCTAGCTTGTTAATTGTGTTTTATTAAGTTGGCTGTGATTTTAACTTTTACAATTTGAGTTAATTTTGAAGGGCACAAAGACAAACTCTTTCTTTGATTGAGTGCAAACACGTGAGGGAGAAACCAATCTTCTTGAAACCATGTCTAATCAATCTTCTTCCAAAGATTCCGATCACGGAATTCCAGATATGAGAGCATTCATGGAGGCTATAAACTCCAAACTTGAACAACAATGGCTTGATAATGAAAATAGGTATGCTGAAATGATGGATGAACTAATAACAATCAAATCTGAATCGAGAGGTAGGAGCTTTCGAGATGAGGAAAGTATGTCTAGAGCGAGGAGAGGAATGTGGAGAGATGAAGAAGAATGGGGAGATAGAACCGAAACTCACCATAGGAGAAATAAGGTAGATTCAAACTTGGGTAGTATTAAGCTTACAATTCCTTCCTTCCAAGGTAAGGGTGATCCCGAGTTGTATCTAGAGTGAGAAACGAAGGTTGAGAGAGTATTTGAATGCCATAACTATAGTGAGGAGAAGAAAGCAAAATTGGTCGTAGTTGAATTCACCCATTATGCCGCAATTTGGTGGGATCAACTAGTGAGTAATAGGCATAGGAATGGTGAGGGGGAGATCCAAACATGGGCTAAAGTGAAACGAATAATGAGAAAATGCTTTGTTCCTTCTCATTACTACAGAGAGTTGTACAATAAGCTACAAATTTTGGTACAAGGGGGAAAGAATGTAGAGGAATATTATCAAGAGATGGAGATTGCGTTGATTAGGGCCAATATAGAAAAGGATAGGGAGGCTACTATGGCTCGATTTTTGCATGGTCTTAACAAAGATATTGCTAATCTTGTTGAATTGCAGCATTATGTAGAGATGGAGGACATGCTACACATGGCAATCAAGATAGAGCGGTAATTGAAGCAAAAGAGCAAGAACTCATCTTCAATAAATTCTAATTGGAAATCCAATTGGAAAGGTCCAAATTCTGCCCAAAACAAAAGAAAGAAAGTGTCTAAAGATAATAAAGCCAAAACAAAGGGGGATCAAAGCAATAAAAGCCAAACTCAAGAAGGCAAGCCCAAAAGGATCCAATGCTTCAAATGCCTAGGCTATGGACATATCTCTTCTCAATGTCTGAACAAACGCACTTTAGCATTAAAAGGAGGCAAATTGGTGTATGCTAGTGAAGAAGAAAGTGGAGCTGAAAGTGATGAAGATTTAATGCCCGAATTGGAAGATTGCTATTCCGATGATGGAGCTAAGCAAGAGGGGCATTCATGTGAGCTATGTGGAGTCACCATTAGATCCTTGAACGTGCAATAAGGGGCTGATGATGAAAGCCAAAGAGAAAACATCTTCCATACAGCTGTTTGGTAAGAAAAACTCCTTTTGTTTTAATTATTGATAGTGGTAGTTGCACTAACATTGCTAGCACAATGATGGTGGATCGATTGAAACTTCCAACAACCAAACATCCAAAACCATATACTCTTCAATGGTTGAATGATTCGGAAGGTATCAAGGTTTACAAAGCAAGTTAGGGTGGCGTTTGGTATACAACAGTTCCAAGATGAAGTATTGTGTGATGTGATCCCAATGCAAGCTTGTCATCTACTTTTGGGGAGGCCATGGCTGTTTGATAGAGATGTCATCTACAAGGGGCGTTCAAATTGCTATTGTCTTACACTTCACAATAAACTTTATACTCTTACACCTTTAAGTCCAAAGATTGTTAATGAAAACCAACGTACAATAAAACTTAAAGTTGCTGCCTATGAAAAAGAAAAAGAAAGAAAGAGAGAGAGTGCACGTGAAAAAGAAAAGGTGCACAAGCAAAAGGAGAGATGTGTGGAAAACCATGAGTGGTGTGAGAAAAGAGAGGAAAAAGGAGAGAAAGAGAGTTTGTGCAAAAAGAAAACATTGAGTTGTGAAGCGCAAGAAAAAGGTGAGTTGAGTGCAAAAGAGAGAAAAGTGAGCTTTGTGGCAAGAGAGAGAGATGTGAGAAAAGCTTTAATATCATAAAAATAAATACTTGTGCTTGTTTACAAAGAAAGTTTTCTAACCACTAACGATCTTAAAGTTTCTTTGCCTTCAAGTTTCAAGTCTCTTTTACAGGAGTTTGAGGACGTGTTTCCCGACGAAATTTCAAGTGGGTTACCACCCATTCGTGGAATTGAGCACCAAATTGAGTTTGTACCCGGTTCTACCATACCCAATAGGCCAGCATATAGAGCAAATCCTGAGGAAACCAAAGAACTACAATGCCAAGTGGAAGAACTTCTTAATAAAGGTTATGTTAGGGAAAGTTTAAGTCCATGTGTTGTTCCTGTTATACTTGTCCCTAAGAAATATGGTTCTTGGTGTATATGTGTGGATTGCCGTGCAATTAACAAAATAACTATTAAATATCATCATCCTATACCTAGGTTAGATGATATGCTTGATGAGTTGCATGGGGCTATTGTGTTCACTAAGATTGATCTAAAAAGTGGTTATCATCAAATTAGAATTAAAGACAGTGATGAATGGAAAACAGCATTCAAAACTAAATTTGGTTTATATGAGTGGTTAGTCATGCCGTTTGGTTTAACTAATGCACCTAGTACATTCATGAGATTAATGAATCATGTTTTACGTGCTTATATAGGCAGGTTTGTGGTTGTCTATTTTGATGATATACTTATTTATAGCAGGTCTTATGATGAACATGTAAAGCACGTGCGTTTAGTTCTTGAAACTTTATGCAAAGAAGTTTTGTTTGCTAACCTCAAGAAGTGCGATTTTTGCATAAACAAACTTATTTTTCTTGGTTTTATTGTTAGTGCAAAAGGAATTGAGGTTGATGAAGAAAAGGTGAAGGCAATCAAAGAGTGGCCGATTCCCACAAATGCAAGTGAAGTTCAAAGTTTTCATGGACTAGCAAGCTTTTATAGGCGTTTTGTGAAAGATTTCAGTACTATTGCCACACCACTGAATGAATTAGTGAAGAAAGATGTGAAGTTTAATTGGGGAGAAGCACAACAATCGGCGTTTGACTTGCTGAAACAAAAACTTACTTCTTCTCCTATTCTATCTCTTCCTAATTTTGATAAAACTTTTGAGATTGATTGTGATGCTTCCGGTATAGGTATTGGAGCTGTTCTAATACAAGATGGAAAGCCAATAGCCTATTTTAGCGAAAAATTGAATAGAGCAAGCCTGAAGTATCCAACTTATGATAAGGAACTCTATGCACTTATTAGAGCTTTAGAAGTATGACAACATTACTTGCTGCCTAAAGAGTTCGTGATCCACACCGATCATGAATCCTTGAAGTACTTAAAAGGTCAAAACAAGCTGAATAGAAGACATGCTAAATGGAGTGAGTTTATTAAAGCATTTCCTTATGTCATCAAGTACAAGCAAGGTAAAAATAACATAGTGGCCGATGCTTTATCTAGAAGGTATGCTTTACTTGCTGTTTTAGATGCCAAATTACTAGGTTTTGAACAAATAAAAGACTTGTATCATGATGATAGTAATTTTGGCCAAGTGTATAAGGCATGTGAACAAGGTGCGTTTGATAAGTATTATAGGCGTGATGGTTTTCTTTTCTTTGAAAAAACGTTTATGCATTCTTTCTTGTTCTATGCGTGATTTACTTGTGAAAGAAGCACATGAGGTGGTTTGATGGGACACTTTAGTGTTCAAAAGACTTTAGATGTATTGCATGATCACTTTTATTGGCCTTGCATGAAAAAGGATGTTATGCGATTTTGTGCAAATTGTATTGTGGGCAAATATGCTAAGTCTAAGCTTCAACCACATGGTTTGTATATGCCTCTCCCTATACCTAGTTCACCTTGGGTTGATATTTCTATGAATTTTGTACTTGGATTACCTAGAACTAGGCATGGGCATGATAGCATATTTGTTGTTGTTGATAGGTTTTCAAAGATGGCACATTTTATAGCTTGTAAGAAAACTAATGATGCACAACATATTGTTGACCTATTCTTTAGAGAGGTAGTGCGTTTACATGGTATGCCACGCACCATAGTTAGTGATAGGGATACTAAGTTTTTGAGCTACTTTTGGAAGACTTTATGGGGTAAGTTAGGTACACACTTGTTATTTTTAACAACATGTCACCCACAAACTGATGGTCAAACTGAAGTAGTAAATAGAACACTATCACAACTACTACGCACCATGGTAAAACGCAACATTAAGAGTTGGGAAGATTGCTTGCCGCATGTAGAATTTGCTTATAATAGAACCATGCATTCTTCAACTAAATTTTGCCCTTTTGGAATTGTCTATGGGTTTGTACCTTTGAGTCCTTTAGATCTGATTGCTTTACCTTTAAAGGAACAAACTAACCTTGATGGCAAGAAAAAGGTCGAATATGTGCTTAAATTGCATGAACAGGTTCGAACTAATCTAGAGCGCAAGAATGAAGCAAATGCTAAACACGCCAACAAAGGAAGAAAAGAGGTGATCTTTGAACTCGGAGATTGGGTGTGGATATACATGTGCAAAGAAAGATTTCCAAACCAAAGAAAAAGCAAGTTGATGCCAAGGGGAGATGGACCTTTTCAAGTGTTGGAACACATAAACAATAATGCTTACAAGATTGACTTGCCCGGTGAGTATGGAGTTAGTGCTACATTTAATGTTGCTGATTTATCTCCATATTCTTTTGATGAAGGTCTTGATTCGAGGACGAATCCTTTCAAGAAGGGAGGGGATGATAAAATCAAGGTTGATCCTTTACCGCCAAGCAAACCACGAATGGATCCATTGAAGTATGAGGGTCCAATCACACGAGCTAGAAGCAAGAGATTCAAGGCTGCCTTGTATTCTTTCATGGTCCATGTTATAGATAAGATGCATTCAAGAAGCAAGGATATCGAGTTGGACTTAGAAGATCAAGATTCAACTTTGATTAATTGTATTTCATTCATGAATTAAAGCCCAACGTAAAGACATGAAGATCAACTCTGATTTATGTTGAATTCAAGCCCAAACGTAAAGCCTAAGTCCAAGGTTGAATATTCAAAATCAAAATCCAAGTCAAACTAGGAGTTTTCTTTTAACAAGTCCAAGTTAAAATAGGAGTTTTCTTTTCTTTTAATTCAAAGTTTTATTTATTTAGGAATCTTGACCACATATCCTAGTCATTCTAGGATTAAGATTAATATTTTTTAAACTCTATAAATAGAGCTATGTAATTCGGCAAACATATAATCTTTGATTGAATAGAAAACCTTGTTTTTGCTTAAAGAGTTTCTTTAAGTGTTCTTGAGATTAAAATTTATTGTTTAGGTTTTGATTTCACTTCTACCTTAATTTAATTCTATTAACTTGTTAGTTTCTAGGATTAATTAAGTTCATCCCATTATAGCTATTGATCTTATTTCTTTATAAATAAGGGTGATAGTTCCACAAATATCTTTTGGCAAACCTTATAAGTATCGATCTTGGCGTGTATCCTTCTCTTCCTTAGAAGGTTTACATCAGCTAGGAAAGAACCAACAAGGTATTGTAGAGCTGCCAGACTTTAAGGGGCCAAAAGACTCGATATTGACTGGGTTACCGTGAGGATGAAGATAAGGGTAAACAAAGGGTAAGACTTTAAAAGGCGTATTCATCCAGGAGTACAAGCCTTACTATAGGGTGCTTGAACCCATTACAGTAGCTGGGATTGAGGTGCTGGGATTTGAGATCTTTAAGAACTTGATTGTCGATAGGATGGTCAAGCTAAGCATCAAGGAAGTCCGTGAGAAGGTCACCACCAAGGTTGAGGAGCTGAAGTGGAAGAGTTCTTCACTCAGCCTGAGAAGCTAAGTCAACAAGAGCTAGCTGTCTTGATAGAAGAGCATATTATTGTTGTGTTTTATGATGATGTAATAACGTCCGATCTTTATAAGGACGATGTTTCTTTTATTTTGAAGATCAATAATATGAATAATAATTTTGCTTACTTGTACGATGTTTTTCTTGATGGTAGTGTGCATTTTGATAATCATGGCATGTGCATGTTTGATATTAATTCCATACAAGTTTATTCATTTAATTTAGGGACAAATAAAAATTCAAGGAATATTTCAATAGCAAATAAGTACAAGTTGATAGTGCCGCTTCAAGTGCTATATACTATTTTATATATGATTCTCTAAGTTCAACTAGATCATGATGGCAATAGTAAATAAGCTGAAGACATCGTTCATCACCAAGTGGGGAACATACTACGATAAGGTTATGCCTTTTGGACTAAAGAATGCAAGGGCAACTTATCAGAGAGCAACCACTACCTTGTTTCACAACATGATGCACAAAAAGTTGGAGGTGTATGTAGATGATATGATGGTAAAGTTTGAAACAAAGAAAGGGTATTTCTAGGCCTTTGATAAGTTCTTAGGACTAGTGGAAAGGTATAACCTTAGACTCAATCAAAAGAAGACCGTGTTCGGGGTAACATCAAAAAATTTGCTAGGGCACATAGTGAGTCAGCAAGGAATAGAGATTGATTCGAACAACGTAAAGGCTATTCAGGAGATTCCAGCGCCGAAAATAGAGAAAGAAGTCAAATGATTTTTAAGACATTTGCAATACATCAATAGGTTCATTTCCAAGCTCACAATGGTTTGTAATCCCATATTCAAGCTTTTGAGGAAACATTAACCCGTTGTATATGGGATGAAAACTGTTAGAAAGCCTTCAACAAGATCAAAGAGTATTTAATAAAGCTACCAATACTAAAGCCACTGAAAGATGGAAAGTCGTTAATTTTGTACTTGGCTTTGGAAATGAATCCATGGGGGCAATGGTAGCACAATGTGGGTTTAATGACATGGAGCATGCAGTCTATTATCTTAATAAGAAATTAATGCCTTATAAGTCAAAATATAACCTCTTAGAGAAGACATGTTTAGCCATGATATAGGCTACGAGAAAGTTGAGAAACTATTTCCAGTTTTATAAGGTGCAAGTAATTTTAAAAATAGACCCGCTAAAGTAGCTTTTGAAGCTCCATCTCTTATAGGGAAGTTGTCTAGATGGTTAGTGCTCCTAATGGAGTTCGACAACGAGTACGTCACTAAAAAGATAGTCAAAGGTAGGGCAGTAGTAGAATTTTTAGCTCAGAATGCAATTGAGGGAGACGACCCTTAGGATCTAGAGTTTTCTAATGAAAATTTAGAGGTAATCAAGATTCAAGAATGGAAGATGTACTTTGATGGAGCTGTTAATATGAAAGGTACCGGGTTATGAGTTGTTCTGATCACGCTGGAAGGAGAAATGTTGTTGATGGCAAAGAGATTTGGACTTTAAAATGACCAATAAATGGCGGAGTATGATGCATATTTATTTAGATTAGAAGCAGTCATGGTAGCAAGAGCAAAGCAGCTAATGGTCTATAGTGATTCCATGCTAGTGATTTAACAAGAAAATCAAAGAATGGGACATGAAAGAAGAAAGGTTAAAGCCATATGTAAATTACCTTAGGACTTTAGTCTGTAACTTCTCTAAGTGTTCGTTTATACACTTGCTGTGAGATGAGAACTAGATGGCGGATGCGCTGACTACCTTGTCATCAATGTGCGATAACCCCTCACAACTTCCAATGAACCCATTAATGATAGTAAAGTTAGGAGTGCCTTATTATCAAGGGAATCAGATAATGCAAATCCATATGAGACTAGAAGAGAAGCCTTAGTTTTACGATTTGAAAAGGTTTGTAGAAGACATGATATATCCTGAAGAAGCAAATATGAAAGAAAGATATGCACTACGGATACAGGCTATAAAATACCTCAGCCATGAAGGAGTGCTATACAAAAGGATGACTTTAGGTGTCTAGCTTCAATGTGTTAGTAAGGTGGATGCACATGTAGTGATGGAGGAGATGCATAAAGCGATGTGCAGGGCGTCAAGATTATTTCTGGTTAACAATGGAAAAGGATTATATAGCTCTAGTAAGGAAATACCATGAGTGCCAGCTTTATAGTGATTTGAGTCACATACCTTTAACTGAGTTACACAATTTTGACATCCCCACGGTCTTTTGCAGCTTGGGAAATAGACATAATTAAAAAAAATCTCTTTGAATGGTCGTAAATACATAGTGATAACAATCGATTACTTCTCCAAGTGTGTTAAGGATGAGTTATTTACTACTGTGGGGGAAAGATAGGTGGCTAGGTTTATAAGGAATCTGATATGCATATATAGAGTCCCACATCACATTATGATAGATAGTGGTGTTCAGTTCATAGGCAAAATAGCAGGCCTATTAGTTGAATACAAGATCGAGCATCACAAGTCATCTCCATACAGACCTCAGGCAAAATGGAGCTATGGAAGCAGCTAACAAGAGCTTAAAGAAAATACTCTCTAAGATGGTATAGAACCAAAAGAATTGGTCATTTTGGTTACCCTTTGCACTTGGGAGATCTCGAACAACTAAGCGAATGTCAACTCGATAGACTCTATACTCTTTGGTTTATAGGACTGAAGCGGTCTTTCTAGTTGAGTTGGAGTTAAAGTCTTTGAGAATTGTATTGGGGGCTGAAATACCAGAATATCAATGGGTCAAGTAGAGATACTAACAATTGGCTCTCGTCAATAAGAAAAGGATGAAAGCCCTATACCATATGTAGTTATACCAGAAATAGATAGTTAGGGCATTCAATAAGAAAGTGAAGCTAGGGAAGATCAAAGTTGGAGATTTAGTGTTGAAGCACACAAGACCTATTGCATTTGACCTAAAAGGGAAGTTTAAGCTTAACTAGGAAGGCCCGTACTTGGTAAAGAAAATTTTGCCTAAAGGTGCTGTAAAGATCTCGGACTTGGAAGGAAACGAGTTCTCTAAACCAATTAACTTGGATCGTGTCAAGAAATACTATGTATAAAATATAAAATAAATAGAAAAATAGCTTGCTGACTAAAAAACCTGAAAAGGGATGGTCAGGCAAAACTCAAGGCAACGAGAGAAAATAATCAACTAGAAAATTTGAAAGGACTGGTTGATGATAAGAGTTATATCGTAAGGAATCAAAATATACCCATTTAGGCCTTTACTAAATGAATAGATTGTTTAGAATTTTTATCAAAACATACATATATTTGTTTATTACTTTTTGCACTAACTGAAAAGAAAAACTAAGGTAAAGTCTTAAGCAAAATAAATGAGATCTAAAAAAAGCATTTCTTCATCTTTTCCTTTTCTTTGCATTTGCATATGCATTTTTTGAATTAGCAGCTAGCTCTCGAGTCCTCTTGAATCTCATAAATCTAGAAGAAGTAGTAATCTAAAGCTCGACCCAAGCTTTGAAGTTATCATCAATGGTCATATCACCTTTAAAGTCAAGGTTATGCTCTATGTCTCAACGAGGCTAGAGTTTCTCCATCTTGTTTAGGAAATCTTGTCTCAATAGGAAGTCTTTAAATTCATGAGTGAATTCCAGAATCCGTTGCTTCTGCCCATACTGGTGGCAAAGTCTCAAAGGTGTGTAAAAGGTGGATGCCCGCAATCTGAGTAAAGGCATGCAATCGCCATACACCATGAGCGCGACATGCTTAATCCTCTACCATGGCAAGTCCAGTGAATGAATGTAACTGGAATGCCTTTCATCTAAGAAATCCAGCCATCATGGTCATGTGGGGTAACAATGGTTCGAACTTGCACGTGCTTTAGTTCGTATTTGTCGATGTTCCTCGGGATGGTCAGTATTTGAAGCTTTTATAGTATAATGAATGGTGAGCTTTACTGATTTACCCATTTTCTTATATGGTTACACCTTCCTTATAACGTTATACCTTTTGAAAAAAGTACCTTCCAAGTCTATTCCTAAAACTCCATATCAAATATGGAATGGCAGGGAACCTAGTATTAAACATATGAAGATTTAGGGTTGTCCAGCTTTTATGAAAAATCTAAAAGTAGAGAATTTAGAAGCTTGATTTGTTAAAGGCAGATTTGTTGGATATTCTAAAGAAACAAAGGGATATTATTTTTTATCTTCCTACAGATATGACTATTGTTATTATCAGAGATGTTTTGTTTCTTAAAAATAGTTTATTCAAGATAGTGGGAGCTAAAGAAAGATAGAATTCGATGAAGTGTTATCTGAATAGCAAATCAGTCAAGAACGAATTAATAAACCAACGAGTATCAACCCTAATTATATTATCTAAAAGATCTAGTAGAATTTCTCATCCACCTAAGAGATATGGCATGCTCCATGGGAATGTAAAAAAGTTGTTCATTTATAGAGATATAAATGATATAAATGATCCTACTAGTTACAAAGAGGCAATATCATATATTGACTCTAGTAAATGGCATGAGGCAATGAGATTAGAAATGGATTCCATATATAAGAATGAAGTCTAGGATCTTGTAGACCCTCTTGAAGGTATAGTACCAATAGGGAATACATGGTTTATAAGATACAGATTGGTTTTGATAAGAAGGTTGAAACCTTCAAAGTTAGGCTAGTAGCAATAGGGTATTGCCAAAGGTAAGGAATTAACTATGAAGAAACTTTCTCGCCTGTAACTATATTTAAATCCATTAGAATTTTATTAGCAATTATCACACACTATGATTATAAGATCTGGCAAATAGATGTCAAAACATCCTTCATTAATGGATACATTAAGGAGGACATCTATATGGACCAACCTAAGGGTTTTGAATCCAAGAGTATTCATAATCAAGTATGCAAGCTTAAAAGATTCATTATGGTCTTAAGCTAGCTTTGAGGAGTTGAACACCTGTTTTGATGATGCAATCAAATTGTTTGGTTTCATAAAAAATGTGGATGAACCATGTGTGTATGAAGGTTAGTGGGAACATATCACTTTTCTTATACTTTATGTTGATGATATATTGTTATTCGAAAATGATATAGGCATGTTGACATCCATAAAGGTATATAGTTGTCAAAGATTTTTTCCATGAAAGACTTAGGTGAAGCTACCTATATTCTTGGAACTCGTCTCTATAGAGATAGATTGAAAAGGACTATAGGGCTTTCTCATGATATTTACTTAGATAAGGTATTGAAGAAATTCAACATGCTTGATTTTAGGAGAGGATTGTTGTCGTTTAGGCATGGTATTCATCTTTCTAAGAATATGTCTCCAAAGACAAATATGTAAAGAGATCAGATGGCCAAGATTCTATATGCTTCGGCAATTGAAATTTTAAGGTATGTTATGTTGTGTACTAGGATAGCTAATACCTATATGGTTACTATGACTAACAAGTTTTAGTCTAATCCAAGCAACAAGCACTAGGTGACAGTCAAAGATATCTTTAAGTACTTATGAAGAACTAAAGATATGTCCTTGAAATATGGTGGAGGTAATTGAGTTTACATGGTTATACAAATTCTGATTTTCAATTAGATGTGAATGATAGAAAGTCTATCTCAAGGATTGTATTTATATGTAATGAAGGAGTAGTAAGTTGAAAAAGTTCCAAACAAGATACTACTACACACTCTACTATAAAGGCCAAGTATATTGTTGCATCTGATGCAGCAAAGGAAGCGGTTTGGATTAAAAAGTTTGTCACAAAGCTTGGAGTGGTTCCAACCATTGAGTTAGCAGTACCTCTCTTCTATGACAATAATGGGGCTATTGCACAAGCTAAGGAACCTAGGCCTCATCAGAAATCCAAACATATGAAAAGACGTTTCCATATCATATACGAGATTGTTAATAGAGGCGATAGCCATGCAAAGAATAGAATCAGAATAGAATATGGTTGATCCATTTACCAAAGCTATAACGCAGATATAGTTAGACCTCCATCTTGAGAAGATGGGTTTTAAATACTGTCATGATTGGCTTTAGTATAAGTGGGAGATTGTTCGATGTATGTCCTAAAAACCAATTGAACTTTTTACTTTTTGGTTCATACATTATGATATTATTATGTAACGAATATCTTTTTATTTAATGGTAGTTGTCCTTCATTTATTTTTATAGTAATATGATTGTTGAATGAGTCCAATAATATTTATTAAAGACTCCATTCTCAAGAGTTGAGGATTTAAGTGACGGACGATCTTTAGTATAAATATTATTAAATAATTCTTGGTCGTAGGATTAAATATTGGACTTCTTTAATCTGAAAGACCAACATAATATGTTTAATCCTATGATTAGTATGGGATACTAATATTTATAGGATGGTGAGTCTCATGCCATTTAGTACGAATAACTAAGTTAATCATTATTGGTCTGACTTGTAAGACAAGTAGACTGAACATGACTTGAAAAAATGATGAATCATATGAATAATTTACTTAAGTCATTGATTCATTATTAAGTTATGATGGTGTAACTAATCCTTAGATTTGAGGTGATAAAGTTGTCTCATAAATAAGTAATTGAAATTTGCTTATACTTTAAGTATCCGTTCATAATTAGAATGGGTACTTGTAGATAGTGGCCCCAGTTGCAGATACATGAAGGCGGGTGCTCATCATCAAGGAATTCATTACCATGAGTAAATAAAGAGAATATTCTATGCAATCCAGTAACATCTTGACTATTAAATCCTTGGCCGAGGTAATTATGATTAATGGAAAAATGAGTTTTTGCATTAATCATATTTACTCTAGACCTATCTTGGATTTGGTCATAGAATCGAGTTAGTAGATTTGATTACTCTATAATCCTTATTTGATCAAGGTATTGTTTAATGGAAGAATTTAATTACATGGCAATCATAAATAAAAGGTTTATGGATAATCAATATCTTTATTATTAATTGGATAATTATAATATATTGCTAGACGTCACTTATAATTTATGGAAAAGTTATGTGACAATTAATTAATTATTTCCTTAGTTGATTGAAGTGTTTTAATTAATATTAAAGAGTTTAATATTAGATTTCCATATATTAATATTGTTTGACACATATCATCATAAAAGAGTTATATGATAATATGTGTTAATACTGCTTGACACATGTCATCACATAAAAGTTTTGTAGTGACATGTTTTGCTCTTCAAAGGTTGTAATATTTTTCTATATATTCTTCATGTTTGTAAAAAATAAAATATTTTCTGTTAAAACTTAAATCCTCAATTACAATTAGTAACTATATTTTTATAAAATATTTTAAAAAAATTATAATTATCATAAAAAATTTAAGAATCAAAACTTATTTTTTCATTAATTGTATTAACTTTTAAGATACTAATAAATTTATAAATAAAATATAGAGAACAATATATGTATTAAACTAAAAATAGAATATAAATAATAATATTATATGAGAAAAAAATTTAGCATAAAATTATAAAATAAATAAAAAAATATGTAATTTTTAAATAATATTAATATAAACGATAGATAGATATATATTATATTTTCGTTAAAAAACTTATTATCATTTTTTCATTTCTAATAATTCGGGCACCGTTAAGGGATATCATTTCAAAAATTTAGACGGAGCGGCAAAATCATTATGATTAGTATCATTAACATTAGTATTCACTGCACCCGCTCTTCTGTTCCTCTTTTAAGAAAAAAAAGAAAACTGTGAATCAGTGCTCTCTCTCTCCTTTTCGCCAATGGCCAGAGTCAAACTTTCTGCTCCACGGAGGCAACTCCGAAAGAAACCCTGTAACTTCATCTCTTTCTCATGTCTCTTGATTGATTTTTTTTTTTTTAACGGATTTCAGTGGTTTAAACCCTAATTATTATTATTATTATTGTATTGATTACAGCTGAAACTGAAAGAGTAAACTCTCCAATTTCACAGACTCCTCGATCTCCGGTAACTTTTTAATTCTCATTTTGTTGTTTCTTCGCTTGATTTTATAATTTCTAAGAAAATCACAGCTTAATAGAGCCTTTGAGCTTTTTCATGTTATATTGAATTATGCAGACATCTGATTTCTTTTTCTTTTTAAATTTATTTTCTTAAATTTAGAAGAACTAATTTAATATTCATTTCTCTTTTTATTGTTCTTTTTTATTATTATTTTCTTGGTAAAACAAGGCAACAAGACCAAGAACCAGGACAGCACAGTCAAATGCTCCATCAAGTGAGGTTTATTTATTTATTTTTGCTGTATCATTTGTTTAGTATTTTAGATTCAATTGGTGGAGATGATTGTATTGATGCATGGTTTTGGTTTCTTTTTTTCAATTATCATAATTATAAAGCTCCCGGAACAGAAAGGCAAAGGAAAAGTCATCGTTACAAGCCGGGAACAGTAGCACTTCGTGAAATTCGTCACTTTCAGAAAACCTGGAATTTGCTCATCCCAGCTGCTAGCTTCATCCGAGTTGTGAGCTTTCATCTAATTTCACCCTTTTTATGTTTAAAGCTTATAAAGATGGTCCTTTTATTGCATCTTAATTCCATCTATAGCACTTATTTTGTTTAACGAAACTTGGATATATCTATGCTTCGGCATATTATTCATCTGATTTCTTATAGATTTGAATTTGAGAGAAATTTCAATTTCTTAATCCTCTTAACCCTTCCCTTGTCACTCAAACACATAGAAACACGGCCAGTTTTAGTTTTCCCCCTCTTGCTGCTGTATCATTTGAGTTTTCTTGTGCTTTCCTTTTAGAATCTTAGTTTCCTTATAGAGGCTCAATATTCAAATTGCTCTTTTGTCATTCGCTTTGTTATTTTGTTTATGAGGATTTTGGGCAATTTTGTTCTGTACCTAAAAGATTTAGTGGTTATTCTAGGAAAGAAAGGTTTTTCTTGCTGAAGACTTTCAGATACTTTCTTTGGGATATAATTCGTTAATCTGGTTGAGGTTAATTGTTAATTTATCAATTATTTGTTCGTATCTTATGGATTTTATAATTTGCAATTCAAACAATTCCTGTTTCAATGCTTTGAGATGTTCATTATTTCTTTATTCCTTTCTCCTGTATTATATTTTCCATTTTGCAAAACAATTTGGTCTCTGTCAGTGTCAAATATAGAGAGTTTCTGTTCACATTATGTTTATACATGTATATTTTATCTTTCTATCTTCATTGTTTGGCGCATCATAACATGATACTATTCCATATATCTTTAAAAGTGAATTTAATTTATAGAATTGGAATTAAAAATGGGATTTGACATCTTTTAAATCTCTTGACATATAGGTCCTTTAATTCCATTATTCTTATGGTTTAGGGACTTTTCATACTTCTAAGGCTTTTTGGGATGCTTCTTGAATGCATTTATTAATTGTTAATATTGCTCCATGAGGTACATCTGAAGTTATTTATGTCTGTATAGTGTGTTTTGCATTGAGTGGTGGTAATTGTCCTTATCTTTTACAGGTAAAATATATCACTGCAGAACACTCACGTGCAGTTAGCCGTTGGACAGCTGAAGCTTTAGTGGCACTTCAAGAGGTACTGTAAATATTTGAATACATGCAGGCAGACACTCACACTGAAATATATACATGGGCATGATAACAATAACGAGTGCAGGCGCATTATGGGCGTGATTAAGTCCATGTGTGCAGCACTGATCTAAATTCAGTTCTCGTGTCTAATAGTTGTGTTTATTCTGATCCCATAGCAACTATGAGAATCCTGTCAAGGCTGAACTTCATGACTTGAAAAGTTTTAACATGCTTTTCAGCTTAACATTATGACTACATGATCAATTCTATCTGTGTGTAGTCCGTCTCAGCAATTAATAGTTTAGTATGAAAACGAAACTTAAGACTGTTGCTGTTAGTGGTTCTAATTTTGTGAGGCTAAGGATATCGTACTACTATGGTTTTGATCTATTCATAATGAAATTAAATGATTCCTTGGTTTGTATTCACTCTAGGCAGCAGAGGAGTTTTTGGTTCATTTATTTGAAGATGGAATGCTATGTGCAATTCATGCAAGGCGTGTTACATTGAGTAAGTTAGACTTGATAGAACTGTTATTATTACACTCTCTCTCTCTCTCTCTCTCTCTCTCTCTCTCTCTCTCTCTCTCTCTCGCTCTACTTCTTTTCAATGAGAAAACTTTCACTTGTAAGTTTTCTAGAAGAATTTTGTGAAGTTTTCCTCAGTAGTCTCAACTACCCAGAGTAGGACCTGTTAACTATCTCCAGTTTGAATGTGTTCTAAATCCTTATAATTTGGTTTCATTTCCATTTTTGAACTATCTGTGTTTTGTGGTTGTATTTGTTTAATTGGGCTGACTGAATGATAAGTTTTTGGCCTTGCCTCCTTGTTCCAAGTCAGTGCAGCTTTGTCTGCTTGAAACTTGGCATTTGTGTCATGTTGCTGACTGTTCTTAGTAGTATGGATTTGAGGACTATTTACATCTAAATGTTCATTTCTTCTTGGAGAAAAATTAATATGAAAACTTTGCTTTTGCCATCACTAGATATGCATAGAATTTGTCTTGTGCAGCATCATTTTAATTGTATACCCCATCTTGAATAGGCACATCTTTGGCAATTTAGGCTATTTCAAAAGTTATTTGGTGTCATATTATGTTTTAGAAGTATTTGCACTGTCTTAAATAGGTGAAACTCGCTTACACTGATTGTATGAAAACATACAAATGCAAAAATTAGGTATAACTTCTATTGCAGTCTTTCTTTACATATAAAATATGTAGCAGTTCTGTACTCTTTTTTGGCATCACAGATGCAGTACTCCATTGCTGATACCTTGATTCGACTGCTGATTTATGAGTGCAAATAAGCTTTCGTACCTATCAGTCAAGATAAGATGCTAAAATATGAGACCTAATGCACAGATCAATAAGTAAAAGACTGCTAGATGCATCTGTCTAGAGATTGCATATGTTCTTTATTCCTGATCTTGATGCAAATGCTAGTGATAGCTATTTATTAGACTTGGAGTGGCTGAGGAATTAAATTATCTATCGAGGGGCATTATAGTTCTATGTTGTGCTTCTTTATGTGGAGGCATGATAATCTGTTCTCAGTTATGGATCATCTCCATTACATGCTGCTGAATTTTCTGGGCTCTCTTCATAATTCTTGTCCATATCCAATGACTCTGGCGTTCCCTTCATGTTCACTGGGGAATGTTTCAATTGCAATACTGTAGGTGTGACATGCATCATAAAATGTAATTCTGCTGCTTCAGTATTCTTATTCAAGCAATCTTTATACGTAGTCTATATGCACTAGCAATTCATTAAAGAAACTTGTGTTTGCTTTGTTTGCTCAGTGAAAAAGGATTTTGAATTGGCACGACGGCTGGGAAGGAAGGGACAACTTTGGTGATAGTGTTACAGTGTCATCATTGCTGTTCATAACCATTATGAAATGTAATTCTGCTGTTGTTTATAGGTAGCAGTGTCTTTATGATTACTTTGGTAATGTTAATGATTAGAAAGTGGGGAAGTCTTAACTTTCCTAACTGCGTTTATAGTGTAGTCAAGGTGGATACCATCGTCAAAAATTCCTTAGAATCCAGAAAGTGTGTTAGGGGTTTCTGTAGGGATCATTCAGCCTTTCGTGGTTGTAAGCCGACTCATATCTGGCTAATGCTTGTTTTAGGTTTACTTTTGGACCACTCAGCCTTAGATTGGATTAGCATTTGCATTCAAATGATGAAAGTATTTTATAATCAAACTACTCAAATTTGTAGGTCTTAGTTGTTAAATGTTAAATTGTTGAATGGTTGCTTAGATATAATATTCAAGTATTGTATTATGGTGATTTCTATTTGACATTAAGCTTTGGGAATATGCATTATTTAGGCTCCGTGAAACAAAACGGAAAATAATTTATTGCTGAAATATATTCTATAAGGAAAACATTTTCCAGGAGAACAGCTTATTTTTTATTGTTTAGCTGTACACGGAAATTATTTTATCGTATTTGGCATTTTTAGATGGAAAATTACTTTTTTCTTTTCCATAAAACAATATTAAAAGTTTTAATACTCATCAAAATCTTATGTTTTAATCTGTAATTAAATATTAAAAAAATTACATCAAAAAATAGCAAAATTGAGAATTTTTCAATAACTGCCGGATCGTTAGAGCCGATCACCAAAGGTATTTGTCAAGGGTTGATATATTAATTGAAAAATATTTGGTTGGTTTTTATGCAAGTATATTTTATTTTTATAAAGGTAAAAGTTACAAATAAATTTTTTAAATTTTCAGCTAAAGTGTAATTAAATTTTTAAAATTTTAATTAAGCTAATAGAAAGGCATAAAAATGTCTTTGTACTTATTAAAAAAGTCTAATTAAGTTCTCATTTTTTTTTAACTCAATTAAGCCTATTAACTTTTATTAAAAGTCTAATTAAGTTTCTATCTTATTTTTTTGGCTCAATTAAACCTATTAACTTTTATAAAAGGTCAATTAACTAATAATGTTAATAGCATCCAAAATGTCATTAAGTGTAAGGATCCCATTATTTTGAGAACGCGAAAAATAACCGCTTTGGATATTTTAAGATCATGCCTATATCACGTGAGGGAGAAAGCCACCTCTTCTTTATTTTTGTATAATTAGTATCTATAAATCCTAACTTACAAAGAAGAGTAGTGATTTTTTTCCTCACTTGAAATGGTAGCAACATTTTCGTCTTTTTTATCACGCTCATTTGTAAGTAGAGGGTGAGGGCAAGTTGTTGAGTTGGACTATATCCTGCTACCTCCAATATGTTTTTGCAATAAAACCATAAAGATGCACACTTCATGGAGGGTGACCAATCCTGGAAGGAAGGTCTACAATTGTATGAGCTATGATGTAAGTTAAATAAAGAAGAAGAAGTTGCTCTCTTCCTCACATGATATAGACGTGACTTTAAAATATTTAGAGCGGTTATTATTCACGCTCTCAAAATAATGGGACCCTTACACTTAACGACATTTTGGACGCTGTTAGCATTAGTGGTTAATTGGACATTTTATAAAAATTAATAGGTTTAATTGGCAAAAAAAAAAAAGATGGAAACTTAATTGCACCTTTTATAAAAGTTTATGGGTTTAATTGAGCAAAAAAAAGGATGAGAACTTAATTGAACTTTTCTAATAAATTCAATGGTTTTTTTTGTACCTTTTGCTCAAAGTTTAAAACAGAACAATTATATTTTTGAAATTTATTATTTTATTATTTTTATTCACTAAAGATAGCTTCCTCACATATAAAAATAAAAAAATATAAGTTGAAAAGAATTAAGACAGTGCTTAAAACTAATTAATTTTCGTGCTATTGCATAGTGAAATAAATACAATTAGCTTCAAGGATGTAATTATTATGTCTTTTTAAATTTTAAAAATATAATTAAGCTATTTTAAATTTTAGAGGTTTAATTGCATTTTGATTGAGAGTTCAAGGATTTGTCTATACTTTTGGTTTTTATAAATTTGTAAAACTTTGAAAAATGACTTTTGGAAATCATTTTCCTTAATAATGTCTTAATTTTTCCTTTAACTAGAAAAATGTTTTCCGCTGACCAATTTCATTGGATACACCAAAATGTGGAAAATGTTTTCTCTAGAAAATATTCTTTCGAGAAACAAACAGAAACTTAAAATCAATCCTTTTTATCACTCCAATTTGACACTAACATACACATGCTCACATATTCCTAAAAATGAAATTTGAGAGAATTAGAATTAATATTTTTTTAAGAATCGGATGAAAGTCTTCTGAATCGATTCTTTAACAGGAAATATTTAATACTAGCTAAGCAGCCCGTGCTCTGTTGCGGGCTGCAATTATTTAACTTAATTTATGTAAAAAAATAAAAGTAAATTAATTAATTTCGTAGAAATTTCTGTATTTTATGATACCTTTTTCTGTTATATAAATAATTAATATAACTATAATAAAATATCATAAATGTAATAAAATCACAATAAAAAATATTTTAATGATTTTCTCAATTGTCCATCTGCCGGTATAAATAAGCGAGAATTGTGAATCCCTAGTTGAAGGAGGAGACCTTCCAAATCCCTCAAGGAGTCCAGTAGTGGAGGTTCAGCGAGTTCCATGAATTGCTAAATAATGTGGTCTCAAAGAGATAAACGAGAAAAGCTCAGACCATCTGATCTACTTCTTAAATAGTCCGAGGTGTAAATCCCCTATACTGGAGAGGAATGATCTGATAAGCTAAACACAGGGTGTTCTTGTGTGTCGGCAAGAACCCTAGTAGATCGATAATGAATTGGTCTCAAGCATTAAACCACTGCGTGGATAGCATAATCAAAATGTACAGGTGTACCTATGAAGTTGATGCTGGTGATAGCAACGAAAGATAGAGGCAACATCGTCAGCTTCCCGACCGGTGTGTGGAAGGTGTTGGTGGTGTCCATTGACCTCTTTATCAATACATAGACCGAGTTATGGTTGGTCCTCATAGTAGTAGAAGGCAACATGGCAACAAACCGACAGAACCGGGTGTCATAAATTCGAGCATGGACGAAGCTCGATAGTTTATCAAAACAATCTTGCATGTCGTAAATTTTTTTAATAAACTGGATCTGTTAAAGTATACCCTGAAGACAAAGAGTTGCCAGATGGTTTGTGTTAATTTATATATTGTATTAATGACATACAATTATACTAGAGGCATTATTCGACTCTAATGGTATGAGTAGTTGAGTATTATTGAGGAATAATCCAAACTGTTAGAGATGAAAATTATGGAATGTAAACACAAATGTAAGAGAAATTATAAAGCAAGTTTATAATGATGAAGTTCCCATTACATACATTTCTAAAATTTGTTCTTAGTTGATGTCTGGTTAAGAATTAGATATTGATCATTGGATATTGATCAGATGCTCGAGATTATCATAATTTGTTATCACTTACTTGTGAAGTAAGCAATCTATCTCATAAGGTTGAGAAACATGGATCTGAGATAAGCATATAGATATTGTTACAAGAACAAGTTTATTATAACCCCATTGAGTAGTCTATATGGAATTTACTGCAAGTGTCTATGGACAATATTTATAAGAAGTGATCCTTACACTTGAGATAACCGTATGTTACCTTATATGACGACTACTATATTTTGATACTTTCTTATGTTTTCCTATCCATGGAGCACTCAAGGCATAGTCATTGGGTATAGTAAGAGTAATATGAAGTTCATAAGTTATCAATAAAGAATTTGTTGCCCAAGGTAATATGTCATGGGACCTTATCCTGATGATTCTTGATATGCTCTAACATGGAAATCCTTAGCCAAGGTTGTATGAATGCAAATTATAAAAAGCGTTTTATAGATCTTATTCAAAATGTTATATGTAATTATCAAGAATAAATATGCTTGGTTCAATTATAGAGTTGACACTTGCATCCATGCTCTATGAATCAATTGGGATAAAAAGTACAATGAAAGGATTGAATTATATTGTAAGATTGTTTATTGTAAAGGTTGATTAAAGCACTTTAATCATTCGTACACATTTGAGTGGTCATGATGCATTACTAGATGCCTATCTTGATATATGAATATGAATTAAGTTACATTAGAGAATTAACATTGAATTAAAATAGTTTAACTCATAATCTATATTCATTGCCAACATGTTAGGAACCTTTTAGGTCACACACAAATAGGCTTTAAGTGAGTATTAAAATGAGATTTTAAGCATTGAGCTTAAGCTCATATATATTAGGCCTAATTAAATTAATTAAGAGCTAATGGGTATTGTATAATGGGCCTGTGATGGATCTATTATCCATAGATCAGTTTGTATAATAATTAAAGTCCATTTAGAATAATAATGCCCAACTTAAAATAAGTTAGGGTTCTATAGAAATCCTAAACCATTAAAAGGCCATATATATAGAAAGATATGTGTTAAACCTTGAGGGTTATTAATTCTATTTTGATGGTTACAAATAATTAAGAATGACTAATTTTATGTTTTTTTAGTGTTTATGTGCAAGGAAGGAAAACTGGTTCTTCTAAATCTGGGCAGATTCACGCTTGTGAACTTTTATTCACAGCCGTAAAACTTCAATTTTACAGCCATGGACAAGATTTTGCAGCCGTCGATAATAGTTCCCAACCATGAAGAATTCTTGCCTCAAACACTAAAAAGGGCAGTAGCGTTCATGGCATCCTTCCCAGCCGTGAAAACGAGAATTCACGACCGTGAAGAAATGTTCATGCCCGTGAAAAATGCTTCCTCCCAAAATTTAAAGAAACTATAGAAGAATTCACGAGAAAAGTTTCTAAGCCTTGAACAAGAGTTCCCAGCCATGAAACAAAGTCTTCCTAGTCGTGAAAAAAAAGTTCAAGCTCGTGAATGATGGCAGTTATGAAGGTTGTTGAAACGGCTACTTTTGCATTTAATGAGGGAGCAACGTCTCTATTTCACCTAGAAGTATTTAAACATAATTTCTAAATGATCTACGTCAAGCAAGAGCATTTATTTTGAGCCTCCTTTGTGTATTTACTCTCAACAACTTCAAATCTTCAATTTTTTCATCTTGTATTAAAGATTCAAGCTTGGGATTGAATCTCTGGATAGTTGGGTATTTAATTCTTGTATTCAAACCTGTTAACTTGTGAAACTTTTCTAGATACTTTACTAATGGATGTAATCATTTTGTTTATTTTAGTAAGTGATGTTAAGTACGAAAATATGGCCTTCTATGTTTAAGCAAATCAGCCTACCTAACATTAAGGTCCATGTCAATGTTTTGTAGTAATGTATGGCTATAATATTGCTATAATTTCTTTTGTATTATCTACATATATCAATAATAGGTGATGGAATAGTTGAATACAACAATTGATAGAGAGTGTGCTCTATTTTCTCTTTCATGGTTTCATGGTATGTCTTAAAACTAACAGTGGTATCAGAACATTATTCTTATGGGTTGTGAGATTTAAATAAAAAAAATTATTGAGAGTTTTTGAGAGATTAAACACTTTTGAGTGGTCAAATGGCTTTAGGAAGCTACACTTCTCCTACCATTCCTTAATTTTCTAGAGAAAATTATCAAATATTGGATTGTTAAAATGAAATTGCACTTGAACTCCGTGGGTTTATGGTAGATTGTAGATCAAGATAAGCAAGTTCCACCAGTGAGAGCTAATCCCACTATAGCTCAAATCAAGCAACATGAGGAGGAGATATTGAAGAGAGAAAAAGTAGTCACTTTCTTGCATTAAGCCTTGATAGATGATGTGTTTATGAGCATCATGTATATTGAAACAACCAAGCAAATATGGGATGAGTTAAAAGAAAGATATAAAGGAAATGAAAGAGTTAAATCTGTTAAGTTGCTGACTCTTAAGACAGAGTTTGAAATGTTGAAGATGAAGGAGAATGGAGCTGTCAAAGATTATTCTTCAAAGTTATTAGAAGTTATGAATCAAATGAGACTCTATGGTAAGGTTGTGCAAGATCATAAAGTAGTGGAGAAAATGCTAATCAGCTTACTTAAACAATTTGAAGCTAATGTAGTTACCATTAAGGATTCATGTAATCTTAAGAAGCTGACTATTTCAGAGATGATCAACAAATTACAAGTTCAAAGAACAAAGAATTTCCATGAGAAATGATGATGTAGCTGAAGGTGCATTTCTAGCAAAGTCTAAACAAAAGCAACATGTTCAGAAAACTCAAAATAAGCTTAATCATAGTAGAAAAGGCAATGATCAAAAGGGAAAAGGAAATATACGCGAAAGCTCAACTAAATCTATAACAAAGGACAAATTTCCTCCTTCTCTAATTCGTAGAAGAGCAAATCACTTGGAAAAAGATTGCTGGTATAAGAGGAAGCCTTAAATTTAGTGTAACTATTGTAAGAAATGGGGCATAGAGATAAGTTCTGCAGATCCAAACAAAACCCGTCTTAGTCGCAACCTGCACAATAGGCTAACTTCACAGATGGACAACCCCAAGCCGAAGACCACTTCTTTATGGCTATGAAAGCATGTTATACAACCTTAAAAGATGTATGGTATGTGGATAGTAGTTGTACGAGTCATATGGTTAGAGATTCAAGTCTTTTTATTTCTTTAGACAAGTCTGACATAACCAAAGTCAAACTTGGAAATGGAGAGATGGTTCAAGCTTGTAGGAAAGATAAGGTTTCTGTTCAAACTAGAAAAGGACCAAAAGTAATTCATGATGTGCTATTAATCCTAGATTTGGATCAAAATTTGCTTAGTGTTGCACAATTATTAAAAGGAGGATATTCACTTTCATTTAAAGAAAAGGGTTGCACTATCTTGGATAAAAATAATTCTGAAATAGTTAAGGTTAAATGGTTGATAATTGCTTTCCAATAAGTTGGAATAAAGTCAATCACTCAGCACTTGTTTCCAAACATGATGATTCTAGTTTATGGCATAAAAGGTATGGTCATTTTAATATGGGTGCATTGAAGTTTCTATAATCTCATAATATGGTTAGAGATATGCCTGCAATTAGTTGCATTGATGTTTTATACGATGCTTGCCAATTGGGAAAAACGCATAGAAAGCCATTCTCATCAAAGAATGTTGTAAGGGCCAAGAATAAGCTTGAACTTGTTCATACTGATTTATATGGCCCTATTAGTGCTCCATCTTTAAGTCAGAATAAATACTTTATTTCATTTATTGATGATCTGACTAGAATGACATGGGTGTATTTTCTTTCAAGTAAAGCTCAAACTTTTAATGTCTTTAAGAAGTTTAGAGCTATGGTGGAAACCGAAAGTGGCTACAAGATTAAAATGTTGAGATCAGACAATGGAAAGGAGTACACCTCCAATGAATTTAATGTATTTTGTGAAGATATGGGGATCACTCATCAATTAACAGTCAGTTATATTCCTAAGAAAAATGGAGTTTCAGAAAGAAAGAACAGAATGACTACGAAGATGGCAAGATGTCTGATTGTAGAGAATAAGTTGCTGAGAAGTTTTTGGGCTGAAGCTGTTTATATAACAGTCTATCTCTTGAATCGGCTGCCAACTAGAGCTGTTCAAGGGAAAAGTCTAATTGAGGCTTGGTCAGGAATAAAGCCATATGCCAAACACCTAAAAACCTTTGGATCAATCTGTTATACTCATATTGCAAATGTTAAAAGATCCGAATTGGATGTTAAAACTAAGATAGGAATTTTCTTGGGTTATGCAGTAGTATCTAAAGGCTGAAGAGTGTATAATTTACAATCAAAGAAGATTGTCATAAGTAGAGATATTCAAGTTGATGAGGAGGCATATTATGATTGGGATAATAATCAAGTTCGAAGAAATGTAAAGCTGGAACCACTCATAAAAATTCATGCCGCAATTGATAACCAAAATCAAATTGCGAAGGATGTGGAAGATTAAGAAGCTAAATCAGATTCTCCAGTGCTAAAGACTAAGTCTTTGGTTGAAATTTATGAGAAATGTAATTTTTTAGTGAATGAGCCTTCATGTGTTCAAGAAGCCTCAGTGCTTTCAGAATGGAATAATGCAATGAAGGAGGAGTTGGCCATAATCAATAAAAATGGCACCTGGGAACTCACTTCAAAGCCTAAAGATAAGCATATGATAGGTGTTTAGTAGGTTTATAGGATAAAATTGAATCGGGATGGCTCCATTCACAAGTATAAAGCCAGACTTATTGTGAAAGGGTATTCTCAAATGGCTAGAATTGATTACGGCGACACATTTGCTCCAGTTGCTAGGCATAAAACTATCAAATTACTTGTTGCTCTTTCAGCTCAACAAGGATGGAGGATCTTTCACTTGGATGTTAAATCAGCTAACTTGAATAGAGTGTTGCAAGAAGATATTTATGTTGAGCAGCTTAGATATGAAGGATATAACAAAAAATATATGAGCTATAGAAGCCACGCTTTTTAAGCTTGAATTTTGATTGATGATTCGATGTGGGGCCATGCTGCTTGGGTTGAGGACTTTATATTTGGGAATTGCCAATTTCAATCCCTTAGGGTTTGAGGACTTTGCCTGCTTGAATTTGAGATTTTGCCTGCTTGGATTGAGGACTTCGCTTGCTTTTCGGGACCATGTTCGTTTGAATTGGGAACCACGCCCATGGAATTGGGGGCTATGCCTATTGAATTAGTGATTGTAGAGACCTCCCTCTGGCCACTTTCCATTATAGAAAACTATTTCACTGCTATGAATCGATTTGGTAATTTTTCTCTTTCAAGTACTCGGGTTAAAATTCCCCACCTCAGGGCACATGATTTAATTATTATAGGTCATGAAGATAAAGTACATAGGCTTTATAAAGCCTTGTATGGGCTGAAACAGGTTCCACGAGCCTGGTACAACAAGATTGATGATCATTTTCTTCAACATGGTTTTAGGAGGAGCCAAAATGAGCCTACTCTCTATGTAAGCTTGCTGCAATGGTAAGAAAATAATTATGTCTTTATATTTATATGATTTACTAGTTACTATTGATGATGTTTATGAAATTGACAAATTTAAGAAGAGTATATTGCAGGTTTTTGAAATGACAGATCTTGGAGAGATGATCTATCTCTTAGGAATGGAAGTGCATCAATCCGATGCTGGAAATTTTTCTCTTACTGAGAAAGAATGCAAGTGATATGCTAATACAATTCAAATTGGAGAGTTGTAATTCAGTCTTAACCCCTCTTGCTATTAATAAAAAGCTCACTAAGGCCGATGGTGATGCTAAAGTAGATGCAACTTAATATAGAAGTTTAATTGGCAGCCTTCTCCAATTAAGTACAACAACACCAGATTTGATGTTCTCTGCCAGCTTAGTTTTGAGGTTCATGCATTCACCAAGTTTGACACATCTTAGTGTTGGTAAAAGAGTTCTGAGGTGTTTGAAGGGTACTATGGATCTTGGTATTTGGTATTGCAAAAGTGATGGAAAACTTAAAGGATTTGTTGATAGTGATTGGGTAGGTTCTATAGATGATTCTAAGTCCACGACTAGGTTTGTTTCTTCACTTGGAAGTGGAGTACTTTCATTTTTAAAAAGCAAGATGTAGTTGCTCAATCCTCAGCTAAAGTAGAGTATATTACAACAGTAGCTTCAAACCAAGCCATATGGATCATAAAAGATCTTAATAGACCTGGATTATGTTATGAAGAACCTACTATGCTATGGTGTGACAATAGCTCAACTATTTCTATTGCTAAGAATCCTGACCAGCATAGGAGAACGAAGCATATCAATGTCAAATTTCATGCTATAAGAGAAGCTAAAAAGAATGGTGATGTTCAGTTGATAATTGCAGGTCCGAAGAGCAATTGACAGATATACTCACCAAAGCACTTCCTTTTGGAAAGTTTAATGTGCTAAGAAGCAAGCTGGGAATCTTAAGGAAAAGTTTCAAGGAGGAATGTTAACTTATGAAACTTATACTTCTTTGCTGATGGATGTAATCATTTTATTTATTTAGGTAAGTAATGTTAAGTATGAAAGTATGACCTTCTATGTTTAAGCAAATCAACCCACCTGATGTTAAGGTACATGTTAATGTTTGCAGTAATGTATGGTTGTAATATTGCTATAATTTCTTTGGTATTATCAATATATATCAATAAAAAAGGTGATGGAATAGTTGAACAGAGCAATTGATAGAGAGTGTGCTCTATTTTCTCTTTCATGTTTTCATGGTTTTATGTTTTCACCGTATGTCTCAAGACTAACAAAAGTCAAAAGGTGAGATTGAGTGTTTTGGTAAGGGATTAAAAAGCTCTTGTAATTAAGATTGAAAATCTTAGAGTAGGTTAGGGTGTGAGCCTAGGAAAACACTTGGGTTAGAGTATGAGCCTTTGGAAAAATGCTTGGATTTATTCTTAGCCTTGTAAAAGAACAGAAAAAGAGTTAGGTTTATAATTCTATTTGATAGTAGAATCCTCAAGAGAATTCTTGAGTAGTGGATGTAGGCAAGAGTTAGCCAAACCACTATTAATTCTTGTTGTTGTGTGTTGTGCTTGATGTTCCATTTTTAGTTTAATTTGTTTTGGTTTTGATCTCAACCAATTCACCCCCTTCTTGGTTGCCACTAGTATTACAAGATGTGTATGGGATGACAACATTAGAAGGATGGTTGCACATCTAAGAGAGAAAAATATTTTCTTGAGAATGATAACCTAGGTGAATCAATCAATAAGATTAATTGATTCATCTCTTTGCTTGAAAGTATCATTCAATCTCCTATATCTCTTCTGAATCTCATAGAAGTGGTTTAGTGAGATCTTTGCTTAGAAGCTTCTGTGGATCACCAGAAGAGGCCTGTCACTTGAGTAGCTTTAAAGTGCATTAATCATTCTTAAATAATCAAGAATCAACAAAGCAAGAAGCACTCCTTGGATTGGCTGAAAACTCCCTTTGTAAGCCTTTTCCATCTTTTGCTTATTTTATGTGTTATGACTATCTTAATCAATTAGATCCCTGGTGAGAATTAAGAAAAACTTTAAATTACTTCCGTTGCCTCTTTGCCTATGTTTTAATATCAATTCCCAATAGTGGTATCAG
Organism: Ricinus communis; assembly: GCF_019578655.1. Classification (NCBI taxonomy): domain Eukaryota; kingdom Viridiplantae; phylum Streptophyta; class Magnoliopsida; order Malpighiales; family Euphorbiaceae; genus Ricinus; species Ricinus communis. The sequence continues at coordinate 26,212,418 of NC_063263.1, read as the reverse complement.
AGCCTCCATTGATTAACTTAATCATAATGGTTGCATAATTGTTAATTGATCGTAAGCATGCAAATTTGAAATTTCTAGAATGATTTTGTTGGTTGCCATACCTATACTTTAAAAATTTTAGGTGATACTTGTTTCATATGAACGAGATAGAACTGATGATTTAGAAGTTTTTAGAATTTTTGAATCTTGTTTTATTAGGGTTTAGGCATTGGAAATCTATGCCATGTGCATAGACAGCTTTAATGTGATCATCAACATCCAATCTCTAATCAAATTTGGATGGGTAAATTAGTTGAAATAAACGCATAAGTAACTGTTACAAAAATCTTTCTTCAATATTTGATGTTCAAAATTCATTTAAAATAATTGGAAATTGGATCCTTGACGCTCAAAGCAAAACTATGCACATACTATACATCCTAAGGGTTTGGAACGTGCATATGTGTATGGATTTTTGATTTGATTTTGGAAAAAAAATGAATATGATTTAGAAGATGAATAATGAACCTTTATATTTTTAAAAATCTAAGGTTTGATCTTCATGAATAGATATATGCACACATGTACAAATCAAGTGTTGATTTGATTAGTTATGTGCATAGTATGGGTTGCTTGTTGGAATTTGGCACATGTGAGATTCTTGATCTAATGGCAAGAATTTTGAGGAAGAATATGATATGTAGATCATGCATAAGATGAGTTCTTGAAGAAATCTTAAAACTTGATTTAAATATTTATCATGTTCCTTACATAATTGTCATGTTGCTTGATGATTGCCATGTGAATCTTGATTATCTTGAATTATTTGATAGAAAATTTGACTTTTTTGATGATGGATTTTGATGAATCTATGAACTCAATTAATTAGCCTTGCTAGATCTTTAAATCTTATTAAATAAGGAGTGTCCTTGTTTGTAGGGATTTCTAGATGAGGTGTCCTAGTTGGCATGTGACTCCTTGTCTTAAGGCATATCCTAGTTATCTTAGGATTATAATTAGTTGTCCTAATATATAATTAGGAGATAAATTAAAAGGTTGTTTTAATTATTACAAGTACTATTAATCTTTTAGGATAAGGACTTAAAATTTTAGAATCCTAATTGGACTAGGAAGTTGTCTAGATTAAGACAAGAGTTTGTCTTTTGTCCTAAATTTTAGACATGGCCGAAAATCACATAGATTATAAGAAATTTTTTATTTTTTAACTTAATTTAATTAAATTAAATTCTCTTTAATTGATGTTATCCTAGAACTTATTTCTTAGTATCCTAGTATGATTAGGATGTTTGTCTTAATTAAGATATAAGTTTGACTTTATGTCTTAATGTTTGACTTTGTGTCCTAGAAGGATATAAAATTAAAATTAAAGATATTTTAAAGGAAATTAGTTATTAATTAAATATAATTTAATTAATTTTAATTCCCTACAATCTTTCTTCAACTAAGGCTAAATCTTGGTTTCATAGTATGACTATAATTAGTAAAGTTTGCTTAGTCAAAGGTTGACTTTATGTCCTAATTTTTATTTTGGTTGAAAATTATACTATAAAATGAGGAGAATTTCTATTTTTGACTAGGAGTTAATTATTTTAATTTTTCATACCCTATTTAGTCCTAATTGCATGCAGTGATCAAATAATTTAAATTATGCTATCTTTCTTCTGTATGCTCTATTTAATATGATTATATTTGGCATGATGGATGCTTATGAACTATAAAGATAATTGTAATTTTATTGAATGTTTTGATTTGGTATTTTTGAAATAAGGACTGCATTCCTTACATTTCTCTAATTTTCTTTGGGTTGTAAAATTCTTTTCTTATCTAACTTCCCTTGAATGCAACTCGAGGTTTCTCTAAATCTTATGTAAATGTTATATAGTTTTAGATTAGTTAGATAAAATTTTATTTTGTAATTAGATGGAGAAATGGCACCAAATGGAGATGAATGGGATTTTACTTCAAGACTTTGAGACCGTGAAGGCAACACTTAGTTTTTTTAACTATCTAGTTATCTTCAATGGCTCGAAATAACTAGTTTAGAAAGTCTATAATCATCCATAGTAGTTTGACATGCTTAACTTATGTTATGTATGTGATATATATGCATGATCATGCCAAAGCATGAAATCCTTATATTTGATATTTATATATTCATGCCAAAGCCTGACACCTTAATCACTGCTTAATAATAAATCTCTCCTTCAATATTAAGTTACATGTTAAGAATATGATTAAGTTGCCTTGATTAAAATAGAAATGAGAGATTTGTTCATAGGCTAATTTGTTAGGCATACCCAAGAAAGCCTGAAAGGCTATTGGAGGTGTCAACAAGGATAAAGGAAAATGTCACCATTTTGTGAAGGAATGACATTAGGGAAGGAATTGTGGGGTTTATCTCGTTGCTTTGAAGGATAAGCAAGAACAAGCTTCTAATTCTAAAAAGAAGGAATACATTAGCCTGAACAAAATTGTTTGCTATTTAGTTTAGTTGTTAGTTTTATTTTCTTATTAAGAATCTAATAATTGTTATTAATTTTTTTAGAACAATTGTTGTTATTATTTCACTTAATAATATTAGACAATTGTTGCCTTATTTAGTTACAGGATTTAAGTTTCTAGAATGTCATACAAAAGGTTGTATAAAAGGAAGACAAACAAATCCCTACCGTGAGAAATCTAAAGAAATCCTAAATAAGCATAAGGATTATAATTGATATTAAGATAAATAAGTAACATAAACAAGTTACCTCTAGAAGGCAAGATTCACCAGTTGCTTACTCATCATCATCCAATTGCCAGCCACTCGGCATAATGTTTTCAATCCGAATGTCAGCTGAAGAAGGCCTCGAATGTAGAACCTTGAAGTCTAACTTACTCGAAGGCTACCCTAACAAGCCTTTACACTCTTCTTGAGGAGGTCATTCTACTTGCCAATCCCCACAATCTTTTAGGTCTTGAATTTCATGCTTGAGACGATTACATTGATTCGTCATATGCTCGAAATCCTAGTAGTACTCACAATATTGACATTGTAAGGGCTAGAACCATTTCTTGTGGCTTGAGTTTCTTGCTTCTGGCTAGGTTTTAGAATATCAGAGATAATGGTGCCCTTAGCTCGATGAAGGTTCTTTGTGGGCTTTTCAGCTCTGACTCTAGCTTATTTTTGGGTAGGGATATGTCTTGTAAAGGGCCATGACCTCCTTTTCACTGAAATCAAGAGTGATCATCGACACTTGGTTTCGGGGTAGTGTGTTGTTGTAGTTAGGTAAGGGATTTTCTTAGTGCTAGGTTGGTCGGGGTCGGTCAACTTTTCAGCATCAATGAGATCTTAAATTTCATGCTTAAGCCAGATACAGTTGTCTGCATGGTGTCAGGGTGCTTGGTGGAATTTGCAATAAGTGTTGGATTTATATCTAGGTGCATTGGGGTTAGGTGGGTTCTTAAGGGTAGTGGGTTGGAGTAGGCCATTTTGTATTAACCTTCCAAAAATCTTTGAGAGAGGCTGCTTAAAGTTGGAAAACTCCTTAGGTTTTGGACAATATTCACATATATGGTTTTTCTCCTTCTAGCTTGATAGTTTGGCCATCCACTTGTCCGCACGCTCTTTCTCCTATCATTCTCTATCTCTTCAACCTGAAGCCCGTCATCATATAAATTCATGAAATTTTTCGAGTTCATCATTTGAAGCTTCTCAACCCAGCCTAGCAGAATGTTTCGAACCACCACATGAACTTGGTCCTTCACGAAAGGCTTGTTCTTCATCAGTCCGGCCCAATTCCTCCACTTGGTCAAGAAGTTATAGAAAGACATATTGGGTTTCTGTTTAGTGTTATAATCTTATTGCTTGACAAAAAAGTTTCATAAATCTTGCCATTGAACTTTGGCAGATTTCTCGAGTCCTCGGTACAAATTTACAACAGGTCCTTCCAAGGATGATACAAATACCTTGACGATTTGTATCCTACTTAGCTGACTGGTTCCCTTGATAATGAGATATTGCATTAAATCAACTTTTGCATGACCAGTCCCATTTGAATTTGTTTACCTTAAGCCTCTTGAACTTCGCAAGCAGCTTAGATTTTCTAGTTAAATACATTACGAGATGTTTTTCATTTCACCAAATAAATAGTAGTTTTATTTATCAATATATATGGTCGTGGACTATCAATAATGAGCCAATGTTCGAGTACCAGGCGCTACGGCACTGAAGTAACCCATGCCATACTCCCACTCTTTCGAAATCATAGGTTGGTCGAACCTTTTGATTTCTAGCATACCTTGCATCTTGTCAAGCCTAGCACTTAAGCTATTGACAATTTCATTAGTGGCAAGGGTGGTCTCTATCTTGGCATGGTCCTGCATGAATTCGTTAAAATCCTAGAAGTTCAGGGGCACTCCCTTCAGAGCAAGGTCTTTAGCATTGGCATTAGTAGTAGTTGCAATAGCGGTAACAGTTTTAGCGGTAATCACAGCAGGGTCAACAAAAGCAAGAGGATTAGCTACTACAGTGGCAGCTGGTGCAATTAGAGGAGCATGCGAGGCTTGATTCACAGCCATTCCATCCAAAAATTGTTGGAGCTCCTACTAAATCACAACATTCTTGAGGATATTAATATCTTGCTTATTAGCTCTTGCATTGGCCATCTCTAATGCAGCTTCAACTTCGGTTATAGAGGCTTCATGCCTATGTCTTTCAAGGTATTCTAGCATAGACTGGATCTTTAGTAAAATTGGAAACTTCCTAGCCTACCGTTTTCTTGTCTTTTCCAACCTAAAAGAGAGTCTATATGGCTAAAAAGCAAGGTGTTAGTATAAGGCATGAAATGCATAGTATACATATGCATTGTAATACAAAAAAACAAAAGGAAGAAGGTTAGCAAACACAGATATTATACAAGATACTATACAAGCATCCTCCCAACCTTATTACTCCTGCACACAATTCATGGTGAGTCTTTCTCTCTTAGGATTTTGGGTCCAGGCTTTCTATCAATAGGGGATAGTAGGTCCAATGTGCAAGTCATAAGCTCTAAAAGCAATTTAAAATAGACAAGTTAATATTTTTTAATATAAGGGTAAAGCCTCCATATTGTGGGGCCTAAGGCCTATCACCATGACTTTCAGCCAAGCCTTTCGATATATAGGCTTAAAACACTTATAGAGGAGAATATCTCATATCACAGGTAATAAGGTTCCTAAGGAAGATCACTACTATCATTATTATGAGCTGAGTCTTGGGTAAGGATAAAAGCTCCCACAAACAAAAAGTATCCTTTCTTCACTCGTCTCCCCATTCAAGGGTTCATGCGATGAAGGAAATTTACTCATTATTCATGAGTGATGGTTAGCCAATATCATAATTCCAAGGTTCAAATGGAGCCAAAGAACTACTAACCGACGCTATTAGGGATATAGGGACTAAAATGCAAAATATGCAATGTAAGAATCATTCATTAAATCATAAAATTAAAAATAAGGATACACTAGAATCAACTTCTCTTATCCTTAGCGAAGTCGCCATTATGGGTGGCGATTTCGGGCATGCACCCAAGTTTCTTTAGCGTCTACGGTGCTATAAGGCTTTTCAACCTAATAGAAACATGCTAACTAATCATAGAGACTAGCACAGAGCTAAGAGTCGCCACTCGGGTAATTCTCCGAGACACTTTTATTAATTGAGTAGCGTTTCTCGATTCCATAAGGAAGCTTCGCCACATTTAAAGATGGATCTGGAAGCCAACTTTCTTATTTGTGTTTTCTCATTTTTAATTTTATTGTTTAACATGCTATTCCCTATAAATACAATAATTTATATTCTTACAAACAAGCATTACAGCATGTGAGACCTACCTATATCTAGCCCATTTTTATTTAAGCCCAAGCTAATTCTAATAATTAACCTAATTAACTATTCAGTTATGTACAAAGGCCCATCTAAGTCTAGCCCAATTATGAGTTATGAATTCAATTACCAAGCCTTTTATCCTAAATGGACTACTTTTTGAAATGCTGAGGCCTAATTGTGTGACCTTACTCGAATGTGATCCATTAAATTAATTAAAACATGGCAGAAGTGCACTTAGTATATGAATTTTAGTTTAAGCCTAATTACCATCTTATTAACTTAATGGACTACAATTTTCATGTCAGGTATAATTTTAAGGCATAATGTCTATATGTCGAGTTGTCAGCAGTCATTTTCCAGATCTAGATATCGAGGAAATTATAAAAAAATCCGATGATGAAAGTTATTGCTTTTTTAGAATCTTGGAGATTGAGAAGGAGCGAATATGAGAGAAGGATGGGATTAATTGGACTTAGAATTACTTTTTTAGAATCATTTTAGACCCAATTGATAAAAAATAATAGAGTTTGAGGGGTAAAATGATAATTTTTACAAGTTGAGGGACTAGATTGTCAAGATTTTTAAAATTTTTGCTCCTTAGAGCCAATCGGCTTTGTGCATCACCAGATCGGCTTAGTATAGAGCCAAATCGACTCTACACGGGCTGATTGGCTATTTTTCAAATTTTCATGTCGTTTTATGTGAATTTTCGATCTAAAATGCCAAAAATAGTAAAACCAAGTTTCTAGAAGGTATTTATGATAATTATTTAGATTTTTTTAAATATTTGTGGATGATAATTTTTGAAATTAAAAATATATCTCCTTTTATTTGATATTAATCTAATAAAGGGGAGGGATAACCACAATCTATTCTTTTAATAATTTAATATTATTAGCGTCCCCTAGGGTTTCCCAACCCTACTTCTATAAATAGGATAGTATGCCCTAGGTCTAGGGTTAGTTAAATTCATGAGGCAGCAGAGCTAAGCATAAAAAATTTACATCGATATACAAAGAGAAAATCCATAGCAAGCCACGAAGAACGAACTCCTAAATTAGGAAATCCATTGAAGAACGATAGAGGTTTTTCTGAAAGTCCAAAAAATCAGAACTGGATTCTCATCCCCTCTTTGATTCAATAGCTTCCTCATCTCTTGAGACTCACAAAATGACAACTAACAGTGATAACCTAAGGGTTCCCTACATATCTAACAGTGATAACCTAATAGCTTCCTCATCTCTTCTTTCCTTATATCTAATTTTATTTTTATTTATGAAAACATATTAAGAATACTTTTTAATATTTATTCTACATAATTCACATGATTAGATTAGAATTTCATTCTATTTAGTATGCTCTTCACCTTGAGCTGATCGACTGTGTATATTATTAGGCTAATTTTCAATTTTTTAATGTATTTTAGCAGTTTCTTGCACTGTAATGTAGTTTTAGGGTTTTCTTCACATTGTTTAGTTGTAGGTGGGTTGTAATAGCTAGTTTTTTTTTTATTTCCTCTTCTTTATTTTTTCTTTTATATGCGATGGATGCAAAATATATGCTGTATGATTACCTAATTAAAATTGGTCAGATAAATTTAGGTCTTAATATTAGGCTTTTCACTTAAAATTCATATAGACTTAATGGGCTTTATAATGCTTAATTAAGTTAAATTGGGCCATATTAGATTTAGGATCACTGAATTGGGCCTCTTCATAAAAATTAGTCAATTAAGCTTAAAGACTAAAAATTAAAAGCATAATCTGTAATTGGGCTAGACTAATTAAGGCTTTGTATATAATTAATTAGTAAGTTAGGCTAATAACTTTGATTGTATGGGTCGAACTTTAAATAAAATGAGCTAGATTTAGGTGGACCTCACATGTTGTAGGGCTTGATGTGTAAAAATATTTATGTTGCATTATGAGGAATAGCCTGTTAAATAATAAAATTAAAGATAAATACACACAAATAAGGAAGCTGGCTTCCGAATCCATCTATAGATTTATGACATAAGCTTTCTTATGGAATCGAGAAATATCACTCATTAGTAAAAGTGTCCTGGTTACTCGGGTGGCGACTCCCATCTCTGTGCTAGTCTTTGTAACTAGTTAGCGCATTCTTGATTAGGTTGTAAAACCTTGCAGTGCCGTAGTCGCTAAAGAAACTTGGCTGCACACCCAAAACCACCGCAAACACCAGTTTTAATTAGACAATTAGATTGCAATTATTTGGTATGCAGCCAAAATAAAAAAGAATAATACACAAATAAAATCTAGGAATTATAGCCCTCCTATAACTAAAAAAAAAATGAATAAATGAATAAACTAAGTTATAGTGTACAAGAAACGCTAAAAATAGAAGATAATCTAGATATAGGTCAACTTTAAATGAAAAGCCGATCGATCTAGGTCACAGAGCCGATCGACTCAGCGATAAGCCGATCGACTTTAGGGTTTTGTCACGGGTGATTTTGCCTAGCTCCTTGATTCCTCTCACTAAAAAGCCGATTTAACATGCATAAAAGACCAAAAAACGATTAAGACAAGGAATTAAATGAAATAAAAGCATCAAAACATATAGAAATAAATAAGAATAATTGATAGAAAGATAAAAACTTTACATATAAGATTTTAAGCCTATTCATGCAAACCTGTAATCTGATCTAATTACATAATAAGAAAAATAAACATATAACCAAATCATTTAAAAATCATTAGAATCAAAACCGTAAGGATATTAACAGATTCCAAAACCTAACAAGATCACATTATCAGATTTCACAATCTACCATATATATTATGGTAGACATATATTAATTCATTATTAACCCTAGATCTAATCACATAACCACACATAGCCTTCAAATCAACCCTAATCATGTTTCTACATCAAAAAGAAAAAAATTAAAGAAATAAGAGAAGAGGATGCTGATGATGTAGGATTATAAAACCCTCAAGTTGTCACTGTATTGTGCTAATCCTCTCATCTTTATCGATGATAAGGAGGTGGAATTGAAAATGGATATGAATCTAGTGCTTTCTAAGGTTTTTTTTGGTGTTTGATTTGTGAAAATGGTTTTAGAAAATTATTGTCATTCTAAGAGAAGTATTACCTAAAAAATTAAGTTCTTTCTTACTGTCATTTTTAATTCTTATCGACTACTAAGGAAAAATGCTTTGGCAAAATACTGATAATAGCTAACCCTAAACCTAGAGCATAGCTTTCGATTTAAAGCCATAAGATTTAGGAAATCCTAGGAAATCATATAATATCAATAATTAAAATGAGAAGTTTTTTATTATTTATTAGACGTTTAATGTGATAAATATCAAAATAAAATCTTTTGCAACTCAAATAATTATCAATAACATCTTCTAGAAGCCCTTTTAGGTCAAAAATCAACTCAAAATGACGTCGAAAATGGGTTAGAGCTAATCGGCTTTGTCTATAACAATCGGCATAACACAGAGCTGATGGGCTTTGGGTACAACCGAATTGGCTGTAAGCAAAGCCAATTGGCTTTGGGGCCAAAAAGTTCTAAAAACTATACAATTTAGTCCTTGAACTCCTAAAAACTACCAATTCACCTCTCAAAGTAAATTTTTCTTGTCAATTGGGTCCAAATTGTTTTTAGAACCCTAGTTTGGATTCGCCCGTCCTCAACTTCCTGAGAATCGAGAACGACAATAATTTTCTGTTAGGAATTGATATTAATGCATAAGGAAAGTGCAGCGGAAGCAATTTAAAATTTTTCTCAATTCCCACTAAGGATCTTAATGATTAAGATAGACATAACATATAAAACAAGCAAAAGATGGGGAAGGCTTACAAAAGAAGTTTTTGGCCAATCCAAAGAGTGCTTCTTGCTTTTTTTGATTTTTGATTCTTCAAGGATGATTGATGTATTTTAAAGCTACTTAAGTGACCAGCCTTTTTTGGTAATCCACACAAGCTTTGAAGCAAAGATCTCATTATACTACTTTTAGAAGATTAAGAAAAGATGTTGGAGATTGAATGCTAGTTCCAAGCAAGAGGGATGAATCAATTAATTTTATTGATTGATTCACCTAAGGTGTGTATCTTAAAGAAAATATTTTTTATTTCTTAGATGTGCCACCAACCTTCAACCATTACCCTTGCTACGCTATATGCATTTCTTTCTATATATATGGCCTTTAGTCAAAGTCCTTATAGGTTTAGAATTTCTATAAAATCCTAACGTATTTTATATTGGGCTTTGTTATCCTAAATGGACTTTAATTAGTATGAGAACTAATTCATGGATAATAAACCCATCATAGGCCCGTTAGTTTTTAATTAATTAACCGTTAATTAGGCCCAATATATATGAGCTTAGGCCCAAAGCTTAAAGCCTCATTTTAATATTCACTTAAAGCCTATTTGTGTGTGATCCAAAAGGTTCCTAACATGTTGTCAATGAATATGGATTATGAATTAAACTCAATTTAATTAAATGTTAATTCTCTAATCTAACTTAATCCATTTTAATAGATCAAGATTAGTATCTAGTAATGCATCATGACCACTCAAATATGTAGGAATGATTAAAGTGCTTTAATCAAACTTTGCAGTGAATAATCTTACAATATAATTCAATCCTTTCATTATACTTTTATTCCAATTGATTCATAGAGCATGGATGCAAGTGTCAACTCTTTAATTGAACCAATCATATTGGTTCTTGATAATTGCATATAACATCCTGAATAAGATCTATGAAGCATTTTTCATAATCTTCATTCAAACAACCTTGGTTTAGGATTCCATGTTATAGCATATCAAGAATTATAAGGATAAGGTCCAATGATATATTACCTTAGGCAATGAATTCTTTTTTGGTAACTTATTATTTTCATATGACTCTTACTATACCAAATGACTATCCCTTGAGCACTCTATAGATAGAAGAACATAAGATAGCATCAAAGTATAGTAATCCTTATATAAGATAATTTACTATTATCTCAAGTTTAAGGATCATGTCTTACATGATTGTCATAAAAGTATTGTCCATAGACACTTGGGGTGAATTTCTTATGGATTACTCAGTAGGGTCATGTTCAATGAACTTGTTCTTATAACAAGCACCCATATGCTTATCTCAGAATTTCTATTCCTCAACCTTATGAGAAAGATTTCTTACTTCATAAGTAAGTGATAACACATTATAGTAGTCCCGAGAGTTTGATTAATATCCAACGATCAATATCTAATTCTTTATCAAATATCGATTATGAACAAAGTTTAGGAATGTATGTAATGAGAACCTCATCGTTATAAACTCGCTTCATAATTTCTCTTACATTTATATTTACATTCCATGGCGTTCATTTCTAACAGTTTGGATTATTCCTTGATTATACACAACTACTCGTACCATTAGAGTCGAACAGCACCTTTAGTATAATTGTATGCCATCAATTGTGATGTACAAATTAACACAGATCATATGACAACTCTTTGTCTTTAGGTCATACTCTAACAATTTCCCACTTGCACTAAAGTACTATCAAAGCCAATCATAATGGTATCTAATATCGAACTCTTCCTTATGATGATCATGTTCATGCTAGGTCAAACGACTTTATTGGAGGATCAACTTTGTTATCCTCAATAGGTATTTGTTTTATCTTTGTATTTTACTAATAAGTCATTTATTGGTAATCCTCCAATACAATATTTTGGATTGTAGATGAGACCTTAATTCTTTGAAAATGGCTCTATTGTCTATCTAACTCTTTAGATCAACAATACTTAAGAACCACACCTTACTCTTGAAAAAGAATATTAAAGATCCAAATATCTCTCATATATTGTCTCAAATATAATGAGATGTATTGAGCTCAAGTTGTAAGAATGAGTGTTGCTAATTATTATTTTGAATGTCTATATGGTAATGATTCAAAGGTTTAATGGTTGGACAAAAGTGGATTAGGCTCTTCAAGTTACGTTTATAAAAATCTCTAAAGCGTGAGGGCGCTTTTCATCTGGTCAAGTTGACCATCCATGTGTAAAGTCTTCTTGGAAGCTTCCCAATCATCTTAGGACACCTAGCAGTCAAAGAGTTCTCTTTAAGAAGCGCAAGGGTACTTCTGGAGCATGAGGGTGCTTGTAATTCAAGAGAAAGGCAAAGTATGGTAGAGGATAGCACGACATCAGACGTGAGGGTGCTTCTGAACGTGTAATAGTGAAGTGCGAGCGCTATTGTGAAGTGTGGGGGCGACTTTTGTAATTAATGCTGAGTCAGTGACTATTACACTATTAGTCGATAAAATAGTGCCACATCTCAAGAGCCATTATAGTCCCAATGACTATAATCAAAAAGCACGAGGGCGCTTTTCAAGCAAAATGGTACTTTTTTCCAAGCCATCTATATTTACAATAATGAAGTATGGGCTATATGTAACGACTAGAAGTGAGTAATATAAGTTAAATACCCCTCTAAAAGTCTTAGACAAACAAGTTGTGATTGCTATTGTGCCCAAACTCTTGGGTACACTTAAGGAATGAAAGATTTCCAAGCCAAACAAAATCCAAGCTCGTACTAAGAGGATATGGACTATCTTAAGTCCTTGAAAGGATCAATGATAACGCCTACAAACTTGATTTGCCATGTAAGTATAGTAATGTAAGTGGATCTTTCAATGTAGTTGATATTTCTTTCTTTGATGTAGGTGAGGAAGATGACAATGAGCTTGATTCGTGGACGAATCCTTTCGTGAAGATAGGAATGATGTGGAAAGGGTTGTTCTAACCAATGAATATTTTGCCCTTCAATGTCTAATAACATGATCAAAGACTAAAATAATACAAGAAGCTTTGATAAGCTTCATGGAAGGCATTTAGATTAATCAAGCTCAAACCAAAGGCCTTCAAAGGGAAGTCTTCAATATGGTTAACGGGAAGCTATCGCAAGCGACCACGACCATGGGCACAATAAATACAGTTCGATTTTGGCTCAAGATATGTAGATTGTTCACATAATCGAGGATTAGTCTATATATGGACAGTACATGTTTTATTAAGTGCTTTTAATTATGTACTATGTTATTTGAGTTTGATTAAGTCTTTTCATTTTCATAATTTATGTTTTAAGTGTGAGAATTAAGTTTTGAGGTTTACAAATGTAGTCTTTAAAGCTACAACTCTATTTTTGTTAGGGAATTAGTAGGTGTTATGAAAGGAGTTTTGGTATATATCTAGGATTTCTTTGGGTCTAGTTTTGCATACATATATCAACTATATATCAATGTAAGATAACTTTTGATGATTGATAAATATATTACACTTGTGAGTGTTTTTGCATGAACTTTCAACTTATCAAACTTATTTTAGTTTGAGGCATTCTTTAGCTTAAAATCTTATTTTTGATTCCTTATTTATCAAATCTTTTTGGGTTTGTGGCATTAGGATTGGATTCAAGTGCTATTCTTCTAAGGGATGTTTGGGTTTTGGAATCATCTTGTTTAGAGGGTGCTTTTTTTGTATTCTTTATAAATATTAACTTGTTAGCAATTAGGCTGTAAGGTTGCTAAAAAGGTGATTCCCTATTAGGTAGTAGTTAGTGATGGAATTTTCGTCGCTATTTTGGTATACATTATTTTTATTTTATGTTATAGGATGTTATATTTAATATTAATTTATAAAATACTAATTAATAAATAAAATTTGGCATGAATATAGAAAGGCCAATAAATAAATACATGAAATCTAATAAAATAAATAAATATACAAATATATTATTTAGGTTATGTAGCGTACAAATCCTACCATATTTGCAAAGAATAAAAAGAAAACCTATATTATTGATGGTCATCTATTACTCATTGTCGTCCTGCCGCTGCTACTATACTGTACGAGAGGAGGATGTGCCCGGAGTTAGAAACACGATGATGACCTTGCTAAGATATTCATCGAGTTAGGTCACTAAACATCATATTTTTCCCGACCTTATACAACACAGTTATATTGACAATATAGTTTTATATTTTTTCAAATTAGTATCTCAATTTCTACTTAACTAATAAATTTTGTAACAATCAATTGTAAGGCATCAAATACACTACCTAATGTAATGTGAATTTTAAATTTATGCTAATTATTCTAATTCTAATTCAGATTCAATGTGAATAGTTAAAAGTTTCAAATTAGGATTCCAATGTCTTGAATACTCTCAACTAATGAAATGCTACCATAATTTCTACAGAAATTCTGGCAGCATTATTCTTAATACTGGACCTAAATTCCCAATAACAACATGTCCATAATCCTAAAGAAAATAAACTTCTAAAATATTTTTGTCCTGCACATCATAAAGTTCTATTCACAATATAAAGGTTTTTATTGATAATTATCTAGCATTTGATAACTGAGCATTATATGCCAACTTGTTATGTGCTAAGAGAGATGGGGTTGACCATGTTTGTATCCTACTACAACAGAAAGTCCAAGAGATCATGTTATGGACAGACTATAATAAGAGAGTCCGGTCCGACCTAGAATCTTTAGACAACCAAGAAAATATGTTCTATTGTAGCTAAGCCGACCTATATCTATGAAATTCCACTTCTAATAGGACATGAAGACTTTCAATGTCTATATAACACCATATTTACAAGTACATACTACTTTGCACACACATTATACTTAAGTCACCCTTTTACAAATTACTGACTTAAAAATTAGAGTAAGTGGCCGGACAACCCTGTTTGACACTTTCTAACCATCCTTGCAGGTAATCTAGAGATCGGGTCAGCCTTTGGAGATCTTGTTGATAGCTCAGTCCTTGAGTGAGTTATCAATTGGCATCGTATGTGGGAAATGTTTCTACAAATAGCTTTGTGTCCTTACCTCGTCAAGCTAAATGGCATCTGGTCAGAATCAAAGTGGGGATATTCTCTCGCCAAGGACTAGAGTTGGAGCCAGTAATCTACTTGTTGGATCCTTAATTCTTCCGCATGTCAATCAATGAGCCGCAGGTCCTCTTAGACCGATAATACCATTTTTCAACCTTGGAGAAGGAATCTCTTTGATCATTACCCCACGCCTAAACAGATCTTTAGTGGAAATTATATTTGGTGTGGTCCACCACTCATGGAGGATAGCTCGGTTACATGGTAGAGGGAGATGGGGCAGAGGCTTTCAGCACTTATATCTCAACCACCATTCTTTCATCACCTATCACACCTTAGAGCCGACCTCCACCACCTAGTCTTCCTCAGACTCCTTGGCAACCAATGGCAGAGGACATTATCATTATATAATAACCGAAAGGTGGAGGAGACAAAAAAGTATTATGAGAGTGTTTTAGCTGAGATGCTCACGAGGCAAGCTACACCGACTAGCACCAGCCAAGCTCCAGGGATAATCGAGCACACCATTAATATTGATCCGCCACCAACCATCCAAATTTCAAGGATAACAAATACTCAGATGGGGGATAATTGGTCTTAGAAAAGGAATAGTCGAGTTAGAGACAACAAGGAGGAGAGTTCCTATTCTCAGACTCATTACTCTGCATGGATTGAAGAGACGATCAATAAGAGAATAAATGATGCTTTGAAAAAGTATCGTACCGGAAGAATAATGAGATATGAAGTCCTCTCTAAGGGTAATCCTGTGTGCCCGAGTATCCTAGCAGAGCACTTTCTTGAGAAGCTGAGATTGCCGCCTTTTAATTCCTATGATGGTTTGGATGATCCATTAGACCATGTTAATAATTTTAACATCACAATGGGAATGCATAATGTATCATATCTAATCAAGTGTAGGATTGTTTTGGCAACCCTAATGAAAATGCTTAGAAGTGGTATAAGAGCTTACTATATGGCTGATGGGTGCTACTCGTGTTAGCTACAATCTAAGGCAGTGTACCTATCGATGCAGTCTAGCACTAATGGCAAGTATCAAGGTTGTATTCCTCGGGAAAGTGAAAGCCTAGAGTTACTCCTTTGTTCTTTATTATATTAACCTAAAATTAGCGATAAATAATTTCTAAACTAACTAATAGCTACAAGCTAAGTCCTAAAGGAGATGCAAGAGTGATTGATAAACGAAATAATCAAGACAAAAAGACAAACCCAAAGGGAATCTAAACTAGTTGGCAATCAAACAAAAGATAAAGGATCGGTGAGTCTAATTATGCTACCCGTGGACGAACTCTTAACCGAATTCTGTTTCTCTCTCGAGATAACCGAATTCCTAAACCTAATAACCTAAAGTTGGAATCTCTTCCTAACGATTGATTCTTAAATTAGCATTAAGCTTTAATCCGCCTCTATTAAGCTTTGTTAATTCTTAATCCGGCTAGTTAATTATCCTTATCTCTAAGTGATTATTAACTAGTTTTTGCTATTCAAAATTCCAATTGCCAAACGAATTTCTCAATCTCATAAAGCAATCTAAACATCATAATTCACAACGTCTCATGAATAATGCATAATCTTATTAATACTGAAAACAAGAAGAATACAAAACCAACTCAAACAATCTAACAATATAATATCAAGCCAACATAGTAAAGAAATCCCAATGGATTTAATCAATCTAGCTAATCATGTTCATTCTCAAAATATACAAGAATTCAATTACAACAATAAGCAAAGGTAGAGAAAACCCGATTACACCCTTGGATGAGAGTAAAGAACCCCAAATCCTTTTGCTCCAATTGAATCGATTCCTGTTCCTCTTGCTCGATTTGAAAATCAATCAACGAACCTCACCCAATCTTCGATCATTCAAGGAAATCTGATTGAAACCTTGATCCAAGTCTCCTTTTCCCTTGGTTTCAGCTCAGAAAACCCTTAGGGAGAGAAAAATTAGGGTTTTGGGACGTTTTAACCCTAGCCTCCTCTCTTTTTTTTCTCTATTCGTTCTTTTAATTAATACCCCCTGTCCCCTCAAACACGGCCGTGTCCCTGGCCGTGTTAAGGACACGGGCTGGTGTTCCTGGCCGTGTTACTCTCTGTGGCCGTGCTCCATAAGATCTACTTCTTCTTTGATGTGCAACACGGCCGTGTTGGTAACACGGCCTGTGTTTGTGACCGTGTTGGGAACACGGCCAGTGTTGAGACCAACACGGCCATGTTCAGCTTCTTCATGCTCGTACTTAGCTTGTTTCGGTAGCTTTGACGTCCAATTATGCTCCAATTCTTTCCTTTTTCATTCTTTGACTTCTTTTAGACCTAATGCACACAAATATATGCCTAGGGTGAGTGTTGGTACTTATTTACATCCAAATATCCATAAAATCGATCTTAAAAACCCCATTTAGATGTGTGTACTTTACGCACATCAAATAACCCCACACTTAGCTCATTGCTTGTCCTCAAGCAATCAAAAGTAAAATAAGGAAAATAAACCACTAAAGAACAATACTTAAACTGACAGACAAGCTAGAGAGCTCCTGCACATATCCTTAACAAGCGTAAGTCAAACAAAAAGAAAAGAAGTAATCAATTCAAGTATCACAACCAAGATGCCAATAATTCACACAATACTGTCTCAACAAAATTATTCAGAACCAACTCCTCACCAGATTCACTCTAAATCACTCAAAGTGTTTAAAAGGTAGCGTTTAATTGCTCAATGCATTAACTACTGCCTTACTTACTATATGCTTGCTCTTAAATCCTACTCCTACCACTTATGGAGAGTCAACAACCATGTCAAGAGGTCTTTATAAGGGTTGTAATGGGGATTAGGTAGGGGTAGGTAAATTTGGTAAGAGTTGAACCTATGGTGTTCTGCAATGAAATATATGACATGCACACAAGTCACAGTAATCACAAGGGGTAAACGATGGATAGTAGTCCAAGGTGGGAAATAGGAATCAAGTCAAAATGTTTAGCTCACTTTCTTTCTTTTCATCACCTTTCCCTCTTATTCTTTTTCTTTATATATTTTTCTTCTTTTTTTTTTCTTTTTTTTTCTTTTTTTTTTGAATAATCATAAGGGAAAACATTCACATAATAGAGTGAATTTCTTTTTGGATTGAAGTAAGCTGCTACAATATTCCAAAGCTATTCCTAAGACAAAATTTCCCAATAAAAACAACTCATGTGCAAAATCATAACCCAAAGCAGAATAAAACTAAGTGGTAATAGAATATGATAAAAAATGGTGAAAGAAAGGATTATCTACAGAATCAATAAACGAATGAAGGCTATTTGGCTAGAATGAAAAACCTAAGTGCCTCTATCATACCAAAGTGTTAAACTCTCCTTGTGGCCCTCATAAGCATTACCGAGCAAGTTCTAAAAGTAAAGACAGTAATTGGTACTCTCAACAAGAAATAAATACAAGCATATAAAGTGTATGCTTACAATTTAGTCTCAATTTCTCACAAGTGTGCTTTTTGAGTAGGTTCTAAACAAAAATCATTAAAACAAAATTAAATAAACCAAAGCAACTTAGTGCAAAACTCAAACTAATTATCTTACATGTCATTGGCCATAGAGGCCTCTAACCTACCTCCCTGCTCAATCAGGGCTTGAAGCATAGCCCACTGCCTCTCAAACTGAGCCATCATCTGGCTCTGAAACTCAGCCTGACGCTGTAAAAGGTCCTGTTGAAAAGCCTCTTGTCGAATGAAATGCTGTTGTTGCTCCTCTGCCAACCTCTGCACTCTAAGCTGCAGCTCTCTAAACTCAATTGGGGAGACTCCTAAAACAACTGAAGAAGACCCAGAAGGAGCTGAAGTAGACGGTCTGGAGGAAGACTCCAGAATATCAGAAGAAGGTGGGACATCCTGTGTACCATGGGCTCGTGGGGCAAGTCGCTCCTCTCTGAGTGCTGCCAAGAGAGCATTCCTTAGTCTATACTCTGGTCCTAGCGGACCTTGCCTACGAGTCACCATCCCCATACTAACCATCTGGGGAAGTCCCAACGTTTCCATCACCCCCGGCTTTGTCAAATGTGGTATCGCTTCCTCCAAAACTCTTAAGCTCCTAGCCAGTCGAGTAATGTAAGTCCCAAAACAGAAAAATACCTTCTTTGAGTTGTTGCAGAGGGCACTGATTTGTCTGGCCAATAAGTACCCCATGTCGACAGACTGGTGCTGGTGCATGCTGTAAAGTAAAGTATAAACAGGTCCGGCTGGGTAACTACACCACCACTATCTCCCCTGCCAGTGATGGTCCTAGCCAGCAATGCATGCAAGTACCGCAGTCCCTCAGGCAAGTTAGATGCCTTGGACTGGCTGGCACTGTAACCCTCAGTGTCATAAAAAATCTCAGCCCACATCTGCGGATATGACACACCAGGCGTGTGTATACAGCGACTATAAACCTCTCCAACTGCATCCTCCTCAGTCCACAAGCCTAAGTGTACCCCAAACTACTGTACACTCATCGTGAAAGTCTGCCTTGCTAGTCTGAAACTGATCGCATCCGGTTGTTGGAAGTCCCGCAACTAGCTTTGCAGAAAGAAAGTGCTGGCAAACTCCATGATCAACTCCCTATATGTTGGTTCAATAATGTCAAAGAAATGTTGAAATGGGGGCGTCTCAAGATATCGGCGGATGCGGTGCAAGACCGATCTCTAATGCCGGCTACCTATCCTACGCCTTTCCTAAATCTTTGTGCCTCATCGATTGATATCTCACGCTCAAAGGTGGGCCGCCCTTGGAAAAGTAGGAATCGATGGCTGCGGTGGTCTAATTTGGCCTGAACTAGTCGGTACACGATGATTGAGAGGAAGAGGAACCATCAGCCCGCCTCCTCTTGTAAACTCCCGATCCTCGTCCGGTGGACATGGTACCTGAAAAGGAAACTTTTAGTACTAAGGATCAACAAAATTCGCAAGATAACGACATAAAATGGACAAACCAAATGATTTAACTCGATAAAATTAAACTGCTCAATGTCCTGCAAAGAAAATTTAATCCACAACACTGCCAACCGATGCTAACCAATTAAATTTGCAATTCATCCATATGGAGTTTACTTCGCCATAATCCATCACAAGGCAAACCAACATGCTAATATAAAATGACACAAACAGAGTCGACTATCTATGACAGAGCCTATTGTTTGTGGCAATAATAATAAAGAGAAAAATAAGGAATTAATCACAATCATAAATAATGGTAGAAAAGAAAAATGGAAAATATGAGCAAGTTAAGTATATAAACTATATTAAAGAAAATAAAAGAAAATTAAGCATAAACATGAATGTAAATGCATGCACCAAATAATAAAATAAGGGAATAAACAAAAGAAATAATTGAAACACAAAATTCGAACACAAAAAAAAAAAAATTCGAACTACTATCAAAATAAAATAATGAAAAATGAAGTTGGAGGGTACTTACTTGACAAACGCAGTATCCAAAGCCTTCGAGATGAGAAATAAGAAGTGAGAGAGTAAGAGAGGAGATAATTGCCAAACTAAAGGGAGAGCAAAATTTTTGAAGATTTTGAATGAAGTGGTATATATAAGCAGTGTGCGGAACACGCCCGTGTTCTCCAACAGGGGACGTGTTCATGAACACGGTCAGGATATCGGGCCGTGTTAAGCGAATTAAAACGTGCTGACTTACCACTTCTGAGAACACGCCCATGTCATGGACACGGTCTTGGACACGGGGACGTGTTATGGACACGGCAGGGCATAAATTACCGTGTTAGCTTCTGTGGACGTGTTCATCTTAGTTTGATTTTCTTCAATTAGAACACGGGATGTGTTAACGAACACGGTCTTGAACACGCCCGTGTTGATCTCCAGGAAATGCAAAAGTTGCGATTCTCAGCACTTTCTCACTCATTCTCACCTGCAAAACCAATAAGTCCTCAACTCATACACTCAACATAAATAAAACTTAACAAAAACCAACTATAAAACCTAATCAACTAAGTTCACAATGCAAGGGTAAAGTATTCAAATTGAAAAATAGAATTTGGGGTGCCTCCCAAAAGCGCTTCTTTTTAATGTGATGAGTCTTCTTAGCTGGACTCATGGTGAAAAGCAGACGGTGGGGATTGACGACCATCCATCCTTCTTCCAAGCAAATGGCTTCAAGTATCCGCTTAGAGGGATAATCGTCAATGTCCTCTTCCCGACTATCAAGCAAGCTGCTAGTATGATGGGCAAGACTCGCTCCTCGTATAATTGCACATAGTCATGATGCTCTAGGGGCTCTTCCAATTTGAAAGCTGAAGTTTCACTAATTGGAAGGATTGACGGTTGGGCAATTTCTTTAGGAACGTCCATGGTTTCCTCTAGTCCTTGTCTTGGTTCACTTGCTAGAAGAAACTCGAGCTCCTCTAAGACTTCTTCATTCGATAACTCATGCTCATCTTCCATCATCGAAGGGACTTGTGGAAAATCCACCAAAAATTCCTCTAACTGCAACTCAGTATCATCGACTGTACGTTCCTGTTGGTAGTCTTTCAGATGGATCATGTTTGCCTCTTCCTTTTCTAGTTCTATCTCCATGTTCAAGAAATCATCCTGCACAGAAGCATCATCGTCAAACATAGTAAATAAACCAGAAAAATTCTCATCTGAACGCAAAGTGACGACGCTCAAGTGTTCCTCTGATTCAGTAGTGTTTGATGGAGTTCCCAATTGCTCTTCAGCTAGTAACTTGAAGATTAAGCCTACTTGATGCTCTATGTTATTAATCGAGGCTTGTTGATCTTCAAGTATCCTCTCTGTTTGTTGGAATCTATCATCAAGACTTGTAATGAACCTCATTATCAGCTCCTCCGACACTAACTCTTCATCTTGAGTTGAAGGTGCAAGATTAGTCACGATGTGGTTGCTGAGATTCTGGTGGTTCTGGGCCATCTAAGCTCCATCCATAGGGTGAATAAGTGCTCCACTCTTGATTATAGGTGCTTCCATACGAGTCATTTGGCCAATTGCCTGTATAATTCACCTGTTCACAATTATAAGAATAAGGAGTAAAGTCACTGCACAATGGACAATCATTACTCAAATGTAAACCACAACAAAATTCACAAAAAACTTGAGATGAAAGGATAGGAGTGGAGAGTCGATCGGTAGCCCTGCAAAACGATTCCACTCGAGCTTCTAAAGATGCACGGGTATCCCAATTTTTAGCACTCTCTTGGTTCCTAATCCCATTTTCCAATGCGTCATACAAACAGTTTGATTTTAGCATTGAACCTCCTAATCATTCACTATCTGAATCATAAACTTAAACTAAATAAATATGTACAAATAAAATAAAATAAATAAACAAATAAAAAATAAAAATCATAAAATAATAAGAAAGAAAAAAAAATGGCTAAATTAACAAATAGCAAATTTCACTCTAGTTATCATATAATTCTCCGGCAATGGCGCCAAAAACTTGATGGGTGCTACTCGTCTTAGCTACAATATAAGGCAGTGTACCTATCAATGCAGTCTAGCACTAATGGCGAGTATCAAGGTCATATTCCTCGGGAAAGTGAAAGCCCAGAGTTACTCCTTTGTTCTTTGTTATATTAACCTAAAATTAGCAATAAATAATTTCTAAACTAACTAATAGCTACAAGCTAAGTCCTAAGGGAGATGCAAGAGTGATTGATAAACGAAATAATCAAGACAAGAAGACAAACCCAAAGGGAATCTAAACTAGTTGGCAATCAAACAAAATATAAAGGATCGGTGAGTCTAATTATGCTACCCGTGATTTAATCAATTCGGTTTCTCTCTCGAGATAACCGAATTCCTAAACCTAATAACCTAAAGTTGGAATCTCTTCCTAACGATTGATTCTTAAATTAGCATTAAGCTTTAATCTGCCTCTATTAAGCTTTGTTAATTCTTAATCCGGCTAGTTAATTATCCTTATGATGTGAATCAAAGTTCAAAGCTTAAAGAGATCCAAGATCCATTAATAGTATAAGAAGGCCCAATCACAAGGTCCAAATCCAAGAAGCTTCAACAAGCCATATTGGGTTTAATTAGGGACATTTGGAAAGCCCAAGAACTTCAACCCAATAAGGCATCCATGGAGGCCCAAGGAATAATATTTAACTTGTTTTTATGTTAATAAAAATTAGGGTTACATGTAGCCACCATACAAGTTAATGTGGTAATTAATACCAAGTAATGGCTATCAATGTGGGTAGTGGTTATTAAGAGCCACCATATACAAGTTAATGGGGTAATTAATACCAAGTAATGGCTATTAGTGTGGATAGTGGTTACTAAGGCCATTTAAGAGTAAAAGTAATCCTATGTGTGTGAGTCTATTTTAGTAGTGTGTGCATGGACTTGTACTCTATATAAACAAGTCCTTTTTCTCTTTCTTTTAGAGCATGATTGAATTTGATATATGAAATTTTGTTTGAGTTTTATTGTGAGGAATTTTGTCTTTAATTTCTTGCTTGAACTTTGCGCCTTATCAAGCTTTATTCTAGCTTGTGGTGTCAAAATCTAAATCTTTGTTTTCTTGTTATTTATCAAACTTTCTTGTTTGTGGCATAAGAGGAAATTCAAAGTCTATCTTAGTATCTTTATCCTTGTTGGTAAAGGGGTTAAGTAGCATCCATCTTCTTACTTCAATCTTTGAACGATCCGAATTTGTGGATTAAATTGGTAATTTCTAGTTTTCTTCTAATTCAACTTATCATAGTATTTTTGCTATTGGGGAGTTAATTGATGAAACCTACAATTCCCATCATAAGTGGTATTAGAGCATTGTCTCGAGATTGAGGTTTGCGTATCCAATACTATCTTTTAATTCTCAATATCTTGTGTTCATCTTATATTTTGCACCTTTTGCCATCTATTGTTATTGTTATTATTATTATTTTTATCTTTATTCATCTTATCTCAAGATTTTGTTTGCATATATCAAAAAAAAAATCGTCCTAAAAGAAAAAAATTGTTATCTTTGATATTCTTGTGTTAGATCTCAGATTACATAAAAAAAATTGACTCTTCATATTCCATTGAGATCTATCTTTATAATTCTATATCTTTGTGTTCTTTGATGATCTATCTTTGTTTTTCATTTCTATTAGCCTATTTGTTGCAAATTGTTCATTTCTTTAAGCCTACCTTATTATTTTCTTGTTAGCCTACCTTATTTTTTTTTCATTGATTACTACATTCTTGAAATTTTGTTTGATTGAGAAACTTAGTTCATCTAAGAAATCAAAAGGAAAATTTGAGAGGTAAAAGGCAAGAGTGTGAGATCATTAGAAAAAAGAAAAAGAAGCCAAAAATTGAGTGTAAACACAAGTGGTATACATCAATTTTGAGTGAAAACACGTGAGGGAGTGTTGTGAGATCGTTTCTTTCTATTTTCTTTTATTAAAATTTTAGGTTTTACAATCATGTCAAAAGACACAAGTTCTTCTACAAATGATCATGTGATTCAAGCTATGCAACAATAATTCGAAAGAATGTTTAGTATGATGGCGGGAGTCAATGAAAAATTAGAGAAGCATGATGGCATCCTTAACCAATTACATGGAGAGCCTAGACAAAGGAGACATCCACCAATTGACCAAGAGGACTATGAAGGAGAGGATGATTTGGATGATGATCAAGTCACCTTGTTGGGACAATGAATCAATCCTAGGAGACAAGCTAGGAGACGACATCCAAATGATGATGTTGATCGCAACCTTGGAAGCATCAAAATGAAGATTCCTTCATTCCAAGGAAGAAATGATCCAGATGTGTACCTTGAATGGGAGAGGAAAGTGGAACTCATCTTCGAATGTCATAATTATTCGGAGGAGAAAAGGTAAAACTTGCCGCTGTTGAGTTTAGTGATTATGCAATTGTTTGGTGGGATCAATTTTGCAAGGAAAGACGTAGATATGGAGAAAGACCCGTGGAGTCTTGGAGAGAAATGAAGCAAATCATGAGAAAGAGGTTTGTTCCAAGCCACTACTACAGAGAGCTTCATCAAAGATTACAAACTCTAATTCAAGGATCCATGAGTGTGGAGGAGTATCACAAAGAAATGGAGAAGGCTATGATTAGAGCAAATGTGATAGAAGATCGTGAAGCTACCATGGCAAGGTTCTTGAGAGGGCTAAACAAAGACATTGCTGATGTTGTTGATTTGCAACATTATGTGGAGATTGAAGATATGGTTAATTTGGCCATGAAAGTGGAAAGGCAATTGAAAAGAAAGAGGTATGATTCTAAACCAAATATGGGTTCTTCTTCTTCTTGGAAAACTTTTTGGGGGAAAAAGGATGATAAACCTTTTACTAAGTCAAAAGTGGAAGAAACTAAACCTAAAATTGACTTGGGTAATAAGGGAAAGGGTGAGAATCAACCAGCCCAAACTAGGGGAATCAAATGTTTTAAGTGTTTGGGTCATGGGCACATTGTTAGGGAATGTCCAAATAAGAAAGCTATGATTCTAAGGAATGGTGATATTGAGTCGGAGAGTGAGGGGGATAGTGATGATGATATGCCTTCTTTAGAAGATTGTAGTGATGTTGAATGTGCTAAGGGAGATAATCTTGTTGTTCAAAGAACATTGAGTTTGCAAAATAAACATGATGTCCATAAGGAGCAAAGGGAAAATTTGTTTCATACTCATTGTTTGATTTCTAACAAGTTGTGCAACATGATTGTGGATAGTGGAAGTTGTACCAATGTAGTAAGCACTTTGCTAGTGGAGAAATTGAAGTTGCCTACTACCAAGCACCCAAGACCATACAAGTTGCAATGGCTTAATGAAAGTGGAGTTGTAAAGGTAAATAAGCAAGTTTTAGTTTCTTTTCAAATTGGTAGATATAAGGATGAGGTGCTGTGTGATGTGTTGCCAATGTTGGCCGGACGTATGTTGTTGGGGAGACCTTGGCAATATGATAGAAGGGCTAGTCATGATGGATTCAAAAATATGTATACTTTGACTATGGATGAAAAAAGGTTTAACCTTGGACCATTAACTCCAAAACAGATTTTTGAAGACCAAATGCGATCAAGCAACAATATGAAGAAATGGGTTCTTCATTTGGGAAACTCTTTGGGAAGGGAAACCTTTGAGAGTAAAGAAAAGGTGAGATGAGTGAACCTAAAAATTCCAATTCTCTTGACCAAAATGGGAAACACAAGGTGAGAGAAAACAAGGAAGGTTCAAATGAAAGAAAAATGAGTGTTTATGCAAAAATGAGTGATGTGAAGGAAGCTATGCTTTTGAGGCAACACATGCTTGTACTTATGTACAAGGAGATTTTGCATATTTCTAATGAAATAACCAATTGTTTGCCTAGTGTTGTTGTTGATCTTTTGCAGGTTTATGAAGATTTATTTCCGGAAGAAATTCCAAATGGTTTGCCACCTAAAAGAGGCATTGAGCACCAAATTGATTTCATACCTGGAGCAAGCATTCCAAATAGACCAGCATATAGATGTAATCCGGAGGAGACTAAGGAAATCAAAAAGCAAGTGAGTGAGCTTATGGAGAAGGGTTATGTTCGTGAAAGCATGAGTCCATGTGCTGTACCCGTCTTGTTAGTGCCTAAGAAAGATGGAACTTGGAGGATGTGTGTTGATTGTCGTGCCATCAACAAAATCACGGTGAAGTATAGACATCCCATTCCTAGGCTAGATGACATGTTGGATGAATTGCATGGTTCGTATTTGTTTTCAAAAATTGATTTGAAATCTGGTTATCATCAAATTAGAATGAGAGAAGGTGATGGATGGAAAACAAGTTTTAAAACTAAACATGGTTTATATGAGTGGTTAGTAATGCCTTTTGGTTTAACTAATGCACCAAGCACTTTCATGAGATTGATGAATCATGTTTTAAGAGCATTCATAGGCAAATTTGTTGTTGTCTATTTTGATGATATCTTGGTTTATAGCAAAAATCTAGATGAGCATGTACAACATTTGACTTGTGTTTTTGATGTGCTTAGAGAAGAGAAGTTGTATGCTAATCTAAAGAAATGTTGTTTTTGCACTAATGAAATTACTTTTCTTGGATATATTGTCAATGACAAGGGTATTCATGTTGATCAAGAAAAGGTAAAAGTAATTAGAGAATGGCCAACACCCACAAGTGTAAGTGATGTAAGAAGCTTTCATGGTTTAACTAGCTTTTATAGAAGGTTCATTAAGAATTTTTCTACCATAGCTGCACCTTTAACTGAATGCATAAAAAAGAATGTTGGTTTTAAGTGGGGAATTGAACAAGATGAGGCTTTTAACTTGCTAAAAGACAAATTAAGTTCTGCACCCTTGTTATCTTTGCCAAATTTTAATCAACCTTTTGAGATTGAGTGTGATGCAAGTGGCATAGGTATTGGAGGAGTTTTGATGCAAGAAGGCAAGCCCATAGCATTCTTTAGTGAAAAGCTAAGTGGAGCAGTCTAAACTACCCTACATATGACAAGGAGTTCTATGCATTAGTGAGGGTTCTAAAGACATGGCAGCATTACCTTGGCTACAAAGAATTCATAATTCACACTGACCATGAGTCCTTGAAGTATCTCAAAGGACAAGGAAAGCTCAACAAGAGACATGCAAAATGGGTGGAATTCATTGAATCCTTTCCATACATCATTAAGTACAAGCAAGGGAAAGAAAATATGGTGGCCGATGCATTGTCAAGAAGGTATGCCTTGATCTCTAAACTTGATGCAAAATTATTAGGATTTGAATACATAAAAGATCTGTATTCTAATGATCCTGATTTTGCTAATGTTTATGGGGTATGTGAGAAAGGGGGTTTTGATAAGTTCTATAAGTTTGATGGTTTTCTTTTTCGGGAAACAAATTGTGTGTGCCACAAAGTTCTTTGAGAGAGTTACTTGTGAGAGAGGCACATAGTGGAGGTTTAATGGGACATTTTGGGATTAAGAAAACTTTGGATATGTTGGGTGACCATTTCTTTTGGCCACACATGAAAAGGGATGTTGAGAGAATTTGTGAGAAATGCATTACTTGCAAACAAGCCAAATCCAAAGCAATGCCTCATGGTTTGTATACACCTCTTCCCATACCAAATGAACCTTGGGTAGACATTTCTATGGACTTTGTTTTAGGATTACCTAGGTCCAAGGGAGGGAGAAATTCTATTTTTGTTGTTGTGGACAGGTTTAGCAAAATGGCACATTTCATTCCATGTCACAAGACAGATGATGCAACCCATTTTGCGAATCTATTCTTCAAGGAGATTGTAAGGCTGCATGGAGTGCCAAGGACCATTGTAAGTGATAGGGATGTCAAATTCCTAAGTCACTTTTGGAAGACTCTTTGGGGAAAGATGGGGACAAAGCTTTTGTATTCTACAACTTGTCATCCGCAAACGGATGGACAAACAGAGGTGGTCAATAGGACACTTGCAACACTTTTGAGGGCTCTCATCCAAAGAAATATGAAGAATTGGGAAGAATGTTTGCCACATGTGGAATTTGCTTACAATAGGAGTGTGCATGGTTCAACAAATTGCTCACCCTTTGAAGTTGTGTATGGATTCAATCCATTGACTCCATTAGATTGCTACCATTGCCATTGGACAAAGCTAATTTAGAGGGGAAACAAAAAGCTGAATTCATTAAGACTTTGCATGAGAAGGTGCATGCAAACATTGAGAAGAAAACACTCTAATATGAAAAGCAGCACAACAAAGGGAGGAAGCAAGTCATTTTTGAGCCTGGAGATTGGGTGTGGGTGCACTTGAGGAAGGAAAGATTTCCTAACCAAAGGAAATTAAAGCTTATGCCAAGAGGAGATGGTCCTTTTAGAGTGCTTCAACGCATCAACAACAATGCCTACAAGCTAGAACTTCCAAGTGAGTATGGCAATGTTAGTGCTACTTTCAATGTTAGTGACTTGTCTTTGTTTGATGTAGGTGATGAAGATGATGGAGCTAATTTGTGGACAAATCCTTTTGAAGAAAGGGGGAATGATGTGAATCCAAGTTCAAAGCTTAAAGAGATCCAAGATCCATTAATAGTACAAGAAGGCCCAATCACAAGGTCCAAATCCAAGAAGCTTCAACAAGCCATATTGGGTTTAATTAGGGACATTTGGAAAGCCCAAGAACTTCAACCCAATAAGGCATCCATGGAGGCCCAAGGAATAATATTTAACTTGTTTTTATGTTAATAAAAATTAGGGTTACATGTAGCCACCATACAAGTTAATGTGGTAATTAATACCAAGTAATGGCTATCAATGTGGGTAGTGGTTATTAAGAGCCACCATATACAAGTTAATGGGGTAATTAATACCATGTAATGGCTATTAGTGTGGATAGTGGTTACTAAGGCCATTTAAGAGTAAAAGTAATCCTATGTGTGTGAGTCCATTTTAGTAGTGTGTGCATGGACTTGTACTCTATATAAACAAGTCCTTTTTCTCTTTCTTTTAGAGCATGATTGAATTTGATATATGAAATTTTGTTTGAGTTTTATTGTGAGGAATTTTGTGTTTAATTTCTTGCTTGAACTTTGCGACTTATCAAGCTTTATTCTAGCTTGTGGTGTCAAAATCTAAATCTTTGTTTTCTTGTTATTTATCAAACTTTCTTGTTTGTGGCATAAGAGGAAATTCAAAGTCTATCTTAGTATCTTTATCCTTGTTGGTAAAGGGGTTAAGTAGCATCCATCTTCTTACTTCAATCTTTGAACGATCCGAATTTGTGGATTAAATTAGTAATTTCTAGTTTTCTTCTAATTCGACTTATCATAGTATTTTTGCTATTGGGGAGTTAATTGATGAAACCTACAATTCCCATCACCTTATCTCTAAGCGATTATTAACCAGTTCTTGCTATTCAAAATTCTAATTGCCAAACGGATTTCTCAATCTCATAAAGCAATCTAAACATCACAATTCACAATGTCTCATGAATAATGCATAATCTTATTAATACTGAAAACAAGAAGAATACAAAACCAACTCAAACAATCCAACAATATAATATCAAGCCAACATAGTAAAGAAATCCCAATGGATTTAATTAATCTAGCTAATCATGTTCATTCTCAAAATATACAAGAATTCAATTACAACAATAAGCAAAGGTAGAGAAAACCCTCCAAACTTTTTTTTAGCCTTTCAATTAAGCCCTTAACTAATTAATTTGGGCCAAATCCGAATTATTGAAAATACACAATTACAAAAATACCCCTGACCGACATATTTATTTACGAAAATACCAAACTCACAAATTTCCATTAAACCCTCACAAAAATAAAATTATACTTTTAATCCTTATTCCAAAATAAATTTCCAATTTAGTCCTAACACACAATTAAATTAAATAATCAAATTCCAACTTAAAATTTAATACTACTAATCAATTATAATACCAATTTTCTCAAAATTCTTTTATAAAAACATCCCTTACAATTTCTATCATAATTTTCCAATATATAATTTTATTTATATAAATATGCATTTGGGAAAATTTGAATAACCAAAATATAATCATTTCTCAAATAGTTTACTTGAATAAAAATAAGCTAAAATTAACTTAAATAAAAACTCACTATTAAATATATAAAAAAAAAATTCCGGGTGTTACAATGAGTATATATATAAAAGTGCGAAAAAGAGAAATATAAAATTACTAAAAGGGCTTCATTAATTGTATAATCTAGACACCCTTGGATGAGAGTAAACAGCCCCAAATCCTTTTACTCCAATTGAATCGATTCTTGTTCCTCTTGCTCGATTTGAAAATCAATCAACGAACCTTGCCCAATCTTCGATCCTTCAAGGAAATCTGATTGAAACCTTGATCCAAGTCTCCTTTTCCCTTGGTTTCAGCTCAGAAAACCCTTAGGGAGAGAAAAATTAGGGTTTTGGGACGTTCTAACCCTAGCCTCCTCTCTTTTTTTTCTCTCTTTGTTCTTTTAATTAATACCCCCTGTCGCCTCCAACACGGCCGTGTCCCTAGCCGTGTTACTCTCTGTGGCCGTGCTCCATAAGATCAGAGAAATCCATGAAGCGTTCTATGGGGCTCACGAAGCCACCAGCACTATAGCTGGAAAAGCCATTCTCTAACGTTATTTTTTGCTAACCATGCATAAGGAGGAAAAAAAGCCCGTAGAAACTTGTGCTAAGTATCAAGAGCACCATAATGTATCTTATTCGCAGGCCGCACTACAATGCCAGAGCACTAGTCCTTGGCCCTTTGCAGCTTGGGGCATGGATATCCTCGGCCCTTCCTAACTACAGTAGGTCAGAAAAAGTTTCTACTTGTAGTATAAACCACTTCCCAAAGTGGGTTGAGGCAGAAGCTATGATGACCATTAAAAAAATAAAAACAACCTACTTCTTCTGAAGAGAATCATGTGTAGATATGATATCCTATATAATATGGTGACTGACAATGGGAAGCAATTTGATAATACGAGTTCAAAGGATTCTGCACTTGATATTACATATGTTTGCATGCTTGACTTTGAGTTGTTTTTAGAGAAAATTATGTGTTTTTATATTAGAATCCCTGTTTTAGTTTCCTTTATGTCTCAGGTGTTTTTCTAGATACATCATCAAAGTTAGAGAGAAATCAGACCAAAATCGAGAAGAAATGGTCGAATCGAGCGCGTTAGACTATTCAACATGCCTTACCAACACGCCCATGCTGAGGAGCACGGTTAGGGTCAGAAGGCGTACTGAAATGCCTTACCTATAGTGAGAAGAAGCGATTTGCAACATGGTTTCTAAGAGTGACACGGACTAGGAGCATGCCCGTTCTGAGCAGCACGGCCCAAATCCAAGCCATGCTGAAGAAGGCCAGATGTACACTTTTAGATCAACACAGCATGGATCCAGGCACAGTTGGATCTCGAAACCTAATTTAAAAGAAAAGAAAAAAATAAAGAAAAAGGGAGGCTAGAGAGACGTAAAGAGAGAACTTTGGGGTATTCAAGATAAACCTTGAAAGCAACCGTCCAGATGATCAAGAAGAGAAAAATGGAGATAAATTCCACTTCAACATCATCCAGATAGTTGTTCTTGAGGATTGGTTTGAAGATTCAAAGGAAAGAAGGAGACTTTCAGCTGCAGAGATTGGATTCAGAGTTATTCAAGAGGAGATAGCATTTCCACCATTTGAGAAAATGGTGTTCATGTTCTTGTCGATTCTTGTTTACTTTATATTTGATTCTTGTATTAGTTTAATCATGAACATGTGTAACTAATCTTATTAAGCCCATTTAGGGGTGATCTTTAGCTATGCTAGGCTTCTTTTATGCTTAAGTGATTGGATTGTTGATTTAAGATTGTAGTTTTCATTCAAGTATAATACAATCTATTATTTCTTCTTCATTGTTGAATCAATTTGAGAACTCCTTTGTAATTGAGAAATTTAATTAAGTTTTGAAAACTGCTTGTGTGATTAATTGATTTGCATCTTAGAGATAAGTGTAATAACTTACTAGAATAAGAACTAGACATTCTTATTAGCGATAATTTAAAGAGTAATTCTATTCTAAAATCAATTGTTAGGAAGAGATTCCAACTTTAGATCTTTAGGATTAGGAATTGGTTAACTCGAGAAAAAGGCCAATTCATTTAAAAAATTATCCACATATTGCAATTCTTAATCAATCAATTCATAATTATTTGTTTTTTTAAGCCGACTAGTTAAAAGGATCCTCAAATTGGGTTAACTCATCTCATTGTCTTTTTCAAACTTTCATTCTCTTTGTCAAAATTTATTTTTCATTTGCATTCTCATTCATTTTTAGTAATGATCTTCACCATTTTTTGATCGGTTAGAAAATAGGAATAGTGTAGTGGTAGTAGCTTCTCATTTCCTGTGGAATATGACATTGATACTTGCCATAGCTACATTACATTCAATAGGTGCACTTGCCTGTAGATTGCTAGTCGTGTTTAGCGTAGCATCAGCACTCGCATGAAAATCAACTTAAGGTTACCTCTATTGCCCATCCATAGTCCAACGGGGTAATAGAGGTCACACACTAAACAATCCTTCAAGGACTGAAAAGGAGATTGGATGAAAGGAAAGGTAGATCGGTTGATGAGCTTTATAGTATTCTATGGTCATACATGACCACACCTAGAACGGCAACTGGCGTGATGCCCATTAAACTAGCATATGGGGCAGAAGCTGTAATACTAGTCGAAATAGGAATGCCGACCTTGAGGATTCAGTGATTTGATGAAAAGAAAAATAAAGAACATATGAGGATATGTCTGGACCTGTTGGAAGAATGGAGAGCAGACGCCGACATAAGAAACGAGGGCTAAAAGCATAAGATGGCTACATATCATCACTAAAAAGTCCTACCTAGATCTTTCTCGAAAGGAGAATTAGTGATGAAAGGAGCCGGTATTGGCAAAGGAGGAGCTTGTATTAGCAAGTTGCAGCCTAACTAGGAAGGCCCTTACAAAGTACTCAAAGTACTCAAAGGAAGAGCATACAAAATAGCCGACATAGCGGGAAGAGAGCTCCCATGATCATGGAATATCCAAGTACTCAAGAAGTGCTATCAATAACCATTAGAGGAAAAGCTCAGTCCGAGGCATTTCGAGGTTAACCTTCTTTTTTTATTATTTTCTCATTATTTTTTCTTAATCAATAAAGTCCACTTTTACTAAGCACATCATCAGTGCAACATTATAAAAATGCCACTTTAGGCATACCGAGCTCATATTAGAGCATATAGCATGTCATCAGTGTAATATTAAAAAGACGACACTTTAGGCGAACCGAGCTCATCTTAGAACATTCAACATATTAATAGTGCATACTATTAAAGATGCCATCCTAAGCACATCAAGCTCACCATATAGCATATGTGGACAACGAGTTTAGGCGCGCAACCAAGTGTCTTTAGTGACTACGACACTGTAAGGCCTTTCAACCTAATCAGGAACACACTATCTAGTCACTGAGACTAGCACAGAGATGGGAGTTGTCACTTCGATAATCACTGGGACACTTTTACTAATGAGTGGTGTTTTCTAGATTCCATAAGGAAGCTTATGCCACAAATCTAGAGATGGATCTAGAAGCCAACTTCCTTATTTGTGTATATTAGTCTTTAAATTTATTGTTTCACAAGTCATTCTCTATAAACACAATAGTTCATACACATGCATACTAAATAACACATAATTCTCCTAGGTCTAGCCTATTTTATTAAGCCTAGAATATTAAAGTTATATATCTAGCTTATTAATTATGTACATAGCTGATGTGCTACTTCGTGTTAGCTACAATCTAAGGCAGTGTACCTATCGATGCAGTCTAGCACTAATGGCGAGTATCAAGGTCGTATTCCTCGGGAAAGTGAAAGCCCAGAGTTACTCTTTTGTTCTTTGTTATATTAACCTAAAATTAGTGATAAATAATTTCTAAACTAACTAATAGCTACAAGCTAAGTCCTAAGGGAGATGCAAGAGTGATTGATAAACGAAATAACTAAGGCAAGAAGACAAACCCAAAGGGAATCTAAACTAGTTGGCAATCAAACAAAAGATAAAGGATTGGTGAGTCTAATTCTGCTACCCGTGGATGAATTCTTAACCGAGTTCGGTTTCTCTCTCGAGATAACCGAATTCCTAAATCTAATAACCTAAAGTTGGAATCTCTTCCTAACGATTGATTCTTAAATTAGCATTAAGCTTTAATCCGCCTCTATTAAGCTTTGTTAATTCTTAATCCGGCTAGTTAATTATCTTTATCTCTAAGCGATTATTAACCAGTTCTTGCTATTCAAAATTCCAATTGCCAAATGGACTTCTCAATCACACAAAGCAATCTAAACACAGAATTCACAACGTCTCATGAATAATGCATTATCTTATTAATACTGAAAGCAAGAAGAATACAAAACTAATCCAACACAATCCAACAATATAATACTAAGCTAACATAGTAAAGAAATCCCAATGGATTTAATCAATCTAGCTAATCATGTTCATTATCAAAATACACAAGAATTCAATTACAACAATGAGCAAAGGTAGAGAAAACCCAATTACACCCTTGGATGAGAGTAAACAGCCCCAAATCCTTTTGCTCCAATTCAATCAATTCTTGTTCCTCTTGCTCGATTTGAAAATCAATCAATGAACCTCGCCCAATCTTTGATCTTTGAAGGGAATCCGATTGAAACCTTGATCCAAGTCTCCTTTTCTCTTGGTTTCAGCTCAGAAAAACCTTAGGGAAAGAATAATTAGGGTTTGGGACGTTCTAACCCTAGCCAGCTTCCTTTTTTTTCCTCTCTTCTTTCTTTTAACTAATTCCCCATATCGCTGCCAACACGGCCATGTTGGTGGCCGTGTTCCCAACACGGGATGCTGTTGATGCCCGTGTTACTCTCTATGGCCGTGCTCCCTAAGAACTTCTTTTTCTTTGATGTTTGATGCACCAACACGGCCGTGTTGGTGAACGTCTTGGGAACACGGCCAGTGTTGAAACCAACACGGTCAGCTTCCTCTTGCTCGTACTTAGCTTGTTTCGGTAGCTTCGACGTCCAATTATGCTCCAATTCTTCCTTTTATCATCCTTTGCTTCTTTTGGACCTAATGCACACAAAGAGACGCATAGGGTGAGTGTTGGGACCAATGCACATCCAAATGTCCATAAAATCAATCTTAAAACCCCCATTTAGATGTGTGTATTTTACGCACATCAAAGAACCCCACACTTAGCTCATTGCTTGTCCTCAAGCAATCAAAAGTAAAATAAGGAAAATAAACCACTAAGGAACAATACTTAAACTGACAAACAAGCTAGAGAGCTCCTACACATATCCTTAACAAGCGTAAGTCAAACAAAAAGAAACGAAGCAATCAATTCAAGTATCACAACCAAGACGCCAATAATTCACAAAATACTGTCTCAGCAAAATTATTCAGAACCAACTCCTCACCAGATTCACTCTAAGTCACTCAAAGTGTTTAAAGGGTAGTGTTTAATCACTCAATGCATCAACTACTGCCTTACTTACTATGTACTTGCTCTTAAATCATACTCCTACCACTTATGGAGAGTCAACAACCATGTCAAGAGGTCTTTATAAGGGTTGTAATGGGGATTAGGTAGGGGTAGGTAAATTTGATAAGATGTTGAACTTATGGTGTTCTGCAATGAAATACATGACATGCACACAAGTCACAATAGTCACAAGGGGTAAACAATGGATAGTAGTCCAAGGTGGGAAATAGGAATCAAGTCAACATATTTAGTTCACTTTCTTTCTTTTCATCACCTTTCCCTCTTATTCTTCTTTTTATATATTTTTCTTCTTTCTTTTTTCTTTTTCTTTTTTTCTTTTTTTCATAAGGGAAGAACATTCACATAATAGAGTGAATTTCTTTTTGGATTGAAGTAAGCTGCTACAAGATTCCAAAGCTACTCCCAAGACAAAAATTCCCAATAAAAATAACTCATGTGCAAAATCATTACTCAAAGCAGAATAAAACTAAGTGGCAATGAAATATGATAGAAAATGGTGAAAAAGGGGGTTATCTACAGAATCAATAAACGAAGGAAGGCTATTTGGCTAGAATGAAAAACCTAAGTGCCTCTATCATACCAAAGTGTTAAGCTCTCCTTGTGGCCCTCATAAGCATTACCGAGCAAGTTCTAAAAGTAAAGACAGTAATTGGCACTCTCAACAAGAAATAAATAAAAGCATATAACGTGTATGCTTACAATTTAGGCTCAATTTCTCACAAGTGTGCTTTTTGAGTAGGTTCCAAATAAAAATCATCAAAACAGAATTAAATAAACCAAAGCAACTTAGTGCAAAACTCAAACTAATTATCTTACATTCTTCCGCAAAACTCAACACTATCGGTTTTACCCGATCACATGGACATAAACAGGATTTCAAAAGCAAGTCAACAGTAAGAGCATCGAAACAAAGTGAAAAATTTTCAAAATTTTACAAAGAAATTGCACAAAGAAAAAATAAATAATTAAGATGGGATAAATATCACCCACCCCACACTTGAAGGACACACTGTCCTTAGTGTACAAATATAAGAAATGCAGAAGGGAAAAGAACTAATACTGCCCTGACTATGGCTCCAGAGTGAAAAGAGGTGCATCATTAGGGATATCAGGGCGCTGGCTAGTCTGTGGTAGAAGAGTGGCTGCAAATAATAAAATAAGGAATTAAAATCGAAACTGAAATAAAAATTAAATAAAATATGAAGACTAAAACTAATAAAATGTTTCAAAATGAAAGGGTAAAAAAAAATTAAAAATGAAAAGGAAATAAAATTTGGGGTGCCTCCCAAAAGCGCTTCTCTTTTATGTAATGAGTCTTCTTAGCTGGACTCATGGTGAAAAGCAAACGGTGGGGATTGACGACCATCCATCCTTCTTCAAAACAAATGGCTTTAAGTATTCGCTAAAAGGGATAATCGTCGACTTCCTCTTCCCGACTGTCAAGCAAGCTGCCAATATGATGGGCAACACTCGCTCCTCGTATAATTGAACGTAGTCATGATGCTGTAGGGGCTCTTCCAATTTGAAAGCTGGAGTTTCAACAATTGGAAGGATCGATGGTTGGGCAATTTCTTCAGGAGTGTCGATGGTTTTCTTCAGTCCCTGGCTTGGTTCACTTGCTAGAAGAAATTCGAGCTCCTCCAAGACTTCTTCATTGGATAACTCGTGCTCATCTTCCATCATCGAAGGGACTTGTGGAAAATCTACCAACAATTCCTCTAATCGCAACTCAAAGATCATCAATCGTACATTCTTGTTGATAGTCTTTCAGAGGAATCATGTTTGCCTCTTCCTTTTCTGGTTCTATCACCATGTTCAAGAAATCGTCCTGCACAGAAGCATCATCGTCAAACATAGTAGATAAACCAGAAAAATTCTCACTTGAACACAAAGTGATGGCGCTCAAATGCTCCTCGGATTCAGTAGCGTTTGATGGAGTTCCCAATTGCTCTTCAACTAGTAACTTGAAGATTAAGCCTACTTGATGCTCTATATTGTTAATCGAGGCTTGTTGATCTTCAAGTATCCTCTCTGTTTGTTGGAATCTATCATCAAGACTTGTAATGAACCTCATCATCAGCTCCTCCGACACTAACTCTTCATCTTGAGTTGAAGGTGCAAGATTAGGCTGCTGATGTGGTTGCTGAGATTCTGGTGGTTCTGGGCCATCTAAGCTCCATCCATAAGGTGAATGAGTGCTCCACTCTTGATCATAGGTGCTTCCATACAAGTTATTTGGCCAACTTCCCATAATATTCACCTGTTCATAGTTATAAGAACAATGAGCAACATCACTATATAATGGACAATCATTACTCAAATGTAACCCACAACAAAATTCACAAAAAAATTGAGATGAAAGGATAGGAGTGGAGAGTTGATCGGTAGCCCTGCAAAATGATTCCACTCGAGCTTCTAAAGATGCACGGGTATCCCAATTGTTAGCACTCTCTTCGTTCCTAATCCCATTTTCCAATGCATCATACAAAGAGTTTGAGTTTAGCATTGAACCTCCTTATCATTCACTATCTGAATCATAAACTTAAACTAAATAAATATGTACAAATAAAATAAGATAAATAAACAAATAAAAATAAAAATCATAAAATAATAAGAAAGAAAAAAAATGGCTAAATTAACAAATAGCAAATTTCACTGTAGTTTTCAAACATTCCCCGGCAACGGCGCCAAAAACTTGATGTGCTACTTCGTGTTAGCTACAATCTAAGGCAGTGTACCTATCGATGAAGTCTAGCACTAATGGCGAGTATCAAGGTCGTATTCCTCGGGAAAGTGAAAGCCCAGAGTTACTCTTTTGTTCTTTGTTATATTAACCTAAAATTAGTGATAAATAATTTCTAAACTAACTAATAGCTACAAGCTAAGTCCTAAGGGAGATGCAAGAGTGATTGATAAACGAAATAACTAAGGCAAGAAGACAAACCCAAAGGGAATCTAAACTAGTTGGCAATCAAACAAAAGATAAAGGATTGGTGAGTCTAATTCTGCTACCCGTGGATGAATTCTTAACCGAGTTCGGTTTCTCTCTCGAGATAACCGAATTCCTAAATCTAATAACCTAAAGTTGGAATCTCTTCCTAACGATTGATTCTTAAATTAGCATTAAGCTTTAATCCGCCTCTATTAAGCTTTGTTAATTCTTAATCCGGCTAGTTAATTATCCTTATCTCTAAGCGATTATTAACCAGTTCTTGCTATTCAAAATTCCAATTGCCAAATGGACTTCTCAATCACACAAAGCAATCTAAACACACAATTCACAACGTCTCATGAATAATGCATTATCTTATTAATATTGAAAGCAAGAAGAATACAAAACTAATCCAACACAATCCAACAATATAATACTAAGCCAACATAGTAAAGAAATCCCAATGGATTTAATCAATCTAGCTAATCATGTTCATTATCAAAATACACAAGAATTCAATTACAACAATGAGCAAAGGTAGAGAAAACCCAATTACACCCTTGGATGAGAGTAAACAGCCCCAAATCCTTTTGCTCCAATTCAATCAATTCTTGTTCCTCTTACTTGATTTGAAAATCAATCAATGAACCTCGCCCAATCTTTGATCTTTGAAGGGAATCCGATTGAAACCTTGTTCCTTAGGGAAAGAATAATTAGGGTTTGGGATGTTCTAACCCTAGCCGCGTTCCTTTTTTTTCCTCTCTTCTTTCTTTTAACTAATTCCCCATGTCGCCGCCAACACGGCCCTGTTCCAAACACGGGATGGTGTTGATGCCCGTGTTACTCTCTGTGGTCGTGCTCCCTAAGAACTTTTTTTTTTATGTTTGATGCACCAACACGGCCGTATTGGTGAACGTGTTGGGAACACGGCCAGTGTTGAAACCAACACGGCCGTGTTCAGCTTCCTCTTGCTCGTACTTAGCTTGTTTCGGCAGCTTCAGCGTCCAATTATGCTCCAATTCTTCCCTTCATCATCCTTTGACTTCTTTTGGACCTAATGCACACAAACATACGCATAGGGTGAGTGTTGGGACCAATTCACATCCAAATGTCCATAAAATCAATCTTAAAAACCCTATTTAGATGTGTGTATTTTATGCACATCAAATAACCCCACACTTAGCTCATTGCTTGTCCTCAAGCAATCAAAAGTAAAATAAGGAAAATAAACCACTAAGGAACAATACTTAAACTGACAGACAAGCTAGAGAGCTCCTGCACATATCCTTAACAAGCGTAAGTCAAACAAAAAGAAACGAAGCAATCAATTCAAGTATCACAACCAAGATGCCAATAATTTGCAAAATACTATCTCAACAAAATTATTCAGAACCAACTCCTCACCAGATTCACTCTAAGTCACTCAAGGTGTTTAAAAGGTAGTGTTTAATTACTCAATGCATCAACTACTGCCTTACTATATACTTGCTCTTAAATCATAATCCTACCACTTATGGAGAGTCAACAACCATGTTAAGAGGTCTTTATAAGGGTTGTAATGGGGATTAGGTAGGGGTAGGTAAATTTGATAAGATGTTGAACCTATGGTGTTCTGTAATGAAATACATGACATGCACACAAGTCACAATAATCACAAGGGGTAAACAATGGATAGTAGTCCAAGGTGGGAAATAGGAATCAAGTCAAAATGTTTAGTTCACTTACTTTCTTTCTTTTCATCACCTTTCCCTCTTATTCTTCTTTTTATATATTTTTCTTCTTTCTTTCTTTTTTCTTTTTTTCTTTTTTTCATAAGGGAAGAACATTCACATAATAGAGTGAATTTATTTTTGGATTATAATACCTTTCCAAGCCTTTAATCCTATATGGACTACATATTATGATAAGGCCCATTTTGTGTGAACCTAATTATAATACAACCCAATCCTAACTAGATCTACTTTGATTTTAGAACTTAATCTCGATTAATGTTGATTAGCCTATTAGACTACAGTTTTCATATTAGATCCAATTTTAAGGCCTAAATTCTATGTGTCCATTTTTTAATTAAGTACTCATGGTAAAATTATCTATTATACATTAAACTATGAAACAAGAAAAATAAAGAATAGAAAGCTATAATAACCCAGCCTACAACTAAAGTTGTAAAGAAAAGCCATAAAACCTAACTACAGTATGCAAAACCAATGAAAGTACATCAAAAACTTGTAAAACGCAAAAAATAGAGAAAAGAGTTGTAGAGTCGATCAACTATATATATATATATATATATATATAGAGTCGATCGGCTCTGGGGCATCCATATTGATTTCTCCGATTTTCTATCTATTCCTCATATTCTAGAGCTGATTTTAAGATGCACAAATAGTAAAAAAAAACTATTAGAATATGAAGTAAAATAAAATAAAATGAAACAAAAGTAGCAAATAACAATTGATTGAGCCATAAACCTTAAAAACTGAAAACATAGTAAACAAAGATGGCAGATTAATCATATAAGCCTGATAAACTAATTTGATTACAAAAACATAATGAAAATAGAAATCTAATCATGTAATCTTATGCATGTGATTAATCAAATTCTAAAACCCTAATGTTGGCATATTATCAAATTTCAAAATCTTAATATTCTTATTATCAGATTCCATAACCCAATAAATAAGTAACATGCAAATTCATAGGAAACCCTAATTTAATCATATTAATCATAAAAATAAAAATAAAGAGGTAACCCTAATCATGTTTCTAAGAAAAAGTACAAAAAATGAGAAAACCAGTTTAGAGTGATGTTGACGATGATGGATGCATGTTGGGGAACCCTCAGGTTATCATTGTAGTTGATGATACTGCAAGTCTCAAGTGATGAAGAAGTAGTTGAATCAAAGATTGGTTGGGAATCCAGTACTGGATGTGGTAATGGGAGACTTTTGTTAACTTCAAAAAAGTTTCCAAAAACCAATTCTTTCTTAGTGGTCTTCTAAAATCCATGATTATAGTCAATTTTCTAGAATCTATATCTGGATGTAAAAGTTTCAAGAAAAAATGACATTAAAGGTGAAAACCCTAATCGGTATTATGTAGAGCCGGTCGGCTGTGCATTAAGCCTATTGGCTCTACGCAGATCTAATTGGCTCTATACATGGGAAGTTTGACAAAAATCTATATTTAAGTCCATGAACTTGCAAAATCCATCGTTTTGACCCTCAAACCTTATTTTTCTTAACAATTAACTCCATATTGATTTTGAAAAAGGTAGTTTTGTTAGATTAAGCTCAACCCTAACCTTGGATTCACCCGTCCTTCGTCTCCGTGACTCGAGAAGGCAGTAACTTTCACCATAGAATTTTTTATGATTCTCTCGATATCTAGATCTGGAAAACGGGTGCTGAGAGCTGCCCTCGGTTTTTCAAAACTTATGAACATGCAATGTGTTTAAGTAAATTAAGACAAATCATAATATCAAGGATGTGGCAAGAGGATAACACTGTAAGCTTTAGAAGCCACACCTCATAAGCTCTAAGTTGGATCATTGATTTGATGTAAGGATCATGCCCTCTTGATTTTTTGAGGACTTTGCATGCATAGGTTGAGGCCTTCGCCTGCTTAGTTTGAGGGCCTTCGCCTGTTATCTAGAAACCACATCCACTGATTTGGGAACCACGTATGTTGATTTCATGATTGCAAAAATTCACTCTAGCTACTTCGGGTTGATTCAATAATTTTTCATTTTTGGGTACTTTTAGCTAGAATTTCCTGCCTTGGTGTACGGTCTAATTCATTTTGATGCCCTTTGGAAGCTATACTGGTATTTGACCCACTCAGGGACTAAAATGTACTTTTGATGGGTTAAGGACTAAACTTGTAATTTTCATGAAGCTTTTACTGTGAGATGCCTGGCCTTCTATGTGTCTTCTGAGGATTTGCATCAACTTCTTTTGGATTAAAATACAATTTTGATAAATCGAGGACCTAAATAACATTTTTACCCTTTCTAAGACATACATATATCCTTATATCCATTATTCATTCACTTCATCCATTTTCCTTTAGTTTTCTCTCTCAAACTCTTTTTCACTCTTCTTGTGATTTTTCCCTCATTCTTTATTAAATTCCATGAAATCAGTCTTGAAATGTCGAGTTCTTTATCAAGGCTTGCTGGACGTACCCCAATTGCATCGAATTGGGAGTTTTCTTCTCCAATTTCTAGCTAAAACAATCTTGGGCTTGTGAAGGGAGTTCTTCTACAAGATTAGGTGGATGTGCTCGTGAGTGGTTTGACGAGCTCCCTAGCTTAGTCCAGGCTAGGATCGGAGATACCAACTTTTGTCGGTTCATAATCACACTCCCGTCTATCACTAGGAGGGTTGACCATACTTTTGTCTATGCCTTGCTCAAGAGGTGGATGGACACTTATACCTTCCATACCCTAGTTGATGAACTGACGCTCTCCCTTATTTCCTTTTCCACTATCACAAGCATCAATTTCTTCGGTGCACCCGTGCCATTTGACGGTATGATCCACAATTAGCACTTCGACGTTCGGGAGCGCTTCATTACTAATTTGCTCTAGTCACTATTGGGGCTTTGTTCCTCAGAATTCTTAGGAGGTTGATTTGATTAGTGAGTAGAGGAATTCACTAAACTTTCACTACTTAACCCCATTGCAGGATTTGGATCAAGTTCAACTGGGGATCTGCAGCTCTCGTATGGTTATATCACAAAATGGATGTTACTATCCAAGGTAGTAAATGACTTGCTATTTCTCTCACGCGATCCATGTAAGTTATGCTTTGACTTCTTTTCCTTATTTTCTTATAAACATAATGAATGATGATTCTTGTTTTGTAGGTTTAGGCCTTGGAGATTGGTCTTTTGGTAGGCTCACAGCCCATCTGCACCTCATGGGCTTTCCC
This sequence comes from Ricinus communis, assembly GCF_019578655.1. Taxonomy (NCBI): domain Eukaryota; kingdom Viridiplantae; phylum Streptophyta; class Magnoliopsida; order Malpighiales; family Euphorbiaceae; genus Ricinus; species Ricinus communis. The sequence goes on along the minus strand of NC_063263.1, from coordinate 26,168,793 downwards.
TCGCTTGAGTCGCTTGGGCTCGAGCAGGATCGTCATATTAGAGTGTGCTCAGGTTCACGTGCACTGCATGTGGATTAACAACTTGACTTAAGACAAGGTAGGCACAATTATTACTCATATTCGTGCTTCATTTACATAGTTATTACTCATAGTTATTTACCTTTCTAGTTTGTAGACTCGAGGTGATTGGCTAGGGGAGCACTACCAGTGAGACTCCTACATGCTATCTACAGTTTATCTTGAGCAGAAGAGGATCCTGCTGACCAGACCCGCCTTTCGGGCATGGTACTTAGGAGAGAGGATCTATGGGTAGGAGCAAGATCCTAGCAAGCACCGAGTTCCCTTATCTCCTCCTCTTTCTATGTTCTAGACAGTGGACCTTGCTAGTGAGGAGCTAGCAGAGTGTTTGAGAGGGTCTGATGAGCCTGAGGATCTCACCATCCCATCTCGGCAAACAAATTACACTTCCTTCATCCTTCAGTTATTAGGGACTATGCGTTTAGGTGACGATGTCATAACTCAAGTATTTTTTTTGGATTTAATTGGAATTCTTCTTTATATATCATGCTTTCTTAATTATTTATTTACAGTTCCTCCATCAGGCTCCTACTGCTTGTGAACCAACCAAAGGGCGATTTGCCCGACATTTCAAGCCTTCCCACATCACAGGCTCCTCTACTGGTGCTACCTCCGAAGCACCTCCCACAGCCATATCTGATGTGGTTCCCGGGGAGCATTTCATTCCCTCTAGATCTAATGGTCTAGTACTAGAGCCCTTACGGTGTGACGGAGCACCGGCTTGCCATGGATTATTGCCTCCCTCCTGAATTCACTCCAAACACTTGCGCACATGTAAGTTACTCTTCTCTTTTATGTTTTCACATCTTTTCTTTCCTGAAAAGTTAATGACATATTATGCAAATAACCGTATAGGTTTAGAAGGATCAGTTCAAGTACGTACATCGATTGGTCGGTGCAGTGAGGAGGCAATTCTTTGTCCTTGGCGAGGACTGGCAGTTAAGAAAATTACTTATGTAATATAACATGCATGCATGTATGCATTAACTAATTTCTTTTTAGGTTTTCATCAGATGGACTTTGAAGCCTTACAAAGGCAAGTGGATAACTGGTAGCATAGATCGATGCTTAGCAATGTCGGATTGACACTTTGACAATTCAGCTATCGACCTTGCGGACCTAGGGAATGGACACCAACTCGTATGATAGGATGAGGGATGAAGAGAGAACCCTAACTTTTGATCTTGCTTTGACTCTTGTAGACTTTTGACTTTTTGAAGATATATAAAATCATGATTTTTGCTTTTGAATTACTTTCATTTATTATTGCATTTGTATGAGCTTCTGTGCATCGAAAACCAAATGAGCACCCGAAAAATTATCAAAGCTGGCTAAAAATTGCACCCGGAGGCCATACAACCGATTGGCTATGTGCTCAGCAAATTTGGCTATGTACGCAGCTAATTGGTTATGCATAATGCCGATCGGATCTGCAGTTGCGGAGTTCGAATCAAACACTAATTTGAGGCCTATATATATCCATAAGTCCCCTCACTTCCTCACATGCGATTTCATACTTCAAAAAGCAAAAAATATGTCTAAAAAAAGAGTGCTAAAAGCCTGCAAACTCTCTTCAAAACCCTAATAGGTCATGATTGAATTAAACTGGGGAAATTCCATCTTTCATCTTTCAAGGCCATGCAACACACCAAACTTTTAATTGTGGCTTTCCTCATTTTGCTATCAACTTTTGGTGCCCAAGGGACCATGTGTTTAAATTTAATAGGCAAGAGTTATGCCTCATGATTATAGAATGCTCTGCTATTCTTGGTGTCCCTATGGATTCTACATATCCCATTGCCTGCCAAAACTCAATGAGCCTTTTCCTAGCAAATTGGTGGAATTATTCGACATGCCTCAGCTAAAGTACTTTTTCATTCTGTTGATGTGTACATTACCCTTACTTTGTTGATTTCTTATGTGAGAAGAAGGAAGAGGGACACCTTCTTGGATTCGGATGCTGGGCTTTTTGCCTTTATGCTCAATTTCTGCTAGTTTCTCCTTAAAAAGAGAGATATATCAAAATTGCTAACATTATCGACTAGGTGAAACATGGAGCAGATCCAATTCCATTCATCTTGGCTGAAACCATCATTGGGTTAGACATGTATAAAATCTATCAGCGATTTAGTGGCAGCCTCATTCTCTTATAGGTACACAACCAAATCTTTTTTCTTTTACTATTTTCATTTTCTCCCTTAATTTTTGCCTAAGCCGCCCTTTCAAGTTTTTGACTTAGCAAACTTTATTTTTGCCTAAGCCACCCTTTTCAAGTTTTCAACTTAACTTATCTTTTCCTTCATTTTCTTTTCTTATTTTCTCTTTTTGAAGATTTGGTTGCGAGAGAAGCTTTAAATATTGGCCATCCCAAGGAATATCGACAAGTATGAGCCAAAGCACGTGCAAACTCGAACTGTTGTTACCCCACAGGATCATGATGGCTGGGTTTCCTAGATGAAAGCCATTCCTAACACACTCATTCGCTGGACTTGCCCTTGGTATAGAATCAAGCATGTCACACTCATGGTGTATGGTGACTGTGTACCCTTACCTGTACTACAAGCATCCACCTTTTACAAACCTTTGAGACTTTGCTGCCAGTATGAGTAGAAGTAACGAATCTTGAAATTCCCACCTGAATTTGAAGGCTTCCTACTCAGACTGGATTTCTTGGATAAGATCAAGAGACTTTGGCCCCATCGAGACATAGAGCGAAACCTTGACTTCAAGGGTGATCTAGCCAGTGATGACAACTTCAAGGCTTGGTTTCAGCTTCATATTTCCACTTCTCCCGATTTTGCCCAATTTAAGAGGACTCGAGAATTAGTTGCTCTATCTAGGGACGCAGATATGAAGAGAAGAAGAAGATAAAAATTATGCTTCTTTTAGCTCTCATTTATTCTGCTTAGAGCTTTTGTCCTTGTTTTACTTTTAGTTAGTATGTAGAGTGGTAAACAGACATATATATGTTTGATAACAATTCTAAACAATTTATTCATTTAGTAAAAGCCTAGATAGGTACATTTTGATTTCTCAAGATATAACTCCTATTATCAGCTAGTCTTTTCAAATTTAGTAGTTGATTATTTTCTATCTTACTGCCTTTACTTTTGCTTGACCAGCCTTCTCAGGTTTTCCGACCAGTAGGCTATTTTTCCTACTATTTTTCTATTTTTATACATAGTATTTTTTGAGACGATATAAGTTGATTAGTTCAGTGAACTTGTTCCCCTCTAGGTCTGATATCTTAGCATAGTATTTTTTACCAAGTACGGGCCTTCCTAATTTGGCCTGAACTTCCCTCTAGAGTCGAATGTACTAGGTCTTGTATGCTTCAATACTAGATCATCAGCTCTAATTTTTCCTAACTTTACTTTTTTGTTGAATGCCCTAGCTATCCTTTTCTAATACAACTGCATGTGGTATAAGGCTTTCATCATTTTCTTATCAACTAAAGCCAATTGTTGTTGTCTTTACTCGACCCATTGGTATTCTAGTATTTAAGTCTCTAATACAACTCTCAAAGACTTCAATTCTAACTCAACCGGAAAAACTGATTCAGTCCCATAAACCATAGAGTATGTGTTTGCCCATTCAATCTTTGTTCGTTGTACGATATCCCTAAAGTGCAAAGGATAGCCGAAATGACCAATCCTTGTAATTCTAGACCATCTTTGAAAGTATTTTCTTCAAGTTCTTGTTGGATGCCTCTAATACTCCATTCACCTGAGGTTTATATAGAGAAGATCTGTGATGATTGATCTTATATTCCGCTAGCAGGTCCGTTGTCTTACCTATGAACTGTATTCCATTATTTGTCACACATGATGTGGGACCCTATATCTGCAAATCAGATTACTTTTTATAAATCTGGCCATCTGTCTTGCCCCCATGATGGTGAATGACTTGGCTTTGACCCATTTTAGTCAATTGCTACAGCTATGAACCTGTGATCGTTCGAGGGAGGTTTTCTTTCTCTAATAATGTCGATCCCTCAAGCTGTAAAGGGCCAAGGAGACATTAGGTTGTGTAGCTCGGTCGGAGGTATGTGACTTAGGTCACTGTACAACTGGCATTCATAGCATTTCGTTACCAATGCTATATAATTATTTTCCATTGTTAACCAATAATAACCTTGCAGCATGATCTTCTTGGTTAACACGAGGTTGTTTATATATGGCCTGCATATTCCTTTGTGCATTTCTTTCATCACTACTGGAGCTTCTATTTTAGTCACACATCGGAGCTGTACACCCGACTTCTAGCTTGAATTTGCAATGCGTATCTTTCCCTAGCATTCGCTTCTTCTGGATATTCCCTATTTTCTATGAACCTCTTTAGGTCATAGAACCATGGCTTTTTTTCTAGTCCTATCTGAACTTTCATTATCTTATCCCCTTGATAACAAGGTGCACTCAATTTCACAATCACCAAAGGTTTCATTGAAAGCTGTAAGGGATTGACCTACATAGATGACAAGCTAGCCAACGCATTTGCCATCTGATTCTCGTCTCGAGGCAAGTGTACAAAGGAACACTTAGAAAAATTGCACACTAAAGACCTGAGATGACAAAATGGCATGCTCCAACCAACCACCCTCAAGAACTAAGCTAACCCTAATGCACCCGGTTATAAACCCAACACCTACTGCAAATTCCGCCCAGCACCTGGCCACCATACAAACAGTTGCATCTGGCTTAAACATGAAATTCAATACCTTATTGAAGCTGGAAAATTGATTGACCCAGAGCAACCCAGTACTAGAAGAAACCTCCTACTGAATTACAACAACGCACTGCCCTAAAACCAAGTGTCCATCATCACCCCTGACTTTAGCAAAGAGCAGGTCATGAACTTTTTTCAAGACATATCCCAACCCGAATTGGAGCCACAACAATGGCCAAATAGCTTACAAAAAACCTTTACCGAGTGGGAGGCATCACTATCTGTGGTGTTCCAATGCCTAAAATGGAGCAAGAAACTCAAGCCCTAATTATCATTAAGCAGTCTTACTCCTCATAATGACCAGCATTGTGGCTATCCCTAGGTTTCCTAGCATGAAACAGATCAGTGTAACTGTCTGAAGCACGAGATTCTAGACTTGATAGGTTACGGGGAATGGCAAGTGAAGCAATTTCCTTAGTATGAATGTGAAGACCTGCTAGGGTAGCCCTCGGGCGAATTTGATTTCAAAGTTCGTTATTCGAGGCCTCATTCGATTGACATTCAAATTGAGGATATTGTTCCAAGTGCTTAGGGATTAGATAATGATTAAGTGACCGGTGAGCCTTGTCTTTTAGAGTTTTGGAAAGAGGCTGAAAAGAAGTCGGTAATGGCCATTGACATCTGTTTCAGCTCTGGGGATCAGTGTGAAGGCCAAGATACTAGGGTAAAGGATATTTGGGCACATAGTGACTCTGACAAAGAAGTCGAGCCAATGGATAAGGGTGAAGATGTGGGGGTACAAGAACTAAAGCAAGTTGAAAAGGCACCTAAAGATAGGGATAAAGGGTTGCTAGCGTAGCTAAAAAAAGATAAGAAGATGACTGACATCTGGGAGCTGCTGATGCACTCATTAGATTATAGAAAGGCTATAATGCAGGTCTTGTCCGGTATAAGTATTAGCACAGCAACCACCCCCGAGGAGACGTTAATTGATAAAACTACCAGGATGATCACTTTCTCGGACGAAGACCTAAAACTCGAGGGAAGAATCCACAATGAGATAAAGCAGTAGAGGTGAAAGGGAAAAGGACCCTATATGTGATGGTGAATGATGGGTCAGCCATCGACGTGTGTCCTCTCACATACTCCCTAAGTTGGGGATGTGTCCTCTCATATACTCCTTAAGTTGGGGATGATTGTGAAAGACTTGAAACCATCAGATATGGTTATAAGAGCCTACGACAAAATGAAGAGAGGCATTGAAGGGACATTTTTGGCGCTAGTAAAAATATTGAATCCTGGGTGGAATTTATTATCTCAGATATCCCAGTAATCTTTGCTTTGTTAATGGGTAGGCTATGGTTTCATGCTAAGAGTCCCTTTCACTATACATTAAAAGGTCGAGTTCCCTCATGAAGGAAAAATAGTGACTATCAACGCCGAATATGGTAAGGTTGTCTAAGCCATTGAAGAAGCTATCAAGGAGCTGGAAGCCTCTATTGGACTCAAAGTTGTTATTCTCTATAAGGACTATATGGATCTTAAAGTAGCCATCATATTCAAGAAGATGGACTTCATGCTTGGAATAGGACTAGGAAAGAACTAACAGGATATCGCAGAGCTACCAGACTTCAAAGGTCAAAAAAACTCGACACGAGCTAGGTTACCATGAGGATGAAGATGAGGCAAAACCAAAGGGTAAGACTCTAAAAGATGTATTTGTCCAGGAGTAGAAGCCCTACTCTAGGGAGCCCGAACCTGTTACAGTAGTTGGGACTGAGATGCTAGTATTTGAGATATTCAAGAATCTGATCAATGACAGGATGGTTGAGTTGAGCACTAATAAGGTCCGTGAGAAAGTCTTCATTAAGGTAGAAGAGCTGAAGCTGGAAGAGTTCATCTCCCTGTCTGAAAAGTTGAGTCAACAAGAGCTAGATGCTCTAATAGATGAGCATATTATTGATGTATTTTATGATGATGTAATCACGTCTGATCTTTATAAGGATGATGTTTCTTTTATTTCTAAGATTAATGATATAAACTCCGAGTTTGCTTACTTGTGTGATGTTTTTGCTGATCATAGTGTGCATTTTAATAGTCATGATATGTGCATGTTTGACATTAATTCCATTCAAATTGATTCATTTAATTTAGGCATAGATGAAAATCCCAGGAATATTACGATAGCTCATGATATAACTGTTGAGGAGATGAGCACTGTCAGAAAGTTTTTGACAAGATTAAAGAGTATTTGATGAGACCACCAGTATTGAAGCCTTCGCAGGATGGTAAGCCATTGATTTTATACTTAGCTTTAGAAAATTTAGCTATAAGAAAATGGTAACACATTGTAGGCCTAATGACGTGGAGCATGCGCTCTACTATCTTAGTAAGAAATTGCTGCTTTATGAGTCAAAGTATAACCTCATGGAGAAGACATGTTTAGCCATCATATGTGCTATAAGGAAATTAAGATACTATTTTTAGTATAATAAGGTCTAAGCTATTCTAAAAATAGACCCGCTAAAGTATCTGTTCGAAGCTCTGTCTCTTATAAGAAAGCTGGCAAGATGTTAGTGCTCCTAACAGAGTTTGACATCGAGTATGTTGCTGATGTGCATCATTTTATACATGTTTATATGCCCAATTACTTCCATTTTTGTGCATAGTTATCTTGTTTTATGCCAGAATCACCTGTGTTTTGGTTCCTTTCATGTTTCAAGTGATTATCGATAGATATTATCAGTAGTCAAGAGAAATACGCGCAAATACGGACCATAATCCATTAAAACTGAGCAAGGAAGATGGGCATGAGCTGTCAAATGCGGAGGTATTAGAGCAGCTTGAATTTTGGTTAGCACACGAGCCAAGCGACAATACTAGGAAGTTTCGTGAGATTGACAGGGTAGGTGTGAATCAGTTGAGAGCATCACTTGAGGACCTACCAGTCCTCGAGTTGAATGATCTTCCACAACATCTCAACTATGCAAATCTGGATGAGGATATCAGCTTTCCTGTCAGTCTAGCAGCGGACTTTACACCTGAGGAGAGGGAGATGCCTTTACCCTTTCTAAGGAAGTACCTACAGGGGTTTGCTTGGAAAAATGCTGACAATCCAAGGATTAGCCTCACTTATTGCTCAATCCACATTCTTATAGACGACATCAATAACGTGGTGATTGGACCGCAGAGCAAGCTAAACCCGTATAAGAAAGGAGGGGTTACCGAGTCTAGCTAAATGACTCGAGACAAAAAGAAGCGCTTTTAGGAGGCCCCCCAGATTTTATTTTATGTTTTAACATTTTATTTTTTTGAGTTTTGAAACATTTCTCTTAGTTTTAGTTTTCATATTTTATTTAATTTTTATTTTCAATTTCTGTTATTTCTTTACTTTTCATTTTCAGCTCCTGCCGAGGACCCACCGAATTTCCACTCCATCAGCCTCGACAGATGATTAAGGCATCCCCTCTAGATCTTCTTTTTATTTTCTATGTTGATTTACTTTATTTTCTATGTTGATTTACTTTATTTTTCATACATGTTATCTACCTAGATACTATTGATTTTACTTTCATTATTTGTACATCCCATGCGGGGTACCTGATGGGTTCTTTATGCAACCTACACCTAAGGCAGTGAACCTACCGATGCAGCCTAGCACTAGTGAGTATCAAGGTCGTATCCCTGGAGATCGGGTGAACCTAGAGTTACTACTGCTTGCTATGTTATCTAGTCTGAAATAGGATGTGAAAGTTCTAACATACCAGCTAATGGTTATGAGTGCAATTAAGTAAATGAAGGACAACAATGGAAAATTAAAAGACAATTGTAAAGAGAGAAATAAATCCAAAAGGGAGCCTAAGTGATGGAATTCTAAAGATGAATTTTATGGATTGCCGATCTTGCTTACCCGCGTTTTAAATCCCGACCGAATCCCTGCCTCTCTCGAGCTTACCGGATTCCTAAACCTGCACTAACCTAATGGAATCTCTTCCTATCAGATTACTACAAATTAGCATTAAGTATGATTTAAGACTATTAAGAGTTGTTAGTTCTTAATCCGGCGAGTAAATCAACCTCATCTCTAAGTGTTAACTACCAGTCCTTACTATTCAAAATCCAGTTGTAACAAGCATTTCTCAAATGTCAAGAAACAACCTAATAAACAATTAATCCAACGTCTCAAATTAATTGCATCAAACTTTTATTACTGAATAGCAAGAAGATTGCAAGAATGACAATTATAAAAAACTAACAATTAAGCATAATCCATCAACAAAGGTGAACCCTAATGGATTCAAAAGATCTAGCTGCTCATGTTCATAGTCAAAGCAATTAAAGAACAAAATAAGGAAAAACAAATTAAAGGTATGTACACCCTTCTCTTTCAAGCTGAATGAGAAACCCTAAATTTGCAAATTCAAAATCTCAAACCCTAGTTGCCTCTTGAATGCTCCCAAAGTTTGTCTTGATCTTCAATTCGATGTTGGAATAAGTGGAATTCCCCTTCAATTGATGAAAATAGATCTCCAGTCTACAATTGAGGTATAGGAAACATTTGATTAAGTGTGTGTCTTGGAATTGAGTCCAAAAATCGTCTTTTTTTATTAGAATCCAAAATCGCCTATATAGTTGATTCAAGACGGCCGAGTCCAGCGTCAACTGTGGAGTCTCACAGGCCGAGCCACCACAGGCCGTGCCTGGCGGTATGATCCACCACAGGCCGTGTTGGAGGCCGTGGTGGCTACTAAGGCGTCAAATGGCACAATTGGGGATAGCCTCTTGATAATTCAGCACGGCCGGAGTCCAGCCGTGCTCAACCCTCGGTGCTTGTTCTCGCCCAATTTGATGGATTTTGCTCCGTAATCCCATCGATTTCCCTCGACATCGATGGTGTCCTTCGAAATGACTCGAAATGAAAAGGGAAACAAAAGACAGTGATTCTAGCATAAAACGGGATAATCATGCATAAAAATGTGAACAATCGGGCATGAAAACATGTATAGTATGATGCTTATCAAATTACCCCATGCTTAAACTTTTGCTTGTCCTCAAGCAATTTACAACTCACTCCTCAAAAGATATCAAATAACTCAATCAACTGCATTGCAGGAGGTTAGCTCAAAATAAATTTCAAAACTCAGAATGATTTTTCCCAAAATCCCCAAATCACTAAATCCTTAAGAGAAATAGCAAACTTAATAAAGTTGCTAAAGTTAAAATGATAAACCATCTAAATTAAGAAATTGAGAATCATGCCTCACAAGATATCACTCAAAACACACAGGTGTATATAGGTGAAAGAAGATCGCTAAGCTCTCAACGCAAAAATACAGAAAAAGTGCTTACCATAGGCTTGCTTATGGATTCAATCTCCACTACTACGAAATAATCAATATTCATGATCAAAGGGTCTTGAGCCAGGTTGTAATGGGGTTAAGGTAAGGTACGTATAAATATGGAAAGTAGGCTACAAGTTGCTGGAAGTTAAGCAAGTAATGCAAGAAAGTAATGAAGGATCAAGTGCTGTACCAAAATGAACACTAAGTTGCTCTAAAAATAAGATGATGCTCGAAATGAACTAAATTAATACTTTCTACTTTTTTTTTGTTTTTTTTTTTTTTTTTTTGTTTTTTTTTATATATAAATATATATACTATGTATATATATTACAACAGCTTATGTAGGAGTTGTTGGTTATTGACACATACAATAATTGAAGGAAGCATCTATGAAAAATCTAGCAACTTAGTGAAATATATGAATGCAGATTGATCCAAAGTAAAATGCAAGTATAACTTATATAATTTCCAAAGCAACAATGGTAGAAAGAATGGTCAAATGAATAGAAGTGATAAGATGAGTGTCACCGTTATTATTGTCAAGAAATGAATGGCTAAGGCTCAAAATTGGTTCACTAAGGGAAAAATAGGGTTAGGCTTTTTTTTTTGGCCAAATTGTGTAAATCCTAAGTGCCCAAATCATCTCACGATTATTGACAATTCATGTAATTTCAACAGACATCGAAAGCAAGTTCTAAACAGAGATTCCGAAATGCTCACTAATGAAGGAAAAGGGAGCATAATAGTGATGCACCAATTGGCTCAAAATCTCACCATTTGAGTGATTTAAAATTGCATGAATTCTCAACCCAAAGTTTAAATAGTCAATCACAATAATAAGCAGTAATATTAATAAAGTGTTCTATATCTACGATAAAGTAATATGGAAGAATTAAGGAAAAATACCAGTTTTACCTGGCTGGATTGTAGTTGAGAGATTTATTCATTGCCTTCTTCCGAACAAGGTTCGATAAAAGCTATAAGGGAATCCATTCAAAGGAGAAAAAAAGTCATCAACTACTTAATTAAAACAAAACTCAAGATAGGCACAACATCGGTAGGTCCCTACCCCACATTTTAGTATAACACTATCCACAGTGTTAGAGAGATTTAGACTGAGGAAGCATATGATTCACACATTATGGTTATGGAAGATCATGCTGAAATTTTTTTTTTTTTTGTTTTTTTTTTTGTTTTTTCTTTTTAATTAAAAAACTATAATGTTCTACTTAACATAAACAAACAAGTGCAAGGAAATAACATAAAAGTAAACAAGCTACAAGCAAGAAAGTAAAAGGAGATAACAAATTGAAAGAAAGAAAAAGAAAAAAAATAAAAAAAAATAAAAAAATAAAGAAAAAGGATGGAGGAAAATATCACAAATTTTTTTCTTTCCGCTAGGAGTCTGCTGACGGTGTATCCTCACCGGTTGGATCTGCCGAAGTTGGGGTGGAAATTTGCCGAGGGAGGTTGCGGTGGTGGATCGGTCTCAGAAGCATGTCGCCAAATCGAACTCCATATCATCAATGAGCCGTTGATTTTGTGCTCCGACCTCTTGCATCTTTTGAATCCGCACTACTATGAAGTCCGCCCTGGGTGGCCTGCCTATCTAAACCACTCGGGAATTGTTGAAGTGTAATCGCTCAAATCGCCTAACTGTGCCTTCGTTTCTTCTTGAAACCGCATAAACTCGCTAGCATCGGCCGTCAGATCGCAGACTGATCTAGACCACGGCCAAAGCACCGATCCGACGCTCGATGGCTCTACCGAATGAGAGGATGAGGCTCCAGATGAAGGCATAAACACTCTAGCTGGGTTAGGAATCCTAACATCCGGAATCCCAGCCGACGGATGTTGGGCTCCTCTAGCCGCTGCCTCTCTAGCTTCCCTGACTATTGTGCTCACGAGCCTATATTCAATACCATGTGGATGTCTAGTGGCCGTGATCATCCTGCATGTTGATCATTTGTCCGATCCCTAGTGGTGTCATGTCACCAATATTTGAAAGTCTGATAGACAATCGTCCAATACATCTAGTCTCTTAGCTAACCTAGTCACATACGGACCGAAACAACAATGCATCTTCTTCTGAGCGTCTACTATAAATGAACGGACTTGGCGAGCCAATAAATATCCCAAGTCTAGCTTCTTCCGATGTTGCATAGCCTAGAGAATAAAGACATCACCAGGTGATCGCCCCAAACCGCCCCTACCAGAATGGTGTAAGCTAGTAGGGTATGAATGTAGCGGAGATGGTCCTAGAGGCTAGATGCCTTAGACCGCTTGGGTAGTATGTTTCCTACCTCATTACCAATGAATCCCACATGGCGTCATATGAAATTGGATGGATGTAGAGACAACCCCGATACTCCTCCCCCGAGATTTCTTGTTCACCCATAATCCCAAATGCATTCCAAATTGTGGGACCGACATCGAGAACTCCCTTCCCCAAGCCTAAAATAAATTACATCAGCCGATGCCAGCCAGGATCCGTCACAGGAAGAAGGTGCCGAGGAACTCGATCGTAAGCTCACGGTAGGTTGGCTCAATGATGTCAAAGAATCTCGCATATGGCGTAGTCTCGACCGGTGTGCACATCTTGAGCCAATCCCACTCTCTGTGGATGTGAAGTCTATGCAACGGCCCGCCATCACTTGCTTCCATCTCATGACTTGGAATCTACTTTCATTGTCCGCATTAGGGAATGTCCACAATGGATGACGGCCAGTGTGGATGGATTCACAGCAGTGCTCTCCGAGGTCGGACTATTTGCTGTGGTGGTGGAGGTGGAAGTGTTGGTGCCGGTTCGTGCCGTGGAGGAAGACGTTCCTTCACCACGCGATCGCTTATCGGTACGCCGCTTCAGCTTGCTTTCTACGAGATTTATCACGGTCCGTCATATCACCTAATGCAACGAATTATTAGTTTTTGTAAAAATTCAAGTTAATGAAAGAAATAATCTACCGAATCAACAAAGATAATGATTATACTTGACTAACCAAAACTTGTATAAACTAATAAACCGATATATATCAATCCAATTTATCATGAACCAGCAATTGCAATTTAAATCTAAACATTATTCATGCTTTGCATGTCAGAGGCACATTTTATTTCCACCAAAACCCCACAGTTATTAATTTCATAACCAACTACACCACAAACACAACAACTAATGTAGATTAACCTAACCAAGGTCATATAGTTACACTATAGAGCCACCAAAATATCCTAGCATGTCCTAACAAAAGTATATGTCTAAAATAGAAGTGAAATCATAATAATAAAATAAAAAAAAATAAAATAAAAAATAAAATAAAATATAATGCAACAAATGAAGGGACTTACCTGAGTTCGCTTAAGAAAGTGAGAAGGGTGAGATAGGGGTATAAGAACAACACCTTTGAGCTAAGAAAAACAAAAGGGAAGCAAAATTTCGGAGGCCTCCAATTCTTATAGGCACGGTCTCGACGGGTGAGGGTAAGGTCAGGCTGACAAGACGGCTAGGACTCACCTGCGGCCGATCCTTTAGCCTTCTTTGATGCTCCTGGCACGCAGATTGCACGGCCGTGCTTCCCAAAGACGGCTAAGGGTTGTGTCCCGTGCCTTCTAAACTGTGACAATTGCTCTTTATCCTTCAACACGGTCTTGACTCGGCCGCGTTTCATCAAAGATGGCCTCGTGATTTGATGGCCACGGAAACCGTGGGTGAAACGGAGTTTTTCTAGGCTTGCCTTTTGCCGACTCGAGTCGCCTTGCCCCCATACCTATAATTAACACATATGCATGTAATTAGATCATTAAACAAGTAGATATGGTCAAACGGAAGAGTTTGTCCTCTTCGATTCTATAAGTCCGAAAAATTAAAATTAACCTAATTATTTTTAAGCAACTATAATAAAGTCAAATGAAAATAATGAAACAATCACAACTAATTAAAAACATGAAAGTATAATCCAAGTCGAATGTACAGAAGTGCTTATTTGCAGAGTCTTAAGCGTGACCCATTCGGATCACCCTTTCTGTGCATACAAAGCCAGGTCAACTCGTTGCTCACTATCCAACGAGTTACAATGATATCGCTTTAGCCGATGGCCGTTCACTTTGAAGTTCCCCTTCTCTGGATGATGCAACTCTACCACTCCATATGGAAAGACTTGTCCGATCTGAAATGGTCCAGACCAACGAGTCTGTAGCTTTCTGGGAAACAGACGAAGGCGAGAGTTGTAAAGCAACACTCGATCCCCAACCTGAAATTCCTTAGGCTCACGAATCCTTTGATCATGCCATTTCTTAGTCCTTGCTTTTTAAGTTGAGGAGTTTTCGACACTACCGGGCGCCACTCATCTAGCTCACTCACCGCCATTGCCGCCTCCCACCGCATAATCAATATCAAAGTTACAAGTTCTAAGGGCCCAAAGTGCCCTATGCTCTAACTCAATGTGCAAATGACATGACTTTCCATAAACAAGGCGATAGGGCGTAAAACCTATAGATGTCCTAAAAGCGATTCTAAACGCCCATAATGCATCATCTAACTTAAGAGTCCAGTCTTCCCACCGGTACTAATCTGCCTCTCTAAAATACGTTTAATACCCCTATTAGTTACCTCAACCCGCCCCACTAGTCCTGGGGGTGATAGGGAGTAGAGAACCGATGAGTAACTCCGCATCGCTTAAGTACTTTCTCTAATTGGGTGTTGCGAAATGTGTTCCTCTATCACTAATAAGCGCCCCTAGGTATGCCAAACCTAGCAAACAATCGCTTAAGGAACCCTGCAGACAACCCTAGCATCATCATGGCTACACCGAGCTTAAGGCCACTTAGAGAAATATTCAACAAAGAACTGAATGTACTTATTACCATACCAAGAGGGAAAGGGTCCCATGAAGTCGATGCCCCGTGACATCAAAAATCTCAACGACTTGCACACTGGTTTGGGGCATCTCATCACGAGAAGAGATATTACTTGCTACCGGCAAGGGTCACAAACCTTAACAAATTTCCGTGCATCTTGGAAGAGCGTAGGCCAATAGAATCCCGCCTCTAGCACCTTCCCTCGCAGATGGTTTGCCGCTTGATGACCTCCAAAGGTCCCTCATGGCATTGCTTCAATATTTGGAGAGTCTCCTCGCCATATACACAACGGCAAATCACCCGATCCGCACATACTTTGAACAAAAGGGATCTTCCCAAATATAGTATTTCAAATCAAATAAGAATTTCTTCTTTCGACACGTCATACCCTTTGGTAGAACCCTAGCAACCAAATAGTTAGCATAATCGGGAAAACCAGGAGTATCGTTGTATACCGAGTGACATACAAATGTTCTTCCGGAAATCGATCATTTATGGTCGCCCCATCAAGTGCATCTAAGTGAGGATTTTCCAATCTCGATAAATGGTTCACGCCGGATTCTCCGCGCCCTTCTTATCCTTGATCTCGACGTCAAATTCCTCAGAATAAAAGAATCCACCGAATCAATCCTTGCCTTCGCATCATTTTCGTGAATAAGTACCTCAATGCCGAGTGGTCCGTGAAGACAATGGTTTTGGAGAGAACGAGGTATGATCTAAACTTGTCGAATGCGTAAACAACCGCCAATAACTCCTTCTCCGTGGTGGTGTAGTGTTCTTGGCCCCGCCAAGGTCTTGCCGTAGTAAATGGGTTGAAACTTCTTTCAATCCTCCTGTCCAAGCATAGCTCCAATCGCATAATCACTAGCATCGCACATCGTCAGGCAGCCCCCAATCAGGAGAAACCATGATTGGGGCTGTAGTTAGAAGTTTCTTCAAGAACTCAAAAGTCGCCACGCATGCATCATCAAAAATAAAAGGTACATCCTTAACTAACAATTGAGTGAGGGGCCTAGCAATCTTAGAAAAATCTCTAATAAATCTCCTATAAAACCCTCGCATGGCCCGGAAAACTCCTAAATTTTAATGTGAACTAGGAGGAGGTAGCTTAGATATTACTTCTACCTTAGCTCTATCCACCTCCATCCCAGCCTGAGAGATCTTATGCCCTAAAACAATCCCCTCTCTTACCATGAAATGACATTTTTCCCAGTTTAGTACCAAGTTAGCCTCAATACATCTAGCTAACATGCGCTCAAGGTTTGCCAAACAAAGAGAGAAAGAATTACCAAAAATAGAGAAGTCATCCATAAATACCTCCATAGACTCCTCAATCATGTCCTCAAAAATAGCCATCATGCACCGCTGAAATGTAGCTGGTGCATTGCACAGTCCGAATGGCATCCGTCTATAAGCAAACGTCCCATAAGGGCAGGTGAAGGTAGTCTTCTCTTGGTCCTCAGGTGCAATAGGAATCTGAAAGTAACCTGAAAAGCCATCAAGAAAACAATAAAACATGTGGCCTGCTAAACGTTCAATCATCTGATCAATGAAAGGAAGAGGAAAGTGGTCCTTCCGAGTTGCATCATTAAGCCTACGGTAATCAATGCAAACTCGGAAGCCTATTACCGTCCGAGTCGGGATCAGCTCATCCTTCTCATTCCTTACCACTGTGATGCCTCCTTTCTTTGGTACAACCTGCACAGGACTAACCTATGAACTGTCAGAAATGGGATATATCAAACCTGCATCAAGAAGTTTAATTACCTCCTTCTTTACCACTTCTTTCATGTTCGGATTGAGTCGTCTTTGAGGTCGAACGACCGGCCCGAAACTGGCCCCCCAATGAAATCTTATGAGAGCGTAAACTTGGATTTATGCCCGGATATCGGCTATATTGAAAGCAAAGGCCTTCTTGTACTTCCTTAGAACTTCCAACAAGCATGGCTTGTTCTTCGGAGTTAGATCTACCGCTATGATTACCGGTAAATGCTTCTCTTCATCCAGGAAGGCATAAACCAAGTGGCTCGCAGAACTCCTTCAGCTCTAAAACTGGTGGGTCCTCGAATGAAGTCTTTACTTTCCGCACCCCAAACCCTGTCAAGAAAAAGATAGGGATCAGTTGACAAGCTCGGCCTCGGGCTTAATAAAATAGCGAGTTGCTCCAACACTTGCTCATTGGACAACTCCTCCTCATCCTGAGCTAATGCTACTTGCAAAGGGTTAGCACATAAAATTTCTTGTAAATGGGACTCAACCACATCATCAATAACATCAATAGAACATACAGATTATCATAGTCCAAAGGATCGCCCCATGGAAGTGGCCAGTCAAAGGTAATGGTCTCATCATTAACTCTAAGCTTAAGCTTTCCATCGCTTACATCGATAACAGCCCTTGATGTAGCTAGGAAAGGCCTACCCAGGATAAGAGGCACAGTGCTATCACCCTCCATATCCATTACCACAAAATCTACAGGAAAGATAAATTTATCTACCTTTACAAGTACATCTTCAACAATACCTCTAGGAATTTTAAATTATCCGCTAATTGAACACTCATCCTAGTAGGCTTTGGCTCATGCAACCCTAATTTGGCAAATAAACTAGTGGGCATTAAGTTAATACCGGCTCCTAAATCAGCCCAATGCACCACTAATTGATAAATCACCAATCATACAAGGGATAGTAAAACTCCCTGGATCTCGGCCGCTTGAGTGGCGTTTGTTTTGGAGAATACCGAACACTCCTCATTAAGCACCACCTGACCAAGATCCTCCAACTTCCTCTTGTTGCTCAAAATCTCCTTTAAAAACTTGGCGTATTTTGGCATCCGTGAAATTGCCTCAACAAAAGGTAAGTTAATTTTCACCGCTTAAATAAGTCAAGAAACTTATCAGATTGCTTGTCCACCATATCCCTGTCTCAACCTTGCAGGGATATGGTACCGGGCTAATGCTCCCGCACAGGCTCTTTGCCCGCTCTTCTTTCTTTCTCTCATTCTCTACCATCTCAAGGTCCGGTCCTTCCTTACCGGCTTGACCTGCACGATTGTATTATCCTTATCACCAAAGGCGAAGAACCGGTCAAATTCTTACCCGAACGCAAGGTGATAGCTTTGCAATGCTCCCCTCGGGTTTGACTCAGAGTGCTAGGAGCGATCCTGAAGGTCTCTCCGAAAGCATCTTAGAAATTTGGCCAATTTGAGTCTCCAAGTTCGAATCGAGGCCTGCCGATTCCTAAGTGCACTATCACCACGGAATCTTGTTTCATAGATGTCACAAACTTCATCATGAGCTCCTCTAAATTTAACTTCTTTTCTTGGGAGGAGGAGCTTGTGCAGCCCACCGGCTGTTGGCCGTTGATGAAGTCTTTGGAAACCCGCGACCGGGCATTATTGTTCCTCCAATCAAATTAGGGTGATTGCACCATCCAGGGTTGTATGTATTGCTGTAGGGTTATTCTCATTGCCTCGGGCATTCCCCATATAATCAACCTGTTCAACATCGGAAGATATAGTAGAATTAGATGGAAAACTAATAGAAGATGAAGCAATATACCTCCCGCAGACAGTCAGACCGTAATGCGGGCCACCACAAAACTCGCAGCCCAACGCTCACGCGTGAACCCAAGATCCTGAGTTGGTCGATCTTCTTGGCTAGAAGCTCCACTTGAGCTCGCCAAGGTCAGAGTCCACTTGGTTGACCACTCCTTGTCTTCCTGGTCGGTTCCTAGAGGATTGCCATTGATAGTTGTTCATGGCCATTTCCTCTATCAAGTTCTAAGCTTGCTCGGGCTCATCGTTTAGCGCCCCACCGCCGCGAAAGATCCACCATCGCCTCGTTGCGAGGTTCAACCCGGCCAGAAGGTCCGAACTGCATCCACACCGGCAATCCGTGATGTGGGCAGATCTCAAAAGATCTTTAAATCTCTCCCATGCATCGACATGCTTTCATCATCAAACCGCACAAAAGAAGATATGTCATTTCTAAGTTTAACAGTTTTAATGGGAAGAAAATACTTATATAAAACTTTTCTACCAACGCCTTCCAGGGTAGTGATCGTCTGTTGTGGAAGAGATTGCAACCATCTCTTTGCTCTGTCCCTCAAGGAAAATGGAAACAATCTCGGTACCGAATGGCATCATCGGTTGTTCCATTTATTTTGAATGTGTCACAAATCTCCAAAAGTTGGAGATATGTGCATTGGGATCATCACGGGCAATCCTCCAAACTGCACGCTTTGTTGGATCATCCGGATAACATTGGCCTTTATCTCAAAATTGTTGGCCACATAAAGTAGTCCGACTATACTAGTTTTCGTCCCATCCAAAGATGGTCGAGCAAACTCGACATCGCCCTCTGATCCTCATCGGCATGGGGGTCATGGTTTTCCATCGTGTCTAGTCTATCCACAGTATCTCAACCTCAATCTCCTCCTCTTCTAATTGCAACCTCTTCCTTAAGAGTCCGAGGGATCGTTCTGGATCAGATAGAGGCTCTATAAGATTCGAGTTTGAGCTCCTGGTCATAAACTACCTGAAACCGAAAGTCCACACAACCACCGATCAACAAAAATAATATAATAATAAATAATAATAGAATTAAAGAATAAATGAATAAAACAAATAATGACTAAATTAACACAAAAACAATTCACTCTAGTTCACCGTTACAGTTCAAGAACGCGCCCAAAACTTGATGGGTTCTTTATGCAACCTACACCTAAGGCAAGTGAACCCACCGATGCAGCCTAGCACTAGTGAGTATCAAGGTCGTATCCCTGGAGATCGGGTGAACCTAGAGTTACTACTGCTTGCTATGTTATCTAGTCTGAAATAGGATGTGAAAGTTCTAACATACCAAAAGGGACAACAATGGACAATTAAAAGACAATTGTAAAGAGAGAAATAAATCCAAAAGGGAGCCTAAGTGATGGAATTCTAAAGATGAATTTTATGGATTGCCGATCTTGCTTACCCGTGCCTAAATCCCCGAATTGAATCCCTGCCTCTCTCGAGCTTATCGGATTCCTAAACTGCACTAACCTAATGGAATCTCTTCCTATCAGATTACTACAAATTAGCATTAAGTATGATTTAAGACTATTAAGAGTTGTTAGTTCTTAATCCGGTGAGTAAATCAACCTCATCTCTAAGTGTTAACGACCAGTCCTTACTATTCAAAATCCAGTTGTAACAAGCATTTCTCAATGTCAAGAAACAACCTAATAAACAATTAATCCAACGTCTCAAATTAATTGCATCAAACTTTTATTACTGAATAGCAAGAAGATTGCAAGAATGACAATTATAAAAAACTAACAATTAAGCATAATCCATCAACAAAGGTGAACCCTAATGGATTCAAAAGATCTAGCTGCTCATGTTCATAGTCAAAGCAATTAAAGAACAAAATAAGGAAAAACAAATTAAAGGTATGTACACCCTTCTCTTTCAAGCTGAATGAGAAACCCTAAATTTGCAAATTCAAAATCTCAAACCCTAGTTGCCTCTTGAATGCTCCTAAAGTTTGTCTTGATCTTCAATTCGATGTTGGAATAAGTGGAATCCCCCCTTCAATTGATGAAAATTGATCTCTCCAGGTTTACAATTGAGGTATAGGAAACATTTGATTAAGTGTGTGTCTTGGAATTGAGTCCAAAAATTGTCTTTTTTTTATTAGAATCCAAAATCGCCTATATAGTTGATTCAGCACGGCCGGAGTCCAGTCAGGCCGAACTGTGGAGTCTCGCTAGGCCGAGCCACCACAGGCCGTGCCCAAGGCGGTGGCCGATCCACCACAGTCGCGGCCGGAGGCCGTGGTGGCTACTAAGGCGGCCGAAATGGCACAATTGGGGATAGCCTCTGATAATTCAGCACGGCCGAGTCCGTGCCGTGCTCAACCCTCGGGGTGCTTACTCTCACCCAATTTGATGGATTTTGCTCCGTAATCCCATCGATTTCCCTCGACACCGATGGTGTCCTTCGAAATGACTCGAAATGAAAAGGGAAACAAAAGACAGGTGATTCTAGCATAAAACGGGATAATCATGCATAAAAATGTGAACAATCGGGCATGAAAACATGTATAGTATGATGCTTATCAGTACCCACTTCATTTTACACTAAGGACAGTGTGTTCTTCAAGTGTGGGGTGGGTGTGGGTAAACCGTATGTTCTTTTCTCTTTCCTATGACTTTTGGATGTTGAAATCGCTATCATAGGTGTTGTCTATTTTTAGGATGTTAGGACCTATGTTCTTCATGTCGCTTAAGCTTAGTTTGTCCTTTTATAATTAATGATTTAATTCACATACTTGTAAATGATTATCCCTCTTGATTTTTGTTCTTGGAAAGCAATTTCACTTTGTTCAATATGTCACTTTGGCCGGGTTAAAACGGTGTTGCTTTAGTTTTTTTGCAAATTTTCAGCCTTTATCTTTGAACTTTGATTATGCCAATCTCTTATACCATTTATGTGATGATTCAATTGATAAGTCTAGGAATCAATTGCAAATTCAGCCACTTCAAAAGCGAGCTTTTGAACCAAAATTTGAGCATCCATTGCAAATTATGCTCATGATTTTTCTTGTTTGAGTGTGCCCTGTACTTAATTTTGTTTTTATAACTTACTATGTAATGCTTATTGAGGTTACATGAATTTTTGAATACTATTAAGTCATTTGGGCAACTTAGGATTCACCACATTTGACCAAAAGCCTACCCCTTTGTTTCCATTAGTCAGCCAGTTTTGAGCCTTAACCTTTTCTTCATGATTTGTACCTATATACTACACATACATCATTCTATACATTTATCTTTTCTTTCACCTTGTATACTAAATAATTATGTGCTATGCTTCTTCTTTTATGGAATCATAGTGCCTAATTTTGTTATAAATTCACTTAGTCTTTTTAATCATTCTATGATGCTTCCTTCAATCCAAATTGGATAACTGTTCTCAATGTTTATGTCACTAATCATGCAACCCCTATGTATGCTGCTGTGGCATATATACATGCTATAAAAAAAAGAAGAAAAAGAAAAAAAAAAGAAAAAAAAAGAAAAAAAAAAAGATTTTTCTGACTTATTTCTTAGCTCTTACCTCTTAGCTCTTTTGCATTTAATTCTTGTGAGCATCCTTTAATTCAAATAAGGCTTAGTGAGTAGTTTTATTGTTTTGGCATTCAGCTCTTGAAGCATTCATTCTAAATAATTGCATGATTTTTCAGTATACTTTACACTTCTATCTAAATATTCTTACATTTACCTTAGCCACATTTCAACCCTGGTAAAGACCCTTTGATTTTGGTATTCATTTATTCGCAGTAGCGAAGATGAGATTTATGAGCGAGCTTATGGTAAACAGGTTTTGTGCAGCTGCATTGAGGGAATTTTCTTGTTTACTTGTAAACATTTGTGAGTGATTTGAGAGATTCCTGTGAGGCAATGCTTCCTGGTGTTTAATGCTGAGTTGTTATAAAAGTTGTATTTCGAGATGGTATTACTATGGTTCTTCTTTGAAGGTGTATGACTTGCTTAGCTACTCGAGTTTCATTCTTTATATGTTGAATAAGGTTAAGTTATGAACTTTAGCATGGATTCTGAGGGGTGATTGTTGCTTGTATATGTATTGAGTTATTAATTACTTAAGGACAACCAAAAGCTTAAGTGTGGGGTGATGTGCATCATTTTATACATGTTTATATGCCCAACTACTTCTATTTTTATGCACAGTTATCTTGTTTTATGCCAGAATCACCTGTGTGTCAGTTCCTTTCATGTTTTAGGTGATTATCGGTGGACATTATCAGTAGTCGAGAGAAATACGCGTAAATACGGACCATAATCCATCAAAATTGAGCAAGGGCTACCATTTCAAGGTTGAGCACGGCCTGGACTCTGGCCATGTTGAACCATCAACACTTGACCCTCAAGAGTGCCATTTTGGCACAGTTTTCGAGGCCACCACGGCCTCCATCAGGCTCGTGGTGGCTTAGCACCAGCGAGGGCACGAGCAAGAAGAAACCCTAATTATGGACTCGAGGTCCAAAGACGGCCTGACTAAGGCCGATCAAGATGCTTGACCACGGCCGTGCTGAGACATTTATATAGGAAAATGCGAATCATTTTGCTAGGGGTGCGATTTTCTTACTTGATTTCACCCATACCTGCACGAGCCATCCTTTTTCAGACTTTAATAAGCGACTTTAGGAGACTATTTCGCCTATTGAAGGAAGGATTACAATAGTTTAAACATCACATTGAAGATCAAGAGTGGATTTGGAGGCATTCAAGAGGCAATTTAGGGTTCATCATTCAGATTTGGGGATTTTTAGTTGTTCATCCAATTCGAAGGAAAAGGGTGTATCTGTTTCATTTTCTTTATTCTTTCATTATTATTGAATTCCTAGTTGTTTTAGACATGAACATGTGTAGCTAGAGTGATTAAACCTATTGGGATTTCCTTACTATATTGGCTTAGTACTAAATTGTTGGATTGTTTGAGCTCCTTTTTTTCTTTTTCTTCCTTTCAGTATTAATAAGATATCGCATTATTCATGAAACATTGTGAATTGTATTCCTTAGATTGCTTTATGTAATTGAGAAGTTCATTAAGTAATTAGAATTTTGAATAGCAAGAACTGGCTAATGATCACTTAAAGATAAGGGTAATTGACTAGCCAGATTAAGAATTAACAAAGCTTAATAGAGGCGGATTAAAGCTTAATGCTAACTTAATAATCGATCGTTAGGAAGAGATTCCAACTTTAGGTTCTTAGGTTTAGGAATTCAGTTATCTCGAGAGGGAGACCGAATTCAGTTAAGAATTCATCCACGGGTAGTATAATTGGATTCATCAATCTGTTGTCTTTTGTTTGATCGTCAACTAGTTTAGGTTCCCTTTGGGTTTGCATTTCTTGTCTTGATTGTTTCATTTATTTATTCATTTTTGCATCTCATTTCGAACTCAATTTCCAGTTCTTAGTAAATTTAGAATTCATCCATCATATATTTTAGGTTAGATAACCAAGAACGAAGTAGTAACTCTGGGTTTTCACTTTCCCGAGAATACAACCTTGATACTCGCCATTAGTGCTAGACTGCATCGATAGGTTCACTGCCTTAGATTGTAGCTACATGATTAGCCTATCAGTTGCTAAGAAGGTGGTCAAGGGCAAGGCTCTAGCAAAATTCTTGGCTCATAATGCAATTAAGGGAAATGACTCCTGGGATCTGAAGTTTCCTGATGAAAATCTAGGGGTAATCGAGATCCATGAATGAAAGATGTACTTTAATGGAGCTGTTAACGTAAGAGGTGTAGGGTTGGGATTAATTCTAATCACGCCAGAAGGAGAGATGCTGCCAATGGCCAAGAGATTGGACTTTAAAGTCACAAATAACATGGTGGACTACAAAGCATGTTTATTCAGATTAGAAGCGGTCGTGATAGTGGGAGCAAAGTAGTTGATGGTCTATGGGAACTCCCTACTAATGATTCAATAATCCATCAAAGAGTGAAAAATGAAAGAAGAGAGGTTAAAGCCATATGTCAACTACCTCGAGACTTTGGTTTGCAACTTCTCCAAGTGTTCACTCATACACTTACTAAGGGATGAGAACCAAATGGAAGATGCATTCAATACCCTATCATCAATATGGGACAACCTTTCATGGCTTTTGATGAACGTGTTAGTGATTGTAAAATCAAGAGTGCCTTATTATCAAGGAGACTAGATAATGCAAGTCCAAATAGGACTAGAAGAGAAGCCTTGGTTTTATGATATGAAGAGATTCGTACATATAGGGCATATCCAAAGGAAGCGATTGCAAAGGAAAGGTATGCACTGTGGATCCAAGCTAGGAACTATATTAGCCATAAGGGTGTACTGTACAAAAGGATGACTTAAGGTGTCTAGCTTCGATATGTTACTAAAGCGGAAGCATAGGTTGTAATGGAGGAGATGCATAAAGGGGGTATGCGGGCCTCATATGAACGACATAATGTTAAATAGAAAAATCATGCATCAAGGTTATTATTGGTTAACAATGGAAAAGGACTGTATAGCTTTGGTAAGAAAATGCCGTGAGTGTCAACTCTACATTGACCTGAGTCATATACCCCTGACTGAGCTTCATAATC
Source organism: Ricinus communis (assembly GCF_019578655.1). NCBI lineage: Eukaryota > Viridiplantae > Streptophyta > Magnoliopsida > Malpighiales > Euphorbiaceae > Ricinus > Ricinus communis. Next base: position 26,143,708 of record NC_063263.1, on the reverse strand, counting down.
TGACATCTCCACGGCCTTTTACAGCATGGGGAATCGACATCATCGGAGAGATAAAGCCTCCTTCAAATGGTCACCGATACATAGTCATGGCAACCGACCACTTCTCTAAGTGGGTTGAGTCCGAATCATTCACTACTGTTGGGGTAAAGCAGATGACTAGATTTATAGAGAGGAACCTGAATTGCAAATATGGGTTTCCGCATCATGTTATAATAGATAATGGAGTGCAGTTTATAGGTGAGACAGTAGACCTGTTAGCAGAATACAAGATCGAACATCACAGGTGTTCTCCGCACAGATCTCAATTGAATGGAGCGGTAGAAGCAACCAATAAGAACTTAAAAAATACTCTCGAAGACGGTATGTAATCATAAGGATTGGTCATTTCAGTTACCCTTTGCACTTTGGAGATCGAAAAAATGAGCAGAAATGGACAAGATAGACTATGTACTCTTTGGTTTATCGACTAAAGCGATCTTACCAGTTGAATTGGAGTTGAAATCTTTGAGAGTCATATTAGAGGATAAAATACCAGAATATCAGTGGGTCAAGCAAATATACCAGTAGTTGGCTCTAATCGATGAAAGGAGGATGAAAGCGCTTTATCACGTGTAGTTGTACCAAAAGCAACTAGCTAGGGCATTTAATAAGAAAATAAAGCCAGGGAAAATCAGAGCTGGTGAATTGGTGTTGAAACACACGAGACCTATTGTATTCGACCCAACAAAGAAATTCAGGCCTAATTAGAAAGGCCCATACTTAGTAAAGAAAATTTTACCTAAAAGTGCTGCTAAGAACTTAAACTTGGAAAGAAACAAGTTCTCTAAGCCAATTAACCTGGATTATTTCAAGAAATACTATGTTTACAAAAAAAATAGTAGAACAAATAGCCTACTCATCAAAAAACTTGAAAAAGGCTAGTGAGGCAAAAATTAGGGCAATGAGAGAGAAAATAATCAGTTAGAAAATCTGAAAAGACTAGCTGATGAGAGGAGTTGTATCATAAGAAATCAAAGTGTATCCATTTGGGCATTCACTAAATGAATAAATTTTTTAGAATTTTTTATTCGACATACATATGTCTGTTTATTACTCTACGTACTAACTGAAAGAGAAAACTAAGCTAAAGTTCTAAGAATAATAAATGAGATTTAAAAGAAGTATATTTTATCTTCTCTTTCTTTGTGCATCTATATCTACATCTATAGATTCAGCAGCTAGCTCTTGAGTTCTCTCCAACCTCGTAAATCTAGGGGAACTGGTAATCTGAAGATCGACCCAAACTTTAAAGTTATCATCAATGGTCAGATCAACTTTTTTAGAATTCAGGTTGCGCTCTATATCTCGACGAGGCTAGAGTCTCTCCATCTTATCCAGAAAATCTTGTCTTAGTAGGAAGCCTTTGAATTCAGAAGGAAATTCCAAAATTTGTTGCTTCTACCTATACTGACAGCAAAGTCTTGCAAATGTGTAGAATGTAGATGCCTAAAAAAATCCAGGTAAAGGTATGCATTCATTGTACAATATGAGCATGACATGCTTGATTGTCCACCAAGGGCAAGTCTAGCGGATAAGTGTGTCCAGAATACCCTTCATCCAAGAAATCCAAGTATAATGGTCTTGTGCGGTAGCAATGGACCAAAACCGCACATGGTTTAATTTATACTTTTCGATGTTCCCTGTAATGATCACTATTTGAAGTTTCTCGGCAACCAAATCTGCAAAAAGAAAAAGACAAAAAAAGAAAAGTAGAAAGCTAAGTTGGAAACCCGAAAAGGCAGCTTAGGCAAAAAATAATAAAAGAAAAAAGAGAGATTTGGTTGTATACTTGCAAGAGAACAAGGTTGCCACCAAACTTTTGATGGGTTTTGTACATGTTTAAGCCAATGATGGTTTTAGCTAAAATGACTGGAACTGTGCTCCACCTAATCAATAATGCCAACAATTCTGATATATGCCCCTCCTTAAGGAGAAATCATCAAAAATTGGGCGTAGAGGTAAAAGCCTTCCTAACCCAAGTAGGTGTACCCCTTTCCTTCTTCTTCCAACAAGAGATTGAGGAGGTGAGAGAAATGTATTCACTAACGGAATGGGAAAGTACCTCAGTAGGGGACATATTGAATAAGTCTACTAATTTTCTAGAAAAAGGATCACTAAGCGTTTGCAAAACAATTAGATAGGTAGAATCCATGGGGCCTCTAAGAATGGCAAAGAACTATTCAATCATGGGACACAGCTCTTTCCCATTTAATCAGAAAATATAGTCTTTTAGGCACCAACAAAGTTGAAGGTAGAATAAAGATACCTGATGTGCGTAAAATACACACATCTAAATAGGACTTTTAAGATTGATTTTATGGACATTTGCATGTGAATTGGTCCCAACACTCACCGTATGCGTCTGTTTCTGTGCATTAGGTTCAAAAGAAGTCAAAGAATGATAAAAAGAAGAATTGGAGCATAATTGGACGTCAAAGCTGCCGAAACAAGCTACGTATAAGCATGAGGAAGCTGAACATGGCTGTGTTGGTTTCAACACTGGCCATGTTCCCAACACGGCCGTGTTGGTTGCATCAAACATCAAAGAAAAAGAAGTTTTAGGGAGCACGACCACAGAGAGTAACACAGGCATAAATACTAGCCCGTGTTGGGAACACAGGCATCAACACGGCGGTGTTGGCGGCAACAGGGGGAATTAATTAAAAGAAAGAAGAGAGAAAAGAAAGAAGAGAGCGGGGGAGAACGTCCCAAACCCTAATATTTCTCTCTCTAAGGGTTTTTTGAGCTGGAACCAAGGGAAAAGGAGACTTGGATCAAGGTTTCAATCGGATTCCCTTCAAGGATTGAAGATTGGGCGAGGTTCGTTGATTGGTTTTCAAATCGAGCAAGAGGAACAAGAAAATTTTCAATTCGAGCAAGAGGAATTGGGGCTGTTTACTCTCATCCAAGGGTGTAATCGGGTTTCTCTACCTTTACTCTTTATTGTAATTGTATTCTTGTGTATTTTGATAATGAACATGATTAGCTAGATTGACTAAATCCATTGTGATTTCTTTACTATGTTGGCTTAGTATTATATTGTTGGATTGTTTGGGTTAGTTTTGTATTCTTCTTGCTTTTAGTATTAATAAGATAATGCATCATTCATGAGATGTTGTGAATTGTGTGTTTAGATTGCTTTGTGTGATTGAGAAGTCCATTTGGCAATTGGAATTTTGAATAGCAAGAATTGGTTAATAATCACTTAGAGATAAGGATAATTAACTAGTCGGATTAGGAATTAACAAAGCGTAATAGAGGCGGATTAAAGCTTAATGCTAATTTAAGAATCAATCGTTAGGAAGAGATTCCAACTTTAGGTTATTAGGTTTAGGAATTCAGTTATCTCGAGAGAGAAACCGAATTCGGTTAAGAATTCATCCATGGGTAGCATAATTAGACTCACCAATCCTTTATCTTTTGTTTGATTGCCAACTAGTTTAGGTTCCCTTTGGGTTTGCTTTCTTGTCTTGGTTATTTTAGTTATCAATTACTCCTGCATCTCCCTTAGAATTTAGCTTGTAGCTATTAGTTAGTTTAGAAATTATTCATCACCCATTTTAGGTTAATATAATAAAGAACAAAGGAGTAACTCTGGCTTTCACTTTCCCGAGGAATACGACCTTGATACTCGCCATTAGTGCTAGACAGCATCGACAGGTACACTGCCTTAGATTGTAGCTAACACAAGTAGCACACATCAATACCCATAATCAAGCTTGGTGTGTTGAATAGCTTTGAAGGGGGAAAGGTAGAATTTTCCAAGTTTGATCCATTCATCACAATCGGGGTTTTAAGAAGGGTTTGGAGGGCTTTGGCGCTTTTCTGAGTCATAGTTTTTTGACTTTTGGAGTATGAATTGTGTATGGTGAAGTGTGAGGAGCGCACGCGTATTTAAAGGTCTTAAATCAAAGTTATATTTGTACTCTGCAGTTGCAGAGCCAAATTAGTTGTGCGCACAGCTGAATCTGCTATGTGATGTCACCAGGCAATTTTTGCATCAATTTAAGGGTTTTTGGCATTTTCTCGGCCTCCAATCATATGTAAATCTTAAATGTACAAGATTGGAAGGGAATAATGTTAATTCATGGATTTAAACATTAAAAGTGTAAAATTTTATATCTTAGAAAAGTTAGAGTTTTATAGAAAAACAGCAAAAAGGAAAAAATACAAAGAATAATCGTAAAATCAGAAGTCAGAGCTCTCTTCCAAGTCTCCCATCCCCTCATCAGAATTGATGAGCATCCCTTAGGTCTGCAAAGTAGACAACTAGAGCATCAAAGTGTCGATCCTACACTGTTAGGCTTTGATATGGTGTTGTGATGGGTTCTTTATGCAACCTACACCTAAGGCAGTGAACCTACCGATGCAGCCTAGCACTAGTGAGTATCAAGGTCGTATCCCTGGAGATCGGGTGAACCTAGAGTTACTACTGCTTGCTATGTTATCTAGTCTGAAATAGGGTGTGAAAGTTCTAACATACCAGCTAATGGTTATGAGTGCAATTAAGTAAATGAAGGACAACAATGGACAATTAAAAGACAATTGTAAAGAGAGAAATAAATCCAAAAGGGAGCCTAAGTGATGGAATTCTAAAGATGAATTTTATGGATTGCCGATCTTGCTTACCCGTGCCTAAATCCTGAATTGAATCCCTGCCTCTCTCGAGCTTACCGGATTCCTAAACTGCACTAACCTAATGGAATCTCTTCCTATCGATTACTACAAATTAGCATTAAGTATGATTTAAGACTATTAAGAGTTGTTAGTTCTTAATCCGGCGAGTAAATCAACCTCATCTCTAAGTGTTAACTACTAGTCCTTACTATTCAAAATCCAGTTGTAACAAGCATTTCTCAATGTCAAGAAACAACCTAATAAACAATTAATCCAACGTCTCAAATTAATTGCATCAAACTTTTATTACTAAATAGCAAGAAGATTGCAAGAATGACAATTATAAAAAACTAACAATTAAGCATAATCCATCAACAAAGGTGAACCCTAATGGATTCAAAAGATCTAGCTGCTCATGTTCATAGTCAAAGTAATTAAAGAACAAAATAAGGAAAAACAAATTAAAGGTATGTACACCCTTCTCTTTCAAGCTGAATGAGAAACCCTAAATTTGCAAATTCAAAATCTCAAACCCTAGTTGCCTCTTGAATGCTCCCAAAGTTTGTCTTGATCTTCAATTCGATGTTGGAATAAGTGGAATCCCCCCTTCAATTGATGAAAATTAATCTCTCCAGGTCTACAATTGAGGTATAGGAAATATTTGATTAAGTGTGTGTCTTGGAATTGAGTCCAAAAATCGTCTTTTTTTATTAGAATTCAAAATCGCCTATATAGTTGATTCAAGACCACGAGTCCAGTCAGGTCTGATTCAAGACGGCCGAGTCCAGCCAGGTCAACTGTGGAGTCTGTCAGGCCGAGCCACCACAGGCCGTGCCAATGCCTGATCCACCACAGTCGTACGGAGGCCGTGGTGGCTACTAAGGCGGTCAAATGGCACAATTGGGGATAGCCTCTTGATAATTCAAAGCACGGCCGGAGTCCAGGCCGTGCTCAACCCTCGGGGTGCTTGTTCTCGCCCAATTTGATGGATTTTGCTCCGTAATCCCAATGATTTCCCTCGACAATTCGATGGTGTCCTTCGAAATGACTCGAAATGAAAAGGGAAACAGAAGACAGGTGATTCTAGCATAAAACGGGATAATCATGCATAAAAATGTGAACAATCGGGCATGAAAACATGTATAGTATGATGCTTATCATGTTGACAATCATCTACTTACCCTTGCATACTCTTGTGCTCCCTCTGAAGATAAACCCAAAATGAGATTAATTATTATATTTTATACATGCATACATTTTGCATTTCATAATTTATTTTGACTCTTACTCATCAGTCATCACCGAGGATGAAGAACTACCTCCTTACGGCTCCAACCAGCCGATATACATGCTCAAACTGATCTCTATAGACTTATGTGATTATTTATATATTACTAACATTTCAAGAAAGGAAAAGATGGAAAGTACTAAAAGGAATAAACTTACGTGCATGCAAGTACTCGGAGTGAACTCTAGAGGGAGGTAGTGCTCTATGGCAAGCTAATGTCTATGGCATTGATGTGCGTAGAATACACACATCTAAATGGGGTTTTTAAGACTGATTTTATGTACATCTGGATGTGAATTGGTCCCAACACTCACCCTATGCGTTTGTTTGTGTGCATTAGGTCCAAAAGAAGCCAAAGAGTGATAAAGGGAAGAATTGGAGCATAATTGGACGTCAAAGTTGCCGAAACAAGTCAAGTTTGCACATTAGGAAGCTGAACACGGCCATGTTGGTTTTAACACAGGTCGTGTTCCTAACACGGGCACCAAAACGGCCGTGTTGGGTGCATTTGACAACAGGAAAAAGATGCGTTAAGGAGGATGATCACAGAGAGTAACACGGCCATCAGCACGGGTCCGTGTTCCCAACATGGCCAGGAACACCAGACCGTGTTCCCAACACGGCCATACACACGGCCATGTTCGTGGCAGCTGGACGAATTAATTAAAAGAAAGAAAAGAGGGAAATGCGAAGAAGAACGGGGAGAACGTCTCAAACCCTAATTTTTCTCTCTCTAAGGGTTTTCTGAGTTGGAACCAAGGAAAAAGGAGACTTGGACCAAGGTTTAAATCGGATTCCCTTCAAGGATTGAAGATTGGGCGAGGTTCATTTATTGGTTCCAATTTGAACAAGAGGAACAAGAATCGATTCAATTCGAGCAAGAAGAATTGGGGTTGTTTACTCTCATCCAAGGGTGTAATCGGGTTTCTCTACCTTTACTCATTGTTGTAATTGAATTCTTATGGGTTTTGATAATGAACAAGTTCAGCTAGATTGATTAAATCCATTGGGATTTCTTTACTATGTTGGCTTAATATTATATTATTGGATTATTTGAGTTAGTTTTGTATTCTTCTTGCTTTCAGTATTAATAAGATAATGCATTATTCATGAGATGTTGTGAATTGTGGTATTTAGATTGCTTTATGTGATTGAAAAGTCCATTTGGCAATTGGAATTTTGAATAGCAAGAACTGGTAAATAATCACTTAGAGATAAGGATAATTAACTAGCCGGATTAAGAATTAACAAAGCTTAATAGAGGCGGATTAAAGCTTAATGCTAATTTAAGAATCAACCATTAGGAAGAGATTCCAACTTTAGGTTATTAGGTTTAGGAATTCGGTTATCTCGAGAGAGAAACCGAATTCAGTTAAGAATTCGTCCACGGGTAGCATAATTGGAGTCATCAATCCTTTATCTTTTGTTTGATTGCCAACTAGTTTAGGCTCCCTTTGGGTTTGCTTTCTTATCTTGGTTATTTCATTATCCATTTACTCCTGCATCTCCCTTAGAACTTAGCTTGTAGCTATTAGTTAGTTTAGAAATTATTCATCATTCATTTTAGGTTAATATAACAAAGAACAAAGGAGTAACTCTGGGCTTTCACTTTCCTGAGGAATACGACCTTGATACTCGCCATTAGTACTAGACTGCATCGATAGGTACACTGCCTTAGATTGTAGCTGCATAGATAGCAACCATCAAGTTTTTAGCGCCATTGCCGAGGAATGTTTGAAAACTAGAGCAAAATTTGCTATTTGTTAATTTATCCATTTCTTTTATTATTTAATTTAGTTTTGTTTGTACATATTTATTTAGTTAAGTTTATGATTCAGGTAGTGAATGATAAGGAGGTTCAATGTTAAATTTAAACTCTTTGTATGACACGTTGGAAAACGGGATCAGGAACCTATCGATGATGATGTTTCTGGTTTATCTACTATGTTTGATGATGATGTTTTTGTGCAGGACAATTTCTTGAACATGGAGATGGAACCAGAAAAGGAAGAGGCGAACATGATTCCTCTGAAAGACTATCAATAGGAATGTACAGTTGATGATGCCGAGTTGCAGTTACACGAATTTTTGGTGGATTTTCCATAAGTCCCTTCGATGATGGAAGATGAGCACGAATTATCCAATGAAGAAGTCTTGGAGGAGCTCGAGTTTCTTCTAGCAAGTGAACCAAGCCAAGGATTGGAGGAAACCATCGACATTCCTGAAGAAATTGCCCAACCGTCGATCCTTCCAATTGGTGAAACTCCAGCTTTCAAATTGGAAGAGCCCCTAAAGCATCATGACTACGTGCAAATATATGAGGAGCGAGTTTTGCCCATTATACTGGCAGCTTGCTTGACCGTTGGGAAGAGGAATTTGACGATTAGTCCTCTAAGCAGATACTTGAAGCCATTTGCTTGGAAGAAGGATGGATGGTCATCAATTCCCACTGTTTGCTTTTCATCATGAGTCCAGCTAAGAAGACTCATCACATAAAAAAGAAGCGCTTTTGGGAGGCACCCCAATTTTTATCTTTAATCTCTAATATTTTAACCTTTTGTTTTGAAACATTTTATTAGTTTTAATTTTCATATTTTATTTAATTTTTGTTTTAGTTTCGATTTTAATTCTTTATTTTATTATTTGTAGCCACTCCTCTGCCACAGACTGGCAAGCGCCCTGATGATGCACCTCTTTTCACTCCGGAGCCATACTCAGGGCAGTATTAGTTCTTTTTCATTTTTCATTTCTTATATTATTTTTTTGTACACTAGGGACAGTGTGTCCATCAAGTGTGGGGTGGGTGATATTAATCCCATCTTAGTTATTTGTTTATTCTTTGTGCAATTTTTTATAAAATTTTAAAAAATTTTCACTTTGTTTCGATGCTCTTACTGTTGACTTGATTTGGAATTCCTGTTTATGTCCATGTGATCGGGTAAAACCGATAGTGTTGAGTCTTGCGAAAGAATGTAAGCTATTTAGTTTGAGTTTTGCACTAAGCTGCTTTGGTATATTTAATTCTGTTTTGATGATTTTTGTTTGGAACCTACTCAAAAAGCACACTTGTGAGAAATTAAGCCTCAATTGTAAGCATACACTCTATATGCTTTTATTTAATTGTTGTTGAGAGTGCCAATTACTGTCTTTACTTTTAGAACTTGCTCGGTATTATGAGGGCCACAAGGAGAGTTTAACACTTTGGTATGATAGAGGCACTTAGATTTTTCATTCTAGCCAAATAGCCTTCATTCGTTTATTGATTCAGTAGATAACCCCCTCTTTCACCATTTTTATCATATTTCATTACCACTTAGTTTTATTCTGCTTTGGGTTATGATTTTGCATATGAGTTGTTTTTATTGGGAATTTTTGTCTTGGGAATAGCATTGGAATCTTTAGCAGCTTCCTTCAATCCAAAAGAAATTCACTCTATCATGTGAATGTTCTTCCCTTATGAAAAAAAAAATATATATATATATATATAATAATAATAAAAAAAATAAGAAGAATAAAAGGGAAGGGTGATGAAAAGAAAGAAAGTAAGTGAGCTAATTGTTTAATTATTTTTCGGAGTTTACATTTTGACTTGATTCTTATTTTCCACCTTGGACTACTGTCCATTATTTACCCCTTGTGATTATTGTGGCTTGTGTGCAGGTCATTTATTTCATTGCAGAATACCATAGGTTCAACTCTGACCAAATTTACCTACCCTTACCTCATCCCCATTACAACCCTTATAAAGACCTCTTGATATGGTTGTTGATTTTCCATAAGTGGTAGGAGTAGGATTTAAGAGTAAGCATATAGTAAGTAAGGCAGTAGTTGATGCATTGAGCAATTAAACACTACCCTTTAAACACTTTGAGTGATTTAGAGTGAATCTTGTGAGGAGTTGGTTCTGAATAATTTTGTTTAGATAGTATTTTGTGAATCAATAGCATCTTGGTTGTGATGATTGAATTGATTGCTTCGTTTCTTTTTGCTTGACTTATGCTTGTTAAGGATATGTGCAGGAGCTCTCTACTTTGTCCGCCAGTTTAAGTGTTGTTCCTTAGTGGTTTATTTTCCTTATTTTACTTTTGATTGCTTGAGGACAAGCAATAAGCTATGTGTGGGGTTATTTGATGTGCGTAGAATACACACATCTAAATGGGGTTTTTAAGACTGATTTTATGTACATTTGGATGTGAATTGGTCCCAACACTCACCCTATGCGTCTGTTTGTGTGCATTAGGTCCAAAAGAAGCCAAAGAGTGATAAAAGGAAGAATTGGAGCAGAATTGGACGTCAAAGTTGCCGAAACAAGTCAAGTTTGTGCATTAGGAAGCTCAACACGACCATGTTGGTTTTAACACAGGCTGTGTTCCTAACACGGGCACCAAAACGACCGTATTGGGTGCATTTGACAACAGGAAAAAGATGCATTAAGGAGGATGACCATAGAGAGTAACATGGCCATCAGCACAGGTCTATGTTCCCAACACAGCCAGGAACACCAGACCGTATTCCCAACAAGGCCATAAACACGGCCATGTTCGCGGCAGCTGGACGAATTAATGAAAAGAAATAAAAGAGGGAAATGCGAAGAAGAACGGGGAGAACGTCCCTAATTTTTCTCTTTCTAAGGGTTTTCTGAGTTGGAACCAAGGAAAAAGGAGACTTGGACCAAGGTTTAAATCGGATTCACTTCAAAGATTGAAGATTGGGCGAGGTTCGTTTATTGGTTCCAATTTGAGCAAGAGGAACAAGAATCGATTCAATTCGAGCAAGAAGAATTGGGGCTGTTTACTCTCATCCAAGGGTGTAATCGGGTTTCTCTACCTTTACTCATTGTTGTAATTGAATTCTTGTGGGTTTTGATAATGAACATGTTTAGCTAGATTGATTAAATCCATTGGGATTTCTTTACTATGTTGGCTTAATATTATATTGTTGGATTGTTTGAGTTAGTTTTGTATTCTTCTTGCTGGGTATTAATAAGATAATGCATTATTCATGAGACGTTGTGAATTGTGGTGTTTAGATTGCTTTATGTGATTGAGAAGTCCATTTGGCAATTGGAATTTTGAATAGCAGAATCGGTTAATAATCACTTAGAGATAAGGATAATTAACTAGCCGGATTAAGAATTAACAAAGCTTAATAGAGGTGGATTAAAGCTTAATGCTAATTTAAGAATCAACCGTTAGGAAAGATTCCAACTTTAGGTTATTAGGTTTAGGAATTCAATTCATCCACGGGCAGCATAATTGGAGTCATCAAACCTTTATCTTTTCTTTGATTGCCAACTAGTTTAGGCTCCATTTGGGTTTGCTTTCTTGTCTTGGTTATTTCATTTATCCATTTACTCCTGCATCCCCTTAGAACTTAGCTTGTAGCTATTAGTTAGTTTAGAAATTATTCATCATTCATTTTAGGTTAATATAATAAAGAACAAAGGAGTAACTCCGGGCTTTCACTTTCCTGAGGAATACGACCTTGATACTCGCCATTAGTGCTAGACTGCATCGATAGGTACACTGCCTTAGATTGTAGCTGCATAGATAGCAACCATTAGGCATCGATGAGACTTCAGTATGAAACCATCGGGTCCGGGAGAAATGCGATGCTCCCAAACACCACATTTAACATCAATGCAGGAGATGCCTCAAATGCAGTGATGTGTGCTATCTGTGTAGCTACAATCTAAGGCAGTGTACCTATCGATGCAGTCTAGCACTAATGGCGAGTATCAAGGTCGTATTCCTCGGGAAAGCGAAAGCCCAGAGTTACGTATTTGTTCTTTGTTATATTAACTTAAAATGGATGATGAATAATTTCTAAACTAACTATTAACTACAAGCTAAGTTCTAAGGGAGATGCAGGATTAATTGATAAATGAAATAATCAAGACAAGAAGACAAACCCAAAGGGAATCTAAACTAGTTGGCAACCAAACAAAAGATAAAGGATCAGTGAATCTAATTATGCTACCCGTGAATGAATTCTTAACCGAATTCAGTTTCTCTCTCGAGATAACCGAATTCCTAGATCTAATAACCTAAAGTTGGAATCTCTTCCTAACGATTGATTCTTAAATTAGCATTAAGCTTTAATCCGCCTTTATTAAGCTTTGTTAATTCTTAATCCGGCTAGTTAATTATCTTTATTTCTAAATGATTATTAACCAGTTCTTGCTATTCAAAATTCCAATTGCCAAACGGATTTCTCAATCTCATAAAGCAATCTAAACATCACAATTCACAATGTCTCATGAATAATGTTATCTTATTAATACTGAAAGCAAGAAGAATACAAAACCAACTCAAACAATCCAACAATATAATATTAAGCCGACATAGTAAAGAAATCCCAATGGATTTAATCAGTCTAGCTAAACATGTTCATGTTTAAAACAATCTAGGAAATCAATTACAATGAAAGAATAATGAAAATAAAACATGTACACCCTTTTCTCTCGAATTGGATGAACAGCTCCAAATTTGGATCTACACTTTGATTAATCTCCCAAACTGCCTCTTGAATTGCTCCACTACTGTTTTGCACTCGAAACCTTGCGATTCCGGGATTCTTCCTCCCTGCAACTCTCTCTCGCATTCAATACTGTGCAAAAACCAAACCAGCCGCCAGGGCTCTATGTCACTCCTACCCCCTCCTTTTTCTAAGAAAAATTCATTTTTCTTATATATTTAACTCAAGACTACCGTTGTCAAGTTCAGGCCGGTCAAGATGGTCAAGTCCAGCCGCGGCCAACCGTGGATCTCACCAAGTAGGGTTTCACCACGGCCGTGTTGCTCCTCGTGTTGGCCACCACGGGCCGTGTTGCTCCCCGTGTTGGCCACCACGGGCCGTGCTGAAGGCCGTGGTGGCTATGGAAACCGTGCCCAAAGTGCTAATTTCAAGAATCAAAGCCAATGGTTGGGCATGGCCAGAGTCCAGGCCGTGCTCAATGTATGCATTGCGGGCTCTTGTCCGATCTTGATGAATTCTCGTCTGTTTCCGCACGTATTGATCTATAATTGCTTAAACACCAATGATGGTCCTATAAATATTCCTGAAATGCAAAAGAACACAAAACACGGGTGATCTAGGAATAAAAGCACAATAATTGCTAAGAACATACGCAATAATATGCAAGCAAATATGTGTAAAACTATGCTCATCAAATTACCCCACACTTAAGCTATTGCTTGTCCTCAAGCAATTAATAACTCACCCCATAAAACTACAGTTAGCAATTCCTTACAGTTTATGCCCCTAGTCCACAACAGATAGTATTCAACACATCTCAAAGGATACTCAATCATAAATCAAATTGCAAATCATTAACAAAGAATGGAAATAATATTAATGCATGAGTAACTTAAATGACAACTTAACACAAACATCATGAACCAATGCCTCACAGGGATCACTCAAGTCGCTCAAAGTGTATATTAGGTGAATAATAAATCCCTCAAAGCAAATGCACAAGACCCGCTCACCATAAGCTTGCTCATAAATCATATCTTCGCTACTGTGAATAAGTAATACCAAAATCAAAGGGTCTTTACCAAGGTTGTAATGGGGCTAGGGTAAAGGTACGGAGATTTGGACAGAAGTATGAAAATGCTGGAATTCATGCAATAAACAATAGTATATGCTCAAAGGATTATATGCCTAAGATCACAAAAAGAATCATTCACTAAAATCCCTACTTCATAGAATAACGCTCGCAAATGCTCTAAATCCAATAAAAAGATAAATAATTAAAGAGATTTGTTTATTATATATATATATATTTTTTTTTTCTTCTTTTTTTTTTCTTTTTTTTTCTTTTTTTTAATAATGAACTAGTAGCTTATTAGCGACCGCTGCATACAACTGGAATAAACATAAAGAATAACAAATACAAATTGGATCAAAGGGAGCATTTAAAATATCAAAAAGATTTAGTGAATTTACCAACATAGCAACTAGCATTTTAATCCTACATAAAGTTGAACAAATCACAGAAAAAAATTCCAGCATAAGGGTAAAGGAAAGATAAATGTAAAGAATGGTATAATTGAAGTGTATAGGTGTAGATTATGAAGAAAAGGTTAAGGCTTAAAAACTGGCTAACTAATGGAAACATAAGGTGATAGGCTTTTGGTCAAATGTGGTGAATCCCAAATCGCCCAAATCATCTCATGGTATTCACAATATTCATGTAACTTCAACACGCATTACAAAGCAAGTTCTAGAAGCAAAGTTAAGTACAATGCACACTTAAACAAGAAATATAAAGAGCATAAGTATAATGAATGCTCAACTGGCTCAAAATCTCACTTTCAGGTGTGGTATTAGGTGCAGTTGGTTCGCAACATCATTAATTGAATCATTACTTAAGAAACACATGCATATGATATTATCAACGTTCTAAGTTAAAATTCGACAATTCGAAAAATAATTAAATAACACCAGTTTAACCCTGCAGAGTTGATGTGTAAAACACCATAAATTGTTTTCCAAGGACAATGAACAATAAAGAAAAGTAACTACAATTCTATAAATCAAGTCATTAATCAGCTCAAAAATAGCATACTCAAGTGCATAAAAACACAGTGTCCTAACATCCCCTAAAAATACACAACACCTAGCCATAGCAATTTCAGATATATTAAAAACCATATGAGAGATTAAGGTTTACCCATAAGCACCCCACACTTGAAGAACACACTGTCCTCAGTGTAAAATGTTATGGATACCCTGCATGGAATGCTCAACTAAGAGAACAAAGGCAATACAATCCAAGTGCATGACATGTATAAAAAATAAAGTAAATAAATGCAGAAAAATAAAAAGATCTAGGGGACTGCCCTAATCATCCATCGAAGCTGATGTTGTGGAAATTCAGTGCCTCCTCGGTAGAATCTGAAAATAATAAAATAAAGAAATAAAATCGAAACTGAAAATATGAGAACTAAAACTAATAAAATGTTTCAAAACAAAAGGTTAAAAATTAGAAATTAAAGATAAAAATTGGGGTGCCTCCCAAAAGCGCTTCTTTTTTATGTGATGAGTCTTCTTAGCTGGACTCAAGGTGAAAGGCAAATGGGCGTGATCGACGACCATCCATCCTTCTTCCAAGCAAATGTCTTCAAGTATCCGCTTAGAGGGATAATCGTCAATTTTCTCTTCTCGACTATCAAGCAAGCTGCAAGTATGATGGGCAAAACTCGCTCCTCGTATAATTGCACGTAGTCATGATGCTCTAGGGGTTCTTCTAATTTGAAAGCTGAAGTTTTACCAATTGGAAGGATCGACGGTTGGGCAATTTCTTCAGGAACGTCGATGGTTTTCTCTAGTCCTTGGCTTGGTTCACTTGCTAGAAGAAACTCGAGCTCCTCCAAGACTTCTTTATTGGATAACTCGTGCTCATCTTCCATCATTGAAGGGACTTGTGGAAAATCCACCAAAAATTCCTCTAATCGCAACTCAAAGATCACCAATCATACGTTCCTGTTGGTAGTCTTTTAGAGGGATCATGTTTGCCTCTTCCTTTTCTAGTTCTATCTCCATGTTCAAAGAGTCGTCCTGCACAGAAGCATCATTGTCAAATATAATAGATAAACCAAAAAAATTCTCACCGAACGCAGAAAGTGACTACCAAGTGTTCCTCGGATTCGATGGCGTTTGATGGAGTTCCCAATTGCTCTTCAGCTAATAACTTGAAGATTAAGCCTACTTGATGCTCTATGTTCTTAATCGAGGCTTGTTGATCTTCAAGTATCCTCTCTGTTTGTTGGAATCTATCATCAAGACTTGTAATGAACCTCATCATTAGCTCCTCCGACACTAACTCTTCACCTTGAGTTGATGGTGCAAGATTAGGCTGCTGAAATTCTGGTGGTTCTTAGCCATCTAAGCTCCATCCAAAGGGTGAATGAGTGCTCCATTCTTGATTGTAGATGCTTCCATACGAGTCATTTGGCCAACTTCTCGTATAATTCACCTGTTCATAGTTATAAGAATAATGAGCAACATCACTATACAATGGACAATCATTACTCAAATGTAAACCACAACAAAATTCACAAAAGACTTAAGATGAAAGGATAGGAGTGGAGAGTTGATCGGTAACCCTGCAAAGCGATTCCACTCGAGCTTCTAAAGATGCACGGGTATCCCAATTTTTAGCACTCTCTTGGTTCCTAATCCCATTTTCCAATGTGTCATACAAAGAGTTTGAGTTTAGCATTGAACCTCCTTATCATTCACTATCTGAATCATAAACTTAAACTAAATAAATATGTACAAATAAAATAAAACAAATAAGAAAATAAAAATAAAAATCATAAAATAATAAGAAAGAAAAAAAATGGCTAAATTAACAAATAGCAAATTTCACTATAGTTTTCAAACATTCCCCGGCAACGGCGCCAAAAACTTGATGTGTGCTATCTGTGCAGCTACAATCTAAGGCAGTGTACCTATCGATGCAGTCTAGCACTAATGGCGAGTATCAAGGTCGTATTCCTCGGCAAAGCGAAAGCCTAGAGTTACTTCTTTGTTCTTTGTTATATTAACCTACAATGGATGATGAATAATTTCTAAACTAACTATTAACTACAAGCTAAGTTCTAAGGGAGATGCAGGAGTAATTCATAAAGGAAATAATCAAGACAAGAAGACAAACCCAAAGGGAATCTAAACTAGTTGGCAACCAAATAAAAGATAAAGGATCGGTGAATCTAATTATGCTACCCGTGAACGAATTCTTAACCGAATTCGGTTTCTCTCTCGAGATAACCGAATTCCTAAACCTAATAACCTAAAGTTGGAATCTCTTCCTAACGATTGATTCTTAAATTAGCATTATTAATCCGCCTCTATTAAGCTTTGTTAATTCTTAATCCGGCTAGTTAATTATCTTCATCTCTAAGTGATTATTAACCAGTTCTTGCTATTCAAAATTCCAATTGCCAAACGGATTTCTCAATCTCATAAAGCAATCTAAACATCACAATTCACAACGTCTTATGAATAATGCTATCTTATTAATACTGAAAGCAAGAAGAATACAAAACCAAATCAAACAATCCAACAATATAATATTAAGCCAACATAGTAAAGAAATCCCAATGGATTTAATCAGTCTAGCTAAACATGTTCATGTTTAAAACAATCTAGGAAATCAATTACAATGAAAGAATAATGAAAATAAAACATGTACACCCTTTTCTCTCGAATTGGATGAACAGCTCCAAATCTGGATCTACACTTTGATTAATCTCCCAAACTGCCTCTTGAATTGCTCCACTACTATTTTGCACTCAGAACCTTGTGATTTCGGGATTCTTCCTCCCTGCAACTCTCTCTCGCACTCAATACTGTGCAAAAACTGAACCAGCCGCTAGGGCTCTATGTCACTCCTACCCCCTCCTTTTTCTAAGAAATTCTTATATATTTAACTCAGCACGGCCGTGCTGAAACTGTGGATCTCACCAAGTAGGGTTTCACCACGGCCGTGTTGCTCCCCGTGTTGGCCACCACGGGCCGTGTTGCTCCCCATGTTGGCCACCACGGGTCGTGCTGAAGGCCGTGGTGGCTACGGAAACCGTGCCCAAAGTGCTAATTTCAAGAATCAAAGCCAATGGTTGAGCACGGCCAGAGTCCAGGCCATGCTCAATGTATGCATTGCGGGCTCTTGTCCGATCTTGATGAATTCTCATCCGTTTCTGCACATATTAATCTATAATTGCTTAAACACCGATGACGGTCCTATAAATGTTCCTGAAATGCAAAAGAACACAAATCACAGGTGATTTGGGAATAAAAGCACAATAATTGCTAAGAACATACGCAATAATATGCAAGCAAATATGTGTAAAACTATGCTCATCATGCGGCACCCACGGAGGAGCTCGAGATATATGAAGGTCTAGAGCGGCGAGTAAACCATCCCTCTATTGGCTTAGGAGCTGGGGGCGCACGATGAATGAAATATGCCAAGACAGTTAAATGAGTAACAAAGCAAAGACAAAAGAAAATGAAAACTCAAGCAAATTCAAGAACGAACCTGAGCCATGATGTCATCGCCGAGAGGCACATGCCTTAGTAGTTGAGGAATGACAGATGGTAGTCCGTCCTCCGAGACCAGATGGAGAGATCCTCGTAGTCGTTTTATCTCTCTAAACTCATGGTCAGCTCCTCGTCGACAAGGTTAGTAGTCTAAAACATAGAGAGAAAGGGAAACAAAGGAACTTGATGCCTGCTAGGCCCCATCTCCCAGCCATAAATCCTCTCACCTAGGAACCAGGCCCAACAAGCGAGACCAACCAAAAGAACCCTCCTATGATCGAGGTCCACAGCCGAAAGCATGTAGGGGTCCTAATGATGGCACTCGCCCAACCAGTCGCTATAGATCTACATATTGTACAGGTAAGTAACTAAGACTTATAAAACATATATATGACTAATAAATTTTCTTTTTACCTTATTCTAGGTCAGGGAGTTGATCCATATGCAATGCACATGGACCTCTGCCCACTCTAGAGGGATGCTCTTTAAGCCCTAGCAGCTCAAATGCGGGAAGGCTCGAGAAGTGGTAATAGGTTGTGAGCCCACCAAAAGGCCAAGCTCCAAGGCCTAAACTTGTAAATCAAGAATCAGTAACTACTAACAAATACAAGAATGCATAAAATGAAGAAGTCAGAGTGGATAAAACTTACGTGAACTGCATGCTAAAGGAATAAGAGTAATAGGTCTTTCACTCATTACAAAAGAATAATGATTATATACTCATCATGAACTACTCTTCTATCATATTGCTAAGGACTTCTCAATAAAATATGACCACCATGCATAGGCACAACATCACACAAGACCTCATCCTTATATCACCCAATAGAAAAAGAAACTAAAACTTATTGAGTAACCTTAATCTCTACACAATAGTTCAACCATTGCAGTTTATAAGGTTTAGGATGTGCTAAAGTAGACAAGTCAAGTTTTTCTACCAATTCAATACTAACAACATTTTGGCACAAGTACCCCTATAAATAACCATACTACATACTTTGTTATTAACATGGCATCTAGTATGAAAAATGTTATCACTTTGTACCTTATCAACCTTGGCATGTACACTTAAAGCCCTTCATGCCACTAACAAATCCCCATGCACGAGCATCTCAACATCACTTGAATCTTCAAGTGGCGGCATGTCATCTTCTTTCTCATTCTCAGTCTCCACTCCACCATCATCTTTCAAGATCAAAGCCCTCTTATTACGACATTGAGAAGTAATGTGTCCTAACCTAAAGCACCGAAAATATTTGATGTCCCTTGTCCTTGAATTAGGTGTCTCAGCCTTGTTAGGAGTTTTTGTAGTGAACTCCTTTGAGCCTTTTGGCTTCTCAAATTTTGGCTTTTCTTTGACGTCATCCTTCTTCCAATTCAATTTCCAAGTAAATGTAGAAGCCAAATTGAATCTACTAGCATTGCCTCGATCCTTAAGTTGCATTTCCACCTTGGTAGCCATATGCACCATGTCTTCAAGTTCAACATAGCGGTGCAATTCAATCACATCAGTAATGTTTTAGTTTAGACCATGCAAAAATCGAGCCATTGTAGCCTTTCCATCCTCTTCCACATTTTCCCTTATCATAGCTATTTCCATCTCCTTGTGGTAGTCATCCATACTATTTGATCCCTACACATGAATTTGTAATTTCTTATACAATTCTTTATAATAATGACAAGGAACAAACCTCTTTTTCATGACCCTCTTCATATCTTCCCAAGTGGAAATCAGCCCTTTTCTAATTCTTTACCTTGAAAGTACAAGTTGGTCCAACCAAACCATGGCATGGTCAATGAACTCAACTGTGGCTAGCTTTACTTTCTTCACTTCAGAATAATCATGGCAATTAAATACTAACTTAACCTTCTTTTCCCATCTTGCCTTCTAGGTGCTCTATCATCTCGACCTTCATAACCTCTCCCAAATCAGTCCCAATCCAAGTTGGAACCTCGCTCCTCTTCTTTGTAGTCATCCTCATAGTAATCATCATGATCCATATGCCTTGGCCTCCTCTGATTATTGTTGAAATGCCTAGACTGTCCTCTTTGAGAATTTGACTCCACCTTCTCAAGTCTTTCATCCATGTTTGTAAATATTAAATTTAGGCGTTTTAAGGTTCTTTGATTGGATTTCATATAGAGCTTGTGATCCACCTCTCGCGGCTCATCATCCAAGATCCCTTTATCCTTTCTTTGAGACATAATTCAAATTTGTAGAAATAAAGACCAAATAAAACCTCACATGCTCCCTTGCGTGTTTACACTCAAAATTGGTTAAACACTTGTGTTTCACACAATTCGGCTCTTTCCTTATTTTATGCTCACCACTCTTGCCTTTAACCATTTTTAATCCTCACTTTTAGCTCTTTAGTAGAACTAACAAACTCAAATCACAAACAAGTCATATAACATTCAAAAACAATAGAATCGACACACCTAGTAGCATTTCTAGAGTATAAAGTTTGGACAAGAAAGAATGGGTAACAAAAGACAAATATTTTGGCTAAGTTAAGCGGCAATAAGTTTTGCCCAAAGATGATAATAGGTAGGCAATTTCCAATATGAAACAAGGTAGGAAAGAAAGTAAGACAATCAAAACAATATTTGATGCTGAATGCTCAAGATGCAAATTTCAAACAATTTTGTGTTGACTAAGTATGTGCCTTTTATTTTCTTTTGAGTTTTCTTTTCTCGTTTCTTTCTTTTTCATTTTCTTTTCTTTTAATCCGAATCTTTTTTTATATAATCAATAAGAACGCACACTAAATACATAAGGATCCTAGGAAAGCTATGTCCGAACTATAAAGGACCTTGACCCAAAGATGACATATTTCTTGAACCCTAGTATAAGAATAAGGTTTGACGCCACACTCAAGAAAGGTAGAAGGTGAATGATAAGTCGATTTTGAATGTCATAAGAACAAATTCTTGATAAGTTCAAAGTTCTTCCAAAGAACCAAGTAAGAATAAATCTCACAAATATGTTTAACTCAAAATTATCATTAACCCTAAATAATGTGGTTACACTTTTTTTATATAAAGAAAGAAATAGACTTAATTCCTAAATAACATAAAGGAAATAAACTAATTAGGAATTAATTAAATTAGGTCCTAAATAAATGTTTTCTATATGACAGAAAGAGCACATTGGTTGAATAGGCAGTTCTACGAAAAAGGAATTGACTAGTCAACCAACAATATGTTCCTAGATTAATATGACAGAAAGAGCACATTGATTGAATAGGCAGTTCTACGAAAAAGGAATTGACTAGTCAACCAACAATATGTTCCTAGATTAATATGACAGAAAGAGCACATTGATTGAATAGGCAATTCTACTAAAGAGAAATTGACTAGTCAACCAACGGTATATTCCTAAATTAAAGGGATTTATGGATGCCCCTCCTTGTTTCCTCTTTGTGCGTCGTCTATTAGGTTAAAGAGCATGTCTCCTTTAGGTGCCTCTCATTCTTTCCTATTCAAGCAACCTTTCTTCGCTTTCTCTTTAGCAAATGCGGTCTCCCTTGCTCCCTTGGTGTATTTTGACCTAAATGAACTAATTAAGGCCCAACATATTGAATTAGGTTAATTAGACAATTAGTCTTAATTAAATCCAACTCTTTATGTGATAACATTGTCTTGGCCCATATGTCTTATACTAATCCATTTAAAGCCTCCTTCATGCAATTTGCTTGAGCTTGATGAAGAATCCAGCCCTAGGCTTGAACTTAGAGTATGACTTGAGTCTTAAGACATGGTGCTTTGATTTGCATCACTCCTAAATCTATTCCCACCATAAGCAACATCACATACACATATCACACATCAACATACAAATTTCCTCATAATCAATTCATACATATTTATAAGCATATCATCAATCATCATATATGATTCATTACAAAATTACTTTGAATTATTCACCAAATAATCATTCACCACTAATATATTATCATTTGTATCATATATTAATCATGTAGCATCAACAATACAATTTACTCAAGCAATTATCAATTTATAACTACCAATTTACACAATTACCTAAATATTGGCACATATGACTGATTGAGCATGAAAATGTATCTCTCGAATTGACTAATAAAGTTTCTATAAATCAAACCTCACCTCATTTGGAGTTGTAACTCAAGATAAGGTCAACTAAGTGGGTTGTTTACACAAGATAGATTCACTCGAGTAGCCCTTAGTCTAGGGCATTTTCTGAAGATCCAATTGTTTGATTACTCTAGAAATCTTACCATACAAACTAGACTGATGGACCAACAACTTATCCAAAACCAACCATTAAAGTACTCTAAAACTAGAGATATGAATTAACGAAGTTACTTGTCCAACATGCTGTAAAGCTGACACAGTTCAAATCACTTTTTAAGGAAGAATTGACCCATTCCGGGTTGCTAGGCCAGAACTCCATTATATGGTTGCACGGTTAGGGTCAAATGCGAAAGGAAACTAGCCCAGTCCATATAGGAACCTAGAAAACATGATTTTTTAGGGATTTCTCATATATTCAACATATCAAACTCAAATAAAAGGATTTCTAACAATACCCAACCCAAATTAACTTACTATTCATGCAAAGTTAACGTGCAATCATGAGAATTAATATTATTAAAACTCAAATCATCAAGAAATCATGCTAAAACACATTAATCGACCCATTTCAAATGGGTTTAATATTCAACACAATCTTCAAACATAATCATTTAGATTCATTAAATAACCCTTTAATATAACAAAATAAATATATATAAATCACTAAATCATCCATTTAATCCATAAAAAGATCAACTCGATATCACAATTACATACACATCAAAATCCAAAATCACTACTTTAAAGGGTTAAGATGCTAACCTTGACCAAGGAGAGAGAAAGTGAGGATTTCATAAGGAAAATGGGAGTATCTTGATTCAAGTTGTTGGTTTATTCAAAATATATGTCCTAACACCTCTAAATACTTTATTCAAGCCTGGTCCTCAAAGAAACTCCTCAATCTTTGAATGACATCAATAATGCTTTAACACCTAAAAAGAGAGTTAGAAGATGATGATGATGATGATTTTTTATATTAATTTGTTTAGAAGATGAGGAAGATCTTGATTTGCTAGAACTTTAGGGTTTGAGTGTATTTGGAAAGCTCTAGAGAAACTTAGAGAGGAAAAGAAGAAGAAAGGAAGTAAAAGAAATAAGGAGGAGAGAGAAAAGTGTGCATATAAAAATGGGTAGGGAGGAAAGATATCATAACCAATCCTTAAATTATTCCTTCCTAAATCTTTGATTCTCTCTATATCTCTAATTGTAATAGAACTCTTAGACTATCTTTTTGTACTAATAACTCATCAATTTCATTACTCTAATAATTTATAATTAATATTTCAATGACTTAGATATCAATCCTCCTTAATTTCAAATATTAAATTATGATAATAACTATCACCAAATTAACCTTAACAACTAAAAATTTAATGAGCCAAAATTTCAATTTATTAGAGATTTCTAATAAATTTCTCCTTTAAATCCGTCAAACCAACATGTATCACTAAATACGAGAAACCTAAATTTCTAGGATATTATATAGTCCCTATAACTGGTTAGTATGTTCCTCATTAGGTTGAAAAGCCTTGCAGTATCGTGGTCACTAAAGTACACTTAGGTACGCATCCAAAACTAATGTCCGCAAATCCTAAATAGATATAGGATTATATTAGTGATATTAAGATAAATAAGCAATTTTAAACAAATTATAAAATATTATAATCAAGTTGTTTTTGAAAAAGATATGTCGAATTCCTAAGCTATACATAGGATGTATGCATATTTTTTAGAAGAGTTATAATAAAGTATTATATCAAGATTAGATCCTGATATGGAATACTTGAATCATCATTAGAATGTCAAAAATTTACAATTACTCAAATTGATAAAATTTCATAAGCCAATGAATTCTAATTTTGTGAGACATAGTAAGATCAACAAAAAATATTGCAAGACGTCTCATAGAATCTATACTCCTATAACCATTAATTCCGATAAGTTCTATTTATGATATGATCATTAATAAAGTCTCAGGATATAGACTAGTCTGTAATGTTTAAGAGAAACTTGCACAATTAGATAGAGTTAGAAAGCTTGATCTAATAAATATAAGTTTGTAAGATATCAAAAACAGTATTAGGATATCAACACTATCATAATCTTGAAATAAAAGTGTTTGTTTAAGATATATTGTCTTTCTAGAAATTGAGTTTTTGAAAAAAGCACTGAGAATTTGATAGAGATCAAGATATATAACCTAAAAAATGTAGATGTTCAGTTCTCTTTACATAGTATTTATAAGATTAAAGTTAGTATCTTTAGCCTTTTGCTTTTGATAGAGATAAACTGAGATATAAAGATAGCTAGCACATGAAAGAGAGGTAAGCAATGCTTGAAAATAGATGCATAAATGATAGACTTTTAGATCGAGGTTCTCAAGGAATGCATATGAGAATGTGAATAAATGAGCCTTAGAAAAAGAAAGATACAGAATCTCACTGAAGTTCTAAAATGTTCAGAATCATTTCTTTTAGAAAGTGAAGATGATCATAGAAAAGCTAGATGAATATGAACGCTGGATAATTATGTCACATGATAATGGGTTTTTAGGCTATGTTTATGAATTATACTTTTTTATTATTTGAGTCTATACGTGATTCAAGCTAAGGTCAATGAATTTCTTTTAACGAATCTTATCTCACGACTATCGGGCCAAATCTTCTTATATATTCTATTTGGTTGATTATGAACATGTAGTTAGTCCAAAATTGTCCAAAAATATGTAATAATGATTGATTTAAAAGCAATAATTTTAAGAATGATTTCCTTATCAAATAATAGTTATTAAAATATTGATGTATTTACAATTTGTGATTTTCTTGATGTACAGAAAACTTTTAAAGTAGATTAGGGTTTATATTATCTTTAATAATTTTTTTTATGGTACTTCGAATTACATAATATTTTTTTGAAAAGAAAATATCTATGGAAGAATATTAGTGATTTAATTATTTTTAAACATTACACTGGATACTAGTTAGAAAAATTAAACTTAAAAAAACTGTAATTATTATATAAGAAATATATTACAGCCCATGAAATGCGCGAAACGATATAACATACAATTTAAAAGTGATGAAAAAATAAAGAGACAGATTGTTAATAATTTTGTTTTGTATTTAAGAAATATTCTTAGCTAGTAATTTAATACCTGAGCAGAGTAATATTGCGTATAAGGTTAGAGATTCAAAACTTGAGATGTTTTCTTCCATAATTTCTTAAAATTATCATGCTGCCTCATACTTCCAAAATTGGTTCAGAATTGTCTTTTGTTTTTCCCCCATATTGTAGGTTCAACGGAAAAAAGAAAAAGAAAAAGAAAAGGAAATGCATAACAAGGTGTAACCCTAGTGCATATGGAAAATGCATCTGCGTTTGAAAATTAACGAGCTGTAACATAGAGTATCTTCAAATATTAATAGTTAAATTGGAAAGATTAGATACCCACAGGAAAAAAGAATTTGGTGAAGAATAGTGGTATTACATGATAATTGTTATGAGAACATTTCCTTATTAAGTTGGTATGATGCTTAATGAGCAAGCCATGATTAAGCCATGCATATATAAAAGTCTCTGTCGACTGTCATGGGATTGTTACACTTTGTCGTTTCCCATTAGGGTTTCTTTGAGTTTCTTTTTTATTTTAACCCTAGTTCTCTAACCATTGTTAAAACATTCCAAAATTGGCAATGTCCAGGTAACTTGGCAGATCTGCTCAGAGAGTGGTTAACAGTCACAGCAACCTTTTGTCTATCCTTTCATTACAGGACAATATAGGAAAACTTCTTATAGGGAATTACATGGTATGCCACCATTAATATTGGGTTTCTTACTTTCTAGTGTATGTGATCAACTGAGGTAGTGGACTGTCATGATTGATGAGGCTGCTGCCATTGGATTTGAACTACAGTAGCAAAATAATAGAACTCACTCTTATATATATATTTTATCAAACACACAGGCTAATAATGGCTGGAGTGCATTTTAGTATTTTTCTTTAATTAGAGGGGCATGTTAAGAAGTTATAACTTTATCTGCAGATAGAATAAATTGCTTCCTCCTTATGCCCTTTAATACAAACTCTCTAATTCTACAAGAAAAGGATTAAAGATTGTTATAGGTATGGAAAGTTTCCTTCTCTCCCTCTCTCTCTGTGTGTCCTTCTCTCTCTTACTGGCCTGGTTTATGAATTGCACCAACATAATATTTCTAGGTTTCTGAAGCTTAGTTTCCAATTGTCATTTCTTTGTGTCTTCTAGTCCCTTATTTGAACCTCATCTTTATACATATTTTAGGAATTAGCTTTTTATTTACTTTCCATTATTTGTAACATAATTTGTATGCCTTTTTGTGGTTTTGGGAATTAATCGCTGGAGTCTTATTCTTCTTGTTTTTCTTTTTTCTTTCATCAAAAACCAGGAATTCCAGCTTGTAAAAAGCATATTATCTTCTTTTATTTCATCTTTCCCAAAAAGTAGAAAATTCACTTGTTGGGGAAAGAAAATTATGGGTCGTGGAAAGATACCAATTAAGAGGATTGAAAACCAGACCACAAGGCAAGTAACCTTCTCCAAGCGCAGAGCTGGACTTTTGAAGAAGACTCATGAGCTTTCTGTCCTCTGTGATGCCCAGATTGGTCTCATAATCTTCTCTAGCACTGGAAAGATGTGCCAGTATTGCACTGAGCCTTTAAGGTCGATTTCATCAAACAATATTTCATGATGAATCCTTCTGTTTTATTTGGCCCTTTCCGTCCGTGGTTTATTTGTATATTTCTTTTGCTTCTTTGTGTCATTTATTACATAAGATGCATCCTTAATTGTGTGATATTTTATGAGATATGGATGGATCTATCATTTTCCATTAAGATCTGATGTGCTTATCAGAATTTCAGCTCAACCAACTTGAATTGCATTTCTGCATGTTTCTGACAAGCTAGCTAGGGTTTCCCCTACTGGTCAAGGGTTCCCTTTGAAAAAAAAATGTGCTCTCCTTTTCTATCGCAGCTTTGCCATGGCTTTTTTTACCTCATTTGGTTTTTAGTTTAGCTCAAGAGTTTTATTTCTTACCAACTTTAAGATCTATGATCATACTATTCATTTTGACTAGTAATTTTGAGCTTCTATATGGCTTATATAAAGATGATTTGGCCTCAGTACGGTTGTTGTGCGATGATGTTCACTTTGTTTTTTATATATATTTCGAATACGATTAATATGAAGAAGTTCTTAGCATTTTTTTCAAGTACTATTGCATTATTGTATATTTGTAGAAAAGTGCATCTCCTGAGGGCTACGGTTTCATGACCTTGCTCCATAAAGAATACGAAATTATTTCCTAAGAACTTTTCTTTTTATGTGAATTTTAAGGGGCAGTCTGAAGTGAACAGAAGTAGAACATTATTAGAAAAGACAATAAACTAGATGCAATAAAACTGGTGGAAGTACTGAATAAATTTATTAATAAATTGTTTATTTGTGAATTTCTGCTTTTCTGGTGGAATTAAATATCTGACTCAGCAAATGGGGAATGAAATATTATATATAAAGCCAGTGACATATTCTACAATACTAAGTACCAAAGGCTACATGCTTGAAAACTAAAAATAAAATGGTCTAAAATTTCTCTTGGCAATTAAGCTTTAACATGCATCATCAATTTTTCATAGCAAGAAAGCATTGAACATGGACGATAGATAAATTGGGATACCACACTTGGACACGTTATGGAGAGTAGAGAGATAATTTTTATTTCCATATTGTGAAATTGTGGCAGGATGGAGCAAATCATAGAAAGGTACCAGAAGATTACAGGAACCTGCATTCCCGAGCATGATAGTAGAGTAAGATTCTTTAATTAGTCTTTATGAAAATATCCAGATATAATTTTTCGCAAATTTTTTTTGCTTGATCCTTTCCCTTCATTTTTCTTTTCCCTACAGGAACAACTATTCGGTGAGTTGGCCATGCTAAGAAAAGAAACTCGCCGTCTTCAGCTGAACATGCGGCGGTACACTGGTGAAGACATGAGCTCTATTCCATTTGAGGAGTTGGGGGAACTTGAACAAGAACTAGAGCGCTCCGTGGCCAAGGTTCGGGACCGGAAGGTACTGTATCCTAAATTACCACTATAACTACTAGTACTAGTACAAGGAAACAAGTAAAAGTTCTAATTATAGTGCTTGTGATACAGGAAGTTCCAAGCATTGGCACATCTTCAATGTTCAACTTTACTTAACCATTTTCTATCATTGTCATTGTATTTGGACTAGTTTCCTGATTCATTTAATTTTCGTTGCTTGAGCACAGCAAGTCTACAACTCTTGATACATAAACTCTTGATTTCTTTTGAAAATTGCCAAAGCATGTATTTATAAGACATATATCTCGTTCGTAATATAAACTTTTGCTGCTAGTGATGACTATGTTTCAAACTAAATTATGTACCGATAACAAGAACATTTCTGCTATGATGAGAAACCTGCATTAGTGACACCTTTTTGACTGTGCATGGATGCAGAATGAGCTCTTGCAACAGCAGCTGGATAATCTGCGCAGGAAGGTGCAATCGTCTTGTTCTGCCGAACATTACATAAACAACAATAGCGTTCTCAGTTCATATTTATGTTTAATGCAAGATCTCATTTGTTTTTTTCTTTTTTGGCTGCAAATCTTAGGAGCGAATGTTGGAGGAGGAAAATGGCAATATGTACCGTTGGGTAAGGATCTTATACATTTTCATATAGAGATCTTTGTTGACTGATAACACCATACTCACAGTTAAAGAGCTTAATAGTAATATATATTATACCAAAACGATCACATGAAAAATGCATATCAATTGTTACGTTATTTTTATGCTATAACGTATTAGCTTTAATGTTTAATTTGATGGACACGCAGATTCAGGAGCATCGCGCAGCGCTGGAGTACCAGCAGGCGACAATGGAAGCAAAGCCAGTGGAACATCAGCAAGTTCTGGATCAGTTCCCATTCTGTGGGGAGCCTAACAGTGTCCTTCAGCTCGCAACCATTCCCTCTCAAATTCATCCATACCATCTCCAGCTCGCTCAGCCAAATCTTCAAGGTTCTAGTGCCTAGCAATTTCATGTACGGTATGCTAACAAATGTAACATATAATCTTCTCCTACCGTATTGGTCAAGTACAGTACTTGATGGAGTGGTCTTTACACCGTAATACTGCCTCCTACTCATGCCTTCTTTCTGGTTTGCAGAATTATCAGAGAAGGGTTTCTTTCTCAAATCAAAGTATCAAAGGCATACTACAGTGCAATATACAGCTTGGATTGCTTTTAAGATAGATTAATATATGGTTTCTTACTGCATTTTAAGTATATTCTGCAAGTTATGTTTTTCAAATTATGGTATTATCATGAACAGTGGTGTGTCTGGTACATTAGTTGTGTTTCTTGGCGATTATAGTATGACCAGAAGACAGATGTAATCTAGTACATAACTTATTAATTTGATACTTTCCATTTTATGATGCCATTCTGACGGCCGTACCCAACAAAAGGGAGATAATTGAACTGGCAATACACCCGTAGGGTTAATTACTAAAATTCTTCCCTTACTTTCTCGCTTAATGGTCAAAAAGAAAAATCCAAAATTATGCGATATATTATTAACTTTTGCCAAAATTAAAATTTTGGCAAAAGTGGCCCCAATTGTAAATTTATTTACAATTTTAGTCAATTCTTAATTATATTAAAATTGGATAAATTGAATAGTAATGTATTTATTTGTATCATCCCACCTTTTATGTCACATTATCTAATTTTAACCAAAATTAAGAACTAATTAATCGCCAATAAAGTTGTAATTCAAATTATTTTTACTAAAATTGAAAAAATAAATTTGAATTCTTTTAAATCATATGTGAAACAATAGTATTGGAAGTTAATAATAAATAAAATCTTGAGAAATTGTCATTTTACTTCAATTTATTAAAATTGAGCTTACTTTTATTTTGTCTCACATTTCATACTTTTCTATATGATTTATTCTCAAATATTAATTAGTCTTTGTATTTTAATTTTTTATATTAATTACCATTGCATGATTTATTTGGTAAATTTTAATTATTATTTTTGTTGGAACTTATAAATAATCATACTTTAAATTTATTGTGTAGTTGATGTAGAAGAAAATTAGTTACAATTATTTCAATCTATTTATCATTTTAAAACTGTTCTCTCTTGATAAACCAAGAAGGGGTTGAATTGGTGAATGAATGAATGATTACTAATTAAAATTTTGATGAAAAGAAGAGATAGAAAAAAGAAGAGAAATTACACAAATATTTATAGTAGCTCGAATATTAATAATCAATCCTACATCTATTCTCCAATTTCCAATTGGATATTTCACTATCAATGATTTTTTACAGGTATAGAATCGAATCCAAATGTTTACAAGCTCACACTCAAACTTTTCTCCATGAGTTTTTCCAAGATCACCTCCAAACTTAGTGTTTAAGCTCACAACAAACCTTACAAGAGTTTTTCCTATCTAGGCTAACTCTCAAACCCTTTTTCAAGTGTTTAAGGCTTACACTTATATTTACAATAATTAAAACAAAGATAAAATAGTTACAAGAACATAAAAAATAAGTAAGCAAAGGTTTGATACTTATGGAGGTTATTGATCATCTATAAATGACATTTGGAGGGAATATTTATACCCTTCAAACTCTAAAGGTTCGATATTTTTAAACCTTAGGCCATCCCCTTTTGCTTACTTTATATAGTGCATTAATTGCACCGACAGACCAAAAATCACGGTTGAGCTTCACGAATTGTGGTTGCGATTTTTAAAATTCTATAACGGCTAGTACACATGGAAGATATAGTCGTTGGTGGTTTCTAATGGCCTGATTACATATGGCTTTTACAGTCGCACTTTTTGCTTTGCGGTCGCAGAATTGAGCAAAAGCTCTCTATCTGAAATTGCCCATTATACGGTCACACCTTGAAAATCACAGTCGCACCTTAAAAATTGCGGTTACGATTTTTATGTAGAAATAGATTTCTAAAGGCTTAATCTTCAAATGATGCGAATATAAATTCCTATATGAGAATCACTTAGAAAACAACATTAGTACTACTCAATTTGATTGTCAAGATCAAAATTAAGGATTACCTAATAAAAATTAAACCACTACAACCATATTAGCAGTAGAATGTCTTTTGTAGAATTCTATGAAATAAATTTAATTTAATTTAGGCTCTTTATTGGAAAGAAAAAAAAGAATACAAAGCGCATTGTATAAACTATTTTAAATAAGTAAAAGATTAAGGCTATTTTGGATTAGTAATCTCAATGGAGTTGGTTTATTAAAATATAGGAGAGCTTGGCTTTAGATAAGACCTAACATCCATTTGAACTTTTGGCTGAACACATCTGTTGGCCTTTGAACTTGCACGAAAAAGACCTAGCATCCCTCACTATAAGAATTCCTACGTTTAAGGATGGCAATTAGCAACGGATACCAGCCGTCACTAAATAGCAACAATATTATGACAATTGCAACTCTATCTTCATAATGAATTCTACAACAATTTAATGATGGCTTTGCAATGGATTGTTACCAATAATAGAAAATTCATTGCTAATGATTCAGGCTTATTTTAGCGATGGATTTGTAATAACTTGGCAACGTCAAGACAACAACAAAAATACATCTATCATTAATTATTGGCGATAATGTGGAGCAAACTATTGCTGGCGTTGTTCAACCATATAGGATGGCAACTTCCGTCGCTAAACTCTTCACTATAACGGCGGACATTATGGCGTTGCTAATTTTATCAAATAACGATGGCTTTGGCCATCGCAACATGTAGCCCTTAACAATAGCGACAACACGCCTGTTGCTAAAATATTTAATTCAAATGATGTGTTTCACTTGGCAAAGTTGTACCTCTTACAATTATTTACCAACGCATCCATCGCTAAATTATAAACATATAACGCAGCCTCCCTCCTTCTTTCTCTTTTTTCCCTCCTCTCCTTTGTTCTCCCTCTCCTCCCCCCTCTCTGCAGTCACCTCCCTCTCCCCCTCCCTTGCCACTGCCATGCCCTCAACCTGCAACCTGCCATCATCTCTCCACTACCGCCTCCTCCATTGTTTGGAAGAACCGACGCCTTCCGCAGTGTCACCACAATTTTGACACTAAGCTATTTTTTATTTCTATTTTCTTTATTTTCTTAAGTTTGAATTTAGTTAATATATATTTAGTTATTTATATTAGTTAATATAATTAATATGTATTTTCATAAATGTTAATTTAGTTAATATACATTTCAATTAAAATATTTTTTTAAAACTATTTATATTATTTTTATAATTTCTATTATATTAATTTTAAGTTAATTATATGTAGATTTTATTATTTTTTAATTACAAATGTTTTTAATGTAATTTTTAATTAGATTAATTATTAGTAATGATTTTTATTTAATTACTATTTTTTATTTATTTAAGTTTATTAGGTTTTTTTAGTTTTTTTAAAAAAATTGTTATTTTGTTATTACTTTATTAATTATTATTATTATTATTATTATTTATTTTTTATTCAGAGGTTAATGTTATTATTATTTTCAATGTTTTTATTAGTTTTGTTTTTATTATTTAAATTATTATTTAGTATATAATATTATTTATATTTATATATATTAATTTCTTTTAGATTTTATATGTAAGAAGACGGGTATAAAGATTATTAAGCAGTATGTATATTCATATTTTAATTTATTGAATAAGTTAATTGAATAGCTTACTATGTTAAGTGCGTTCCACAAATTAATTGGTATGTTAAGTCGGTAAGTTTAATTGATTGACATGTTTAGATAGACATGTTAAATTGCTTTATATTGGTATGTTAAATTGATTGGTATGTTTAGTTAGTGATGAATAAGTAATTTATAACGTGTTGTGGATGTGTAATGTGCATATGGCTATATGTGAAATTTTTTTATTTATGAGCTAAACTCGTTTTACGAGGGGTATATCCATATTATAGAAGAAACTTTGCTAAAATATCTATAGAATTCTAGGGGTAAAAGAATATGGTGCTGAAGATATTAACTTAGTGAAAGACAGAATATTGGGCTTCAAGAAACCACATCGGGCTCAGATGAAAGATAGAAAATAAGTGTGCCACATGAAAAAAATGTTTTATTTTCCTCTAACTTATAAATTGCAAAGAATATATGCATCAAATATTATGGCAAAGGATATGAGGTGGCATGTAGACCATCCATCTAAACACCTACTTGGAAGCATTTCAATGAGATGCATCTAATGATAGGAATTGTAGGTTTCATCAATTAACTCCCCAATAGCAAAAATATTATGATAAGTTGAATTAGAAGAAAAGTAGAAATTACTAATTTAATCCACAAATTCGGATCGTTCAAAAATTGAAGTAAGAAGATAGATGCTACTTAACCCCTTTACCAACAAGGATAAAGATACCAAGACAGGCTTTGAATTTCCTCTTATGCCACAAACAAGATAGTTTGATAAATAACAAGAAAACAAAGATTTAGATTTTGACACCACAAACTAGAATAAAGCTTGATAAGTGACAAAGTTCATGCAAGAAATTAAAGACAAAATTCCTCATAATAAAACTTAAACAAAGTTATAATTCATATATTAAATTCAATCATGCCCCAAAGAAAGAAAAGGACTTGTTTATATAGAGTACAAGTCCATGCACACACTACTAAAATAGACTCACACATATAGGATTACTTTTACTCTTAAATGGCCTTAGTAACCACTATCCACATTAGTAGCCATTACTTGGTATTAATTACCCTATTAACTTATATATGGTGGCTCTTAATAACCACTACCCATATAGAGTACAAATCTATGCACACACTACTAAAATAGACTCACACACATAGGATTACTTTTACTCTTAAATGGCCTTAGTAACCACTACTCACATTAGTAGTCATTACTTGGTATTAATTACCCCATTAACTTGTATATTGTGGCTACATACAATCCTAATTGTTATTAACACAAAAACAAGTTAAATATTATTCCTTGGGCCTCCACGGATGCCTTATTGGGTTGAAATTCTTGGGCTTTCAAAATGTCCCTAATTAAACTCAATATGGCTTCTTGAAGCTTCTTGGATTTGGACCTTGTGATTGGGCCTTCTTGTACTATTAATGGATCTTGGATCTCTTTAAGCTTTGAACTTGGATTCACATCATTCCCCCTTTCTTCAAAAGGATTTATCCGCACATCAGCTCCATCATCTTCATTATCTACATCGAACAAAGACAAGTCACTAATATTGAAAGTAGCACTAACATTGCCATACTCACTTAGAAGTTCTAGCTTGTAGGCATTGTTGTTGATGCATTGAAGCACTCTAAAAGGACCATAAGCTTTGATTTCCTTTGGTTAGGAAATCTTTCCTTCCTCAAGTGCACCCACACTCAATCTCCGGGCTCAAAAATGACTTGTTTCCTCCCTTTATTGTGTTGCTTTTCATATTAGAATGTCTTCTTCTTAATGTTTGCATGCACCTTCTCATGCAAAGTCTTGACGAACTCAGCTTTTTGTCTCCCCTTTAAATTAGCTTTGTCCAATGGCAATGGTAGTAAATCTAATGGAGTCAATGGATTGAATCCATACATAACTTCAAAGGGTGAGCAATTTGTTGAACCATGCACACTCCTATTGTAAGCATATTCCACATGTGGCAAACATTCTTCCTAATTCTTCAGATTTCTTTGGATGACAGGTCTCAAAAGTGTTGAAAGTGTCGTATTGACCACCTCCATTTGTCCATCCGTTTACGGATGACAAGTTGTAGAATACAAAAGCTTTGTCCCTATCTTTCCCCAAAGAGTCTTCCAAAAGTGACTTAGGAATTTGACATCCCTGTCACTCATAATAGTCCTTGGCACTCCATGTAGCCTTACAATCTCCTTGAAGAATAGATTGGCAATAAGGGTTGCATCATTCGTCTTGTGACATGGAATGAAATGTGCCATTTTGTTAAACTTGTCCACAATAACAAAAATATAATCTTTCTCTCCCTTGGACCTAGGTAATCCTAAAACAAAGTCCATAGAAATGTCTACCCAAGGTTCATTTGGTATGGGAAGAGGTGTATACAAATCATGAGGTAGTGCTTTGGATTTGGCTTGTTTGCAAGTAATGCATTTCTCACATATTCTCTTAACATCCCTTTTCATGTGTGGCCAAAAGAAATGGTCACCTAACACATCCAAAGTTTTCTTAATCCCAAAATGCCCTATTAAACCTCCACTATGTGCCTCTCTTATAAGTAACTCTCTCAAAGAACTTTGTGGCACACACAATTTGTTTTCCCGAAAAAGAAAACCATCAAACTTATAGAACTTATCAAAACCCCCTTTCTCATATACCCCATAAATATTAGCAAAATCAGGATCATTAGAATAAAGATCTTTGATGTATTCAAATCCTAATAATTTTGACAATGCATCAGCCACCACATTTTCTTTCCTTTGCTTGTACTTAATGATGTACGGAAAGGATTCAATGAATTCCACCCATTTTGCATGTCTCTTGTTAAGCTTTCCTTGTCCTTTGAGATACTTCAAGGACTCATGGTCAGTGTGAATTATGAATTCTTTGTAACCAAGGTAATGCTGCCATGTCTTTAGAACCCTCACCAATGCATAGAACTCCTTGTCATATGTAGGGTAGTTTAGACTTGCTCCACTTAGCTTTTCGCTAAAGAATGCTATGGGCTTGCCTTCTTGCATCAAAACTCCTCCAATAACTATGCCACTTGCATCACACTCAATCTCAAAAGTTTTAGTAAAATTTGGTAAGATAACAAGGGTGCAAGACTTAATTTGTCTTTTAGCAAGTTAAAAGCCTCATCTTGTTCAATTCCCCACTTAAAACCAACATTCTTTTTGATGCATTTAGTTAAAGGTGCAGCTATGGTAGAAAAATTCTTAATGAACCTTCTATAAAAGCTAGCTAAACCATGAAAGCTTCTTACATCACTTACACTTGTGGGTGTTGGCCATTCTCTAATTACTTTTACCTTTTCTTGATCAACATGAATGCCCTTGTCACTGACAATATATCCAAGAAAAGTAATTTCATTATTGCAAAAACAACATTTCTTTAGATTACCATACAACTTCTCTTCTCTAAGCACATAAAAAACACAAGTCAAATATTGTACATGCTCATCTAAATTTTTGCTACAAACCAAGATATCATCAAAATAGACAATAACAAATTTGCCTATGAATGTTATTAAAACATGATTCATCAATCTCATGAAAGTGCTTGGTGTATTAGTTAAACCAAAAGGCATTACTAACCACTCATATAAACCATGTTTAGTTTTAACATTATCTAGGTTGAGCACGACAAGCTTATACTGAGCATGCGCGAGTACAACCTTGTAGACCCATCAC
The DNA here is from genome assembly GCF_019578655.1 of Ricinus communis. Lineage (NCBI taxonomy): Eukaryota > Viridiplantae > Streptophyta > Magnoliopsida > Malpighiales > Euphorbiaceae > Ricinus > Ricinus communis. Next base: position 26,107,117 of record NC_063263.1, on the reverse strand, counting down.
CATTATTTTTATTGGTATTTTTATTCATTTTAATATTTATTTTTCCTTAGGCAAGTTTTCTAAGATGTTAGGGTTATGGTTACTTTTCATCTTTTGGCTCTACAGCCAACTAAACTTTCTCATCATCGGGCTTTATATAACTCTAGTCTTTGATTTCTAATGATAATAGTTTGCCCTTTGCTTTGGAGGAGGAATGCTTGGAAAAATAGTTTTATGAAGCATTTTAAAAAGTATGAGTTCGATCAAAGAAAGAGTTTTGAGAATTGTACCTTGATTGCTGTTGTCTTTTGGTGGATGCTTCGGTCCACTGCTGTGGACCCATGGGAGGCGTCGCAAGCACTATACTAGGGGTTTTTCAAAAGGTTTCCTCGGGTGCGATGTCGAGTATTTTAGAGGATGCCTCAGGCGTGAGGCCGAGATCTTCAGTTGAGGGTGCCTCGGGCGTAATGCCGAGGTCCTTTAGAGGGTGCCTCAAGTGTAATGCTGAGGTCTTTTATTGAAGGTGCCCCAAGCATGATGTCAAGGTCTTTGGTTGAGGGTGAGGTCAACCTCAACCTAGTCCTCGCGCTTGCTCAAGCCTAAGCTCGCGCAGGCTTAGCCTTAAGCCCATACAAGCTTAGGCTTGAACTCGTGCGAGCCAAGGCTGAGCTCGTGTGGGTAGAGCTGGCATCCTATATAGGGGGGAAAGAGTGGTCACATCATTTGTCATAAGCTCTCAATCTTTTCTCAACTTTTCTCTTTAGCTTCCTTAGTGTCAGCGATAGTTTCAGGCGTGCACCCAAATGTCTTTAGTGATAGGCTTTTCAACCTAATCAGGAACACGCTAACTAGTCACTAATACTAGCATGGAGATGGGAGTGGCCACCCAGGTAATCACCGGGACACTTTTACTAATGAGTGGCATTTCTTAGATTCCATAAGGAAGCTTATGCCACAAATCAAAAGATGGATTCGGAAACCAACTTCCTTATTTGTGTATATTAGTCTTTAATTTTATTATTTAACAAATCATTCCCTATAAACACAGTAGTTCATACATAGGCATACCAAATAACACATATAATTTACTTAGGTCTAACCCATTTTATTAAGCGTAATCCATATTAAAGTTGTATATCTAGCTTACTAATTAATTATGAACATAACTTGCTTATTCTAGCCCAATTACAAGTTATGCTTTAACTTCCAACCTTTAAGCCTAATGGACTACTTATTATGACAAGGCATGTTTTATGTGAACCTAATTCTAATATAGCCCAATCTTAACTAAAACCATATTTGGCTCATTAAGTTCACTTTAGTTTTAAAGTTTAAGCCCGATTAATATTGATTAGCCTATTGGACTACATTTTTCATGTTACAATTATTTAACTTACATCAAATCAAGAACTAAACAAAAAAATAAAGAGCAGAAATAAATCTAATTATTACAATCTAGCTTACAACTAAATTTGCGAATAAAAGCCATAAAACATAGCTATTGTACAGAAAATCGAAGAAGTACATCAAAAACTCACAAGACACAAAAAATAGGGCTAGGGAATGTTGAGTCGATCGGCTCTAGGGCATTTAGACTAGTTTCTTCGACTTTCTGTGTATTCCTCATATCCTAAAGCCGATTTCAACATGTATAAAAGGTAGAAAATGATTAGAATATGAAAGAAATAAAATAAAAATAACAAATATCAATCGATTGAACCAGAAACCCTAAAAGCTTATACAAAACTCTAAAAACTGAAAACACATTGAATAGGAATTGCAGATTAACCATATAACCCTAATCAACTAATTTGGTAACAAATTCATAATGAAAATAAAAATCTAATCATATTATCCTATGCATGTGATTAATCAAATTCAAAACCCTAATGTTGGCATATAATCATATTCAATACATTAATGTTCTTATTATCAAATTCCAAAACCCAATAAATTAGTAACATGCAGATTCATAGGAAACTATAATCTAATCATATTACTCATAAAAATAAAATAAATAAAACTAACCCTAATCATGTTTTTTAGGAAAAGAAACATAAAAAGATATAAAAAAAATAGTTTAGAGTGATGTTGATGATGATGGATGCATGTTGGAGGAACCCCCAGTTTATCATTGTAGTTCATGGTTCTACGAGTCTCAGAAGATGAAAATGCAGTTGAATCGAAGATTGGTTGGGAATTCAGTGCTAGGTATGGTATTGGGAAAGCCTTTGTCAACTTTAAAGAAGTTTCCAAAAAATCAATTCTTTCTTTAGTGGCCTTCTTTCTTAGTGACCAAAACCCTTTTGCCTAGTAATGAACGTAAATTTTTTCTTTTCTCAAATCGATATTAGCTTGTATTAATATTCTCCCTCCCAAACCTAGGATCGTTTTCTATTTATAGAGGTAGAATTTCTAAAGGAACCCTAAAAGAACAGATAATCTTCAAATTTTCAAAAAAAGAATTAAAAAATATCAATATTAATTCTCTTAAAAACCCATGACTATCGTCAAATTCCTTCTAGAATTTGTATCTAGACATAAAAGAGTCAAGAAGAAAATAAGGTCAAAGGAGAAAACCCTAATCAGCATTGTGTAAAGCTGATTGGCATTATAGATGGGAAGTTTAACAAAAATTTGCAATTACTTGAACTTGCAAAATCCATACCCTTAAACTTTATTTTTCTTAACAATTAACTCCAAATTGATTTTAAAAAAGAAATTTTGGATGAGCCTCAACCATAACCTTGGATTTGCCCGTTCTTCATCTCCTGAGACTTAAGAAGGCAGTAACTTTGGTCATAGGCCTTTTCATGATTCTCTCGATATCTAGATCCGAAAAATGGGTGTTGACAGATGCCCTTGATTTATCAAATTTATAAGCATGAAATGCGTTTAGATAAATTGAAACAAATCATATTATCAAGGATACGCAAAAGGATATCTCTGTGAGCTGTAGAAGCCACACCTCGCAAGTTTGAACTCTGATTTAATATAGGGACCATGATTACTTGAATTTTTTAGGACTACACCTGCTTAAGTTGAGGACTACACCTGCTTAAGTTGAGGACTTCACCTGCTTTAGTTGAGGACTTCGCGTGCTTAGATTGAAAACTTCGCTTGCTATTTGGAACCACGTCCATTGATTTCATGATTGCAGAAATTCACTCTAGCTATTTTCCATTTCGTGAATCAGTTCACCACTTCAGGTTACTTCAGCAATTTTCCACTATCGGGTATTTTCAGTTAGAATTTCCAGCCTTAAGGTACGATCTAATTCAATTTGATGCCTTCTGGAAGCTATACTAGGGTTTGACCCACTCAAAGACTAAGCATAATTCTGATGGGTTAGGGACCAAATTTGTAATTTTTACGGAACTTTCACTACGAGATGCCAATTGGCCTTTGATGAGCATAGTTTTACACATATTTGCTTGCATATTATTGCGTATGTTCTTAGCAATTATTGTGCTTTTATTCCCAGATCACCCGTGTTTTATGTTCTTTTGCATTTCAGGAATATTTATAGGACCATCATTGGTGTTTAAGCAATTATAGATCAATACGTGCGGAAACGGACGAGAATTCATCAAGATCGGACAAGAGCCCGCGTTGCACACATTGAGCACGGCCTGAGTCAAGGCCGACCATCACGGCCTAGACTACCGTGACCAACCATCAAAACTTGGTCTTCAAAATAATAGTTTGAGCACGGTTTACTGTAGCCACCACGGTATCCAAGACGCCCGTGGTGGCCATGACGGGAGCAACACGGTCATGGTGAAACCCTAGTTGGTGAGATCCATAGCCAAAGATGGACTCCTTTGACTAGCCTGACCTTGACCACGGCCGTCGAGTTAAATATATAAGAAAAATTCATTTTTCTTAGAGGGAGAGAGGGAAAAAAGAGTGACATTGAGCCCTAGTGGCTGGTTCGGTTTCTGCACAATACTGAGTGCGAGAGAGAGTTGCAGTGAGTAAGAATCTCGGAATCGTAAGATTCCGAGTGCAAAACAGTAGTGGAGCAATTCAAGAGGCAGTTTGGGAGATTAATCAAAGTGTAGATCTAGATTTGGAGCTGTTCATCCAATTCAAGAGAAAAGGGTGTACATGTTTTATTTTCATTGTTCTTTCATTGTAATTGATTTCCTAGATTGTTTTAAACATGAACATGTTTAGCTAAATTGATTAATCCATTGGGATTTCTTTGCTATGTTGGTTTGATATTATATTGTTGGATTGTTTGAGTTGGTTTTGTATTCTTCTTGTTTTCAGTGTTAATAAGATTATGCATTATTCATGAGACGTTGTGAATTATGATGTTTAGATTGCTTTATGAGATTGAGAAATCCGTTTGGCAATTGGAACTTTGAATAACAAGAACTGGTTAATAATCGCTTAGAGATAAGGATAATTAACTAGCCGGATTAAGAATTAACAAAGCTTAATAGAGGCGGATTAAAGCTTAATGCTAATTTAAGAATCAATCGTTAGGAAGAGATTCCAACTTTAGGTTATTAGGTTTAGGAATTCAGTTATCTCGAGAGAGAAACCGAATTCGGTTAAGAATTCATCCACGGGTAGCATAATTAGACTCACCGATCCTTTATCTTTTGTTTGATTGCCAACTAGTTTAGATTCCCTTTGGGTTTGTCTTCTTGTCTTGATTATTTCACTTATCAATTACTCCTGCATCTCCCTTAGAACTTAGCTTGTAGTTAATAGTTAGTTTAGAATTTATTCATCATCCATTTTAGGTTAATATAACAAAGAACAAAGGAGTAACTCTGGGCTTTCGCTTTCCCGAGGAATACGACCTTGATACTCGCCATTAATGCTAGACTGCATCGATAGGTACACTGCCTTAGATTGTAGCTAACACGAGTAGCACCCATTAAGTTTTTGGCGCCGTTGCCGGGGAATGTTTGAAAACTAGAGTGAAATTTGCTATTTGTTAATTTAGCCATTTTTTTTCCTTTCTTTTTTATTATTTTATGATTTTTATTTTTATTTGTTTAATTATTTTATTTTATTTGTACATATTTATTTAGTTTAAGTTTATGATTCAGATAGTGAATGATAAGGAGGTTCAATGCTAAATTCAAACTCTTTGTATGACACATTAGAAAATGGGATCAGGAACCAAGAGAGTGCTAAAAATTGGGATGCCCGTGCATCTTTAGATGCTTGAGTGGAATCGTTTTGCAGGGCTACCGATCAACTCTCTTCTCCTATCCTTTCATCTCAAGTCTTTTGTGAATTTTGTTGTGGTTTACATGTGTGTAATGATTGTCCATGGGGTGGTGGTCCCGCTTATGGGGTTAAATCAATATATTCTACAAAGAAATTTTTGAATATCAATCTCATAAGTATCATACCAAATCCCATCAATCGAATCACTTTTTCGAGAAATACGAGACATCTAAGTCATGCAAGTAAAGAGATTTATTCATTGATAGGAAAAAGAAAAAATATGAACGGTGATTGGATTGATGATAAAATAGAGAACTGACTAATCTTAAGGCAAAAGGTCGAGAAACTCAACGCCATTATTCTTGAACAACTTGGAGTCGGGCCTTCTTTTCGCACTATTATGGATACGAAAATAATGCGAAAATTGGATTCAATTATTATCTGCTCCTACCGGAAATAGGATTATATACGGATTCGAGCCATAACACATTTGCTTGTATTGTATTATTTGGTCTACATACCTGATGGGTGCTACTCGTGTTAGCTACAATCTAAGGCAGTGTACCTATCGATGCAGTCTAGCACTAATGGAGAGTATCAAGGTCGTATTCCTCGGGAAAGTGAAAGCCCAGAGTTACTCCTTTGTTCTTTGTTATATTAACCTAAAATTAGCAATAAATAATTTCTAACTAACTAATAGCTACAAGCTAAGTCCTAAGGGAGATGCAAGAGTGATTGATAAACGAAATAATCAAGACAAGAAGACAAACCCAAAGGGAATCTAAACTAGTTGGCAATCAAACAAAAGATAAAGGATCAGTGAGTCTAATTATGCTACCCGTGGATGAATTCTTAATTGAATTCGGTTTCTCTCTCGAGAAAAACTGAATTCCTAAACCTAATAACCTAAAGTTGGAATCTCTTCCTAACGATTGATTCTTAAATTAGCATTAGGCTTTAATCCGCCTCTATTAAGCTTTGTTAATTCTTAATCCGGCTAGTTAATTATCCTTATCTCTAAGCGATTATTAACCAGTTCTTGCTATTTAAAATTCCAATTGCCAAATGGATTTCTCAATCTCATAAAGCAATCTAAACATCACAATTCACAACGTCTCATGAATAATGCATTATCTTATTAATACTGAAAACAAGAAGAATACAAAACCAACTCAAACAATCCAACAATATAATATCAAGCCAACATAGTAAAGAAATCCCAATGGATTTAATTAATCTAGCTAATCATGTTCATTCTCAAAATAAACAAGAATTCAATTACAACAATAAGTAAAAAGATAGAGAAAACCTGATTACTCCCTTAGATGAGAGTAAACAGCCCCAATTCCTCTTGCTCAATCTTGAATCGATCCTTGTTTCTCTTGCTCGATTTGAAAATCAATCAACTAACCTCGCCCATTCTTCGATCCTTCAAGGGAATCCGATTGAAACCTTGATCCAAGTATCCTTTTATCTTAGTTTCAGCTCAGAAAACCCTTAGGGAAAGAAAAATTGGGGTTTGGGACATTCTAACCCTAGCCGCCTCCTCTTTTTCCTCTCTTTGTTCTTTTAATTAATACCCCATGTCGCCTCCAACACAGCTTTGACGTCCAATTATGCTCCAATTCTTTCCTTTTTCATTCTTTGACTTCTTTTGGACCTAATGTACACAAACATACGCATAGGGTGAGTGTTGGTACCAATTTACATCCAAATATCCATAAAATCGATCTTAAAAACCCCATTTAGATGTGTGTATTTTACGCACATCAAATAACCCCACACTTAGCTCATTGTTTGTCCTCAAGCAATCAAAAGTAAAATAAGGAAAATAAACCACTAAGAAACAACTCTTAAACTGACAAACAAACTAGAGAGCTCCTGCACATATCCTTAACAAGTGTAAGTCAAACAAAAAGAAACGAAGCAATCAATTCAAGTATCACAACCAAGATGCTAATAATTCACAAAATACTGTCTCAACGAAATTATTCAGAACCAACTCCTCAACAGATTCACTCTAAATTACTCAAAGTGTTTAAAAGGTAGTGTTTAATCGCTTAATGCATCAACTACTGCCTTACTTACTATATGCTTGCTCTTAAATCCTACTCCTACAACTTATAGAGAGTCAACAACCATGTCAAGAGGTCTTTATAAGGGTTGTAATGGGGATTAGGTAGGGGTAGGTAAATTTGGTAAGAGTTGAACCTATGGTGTTCTACAATGAAATATATGACATGCACACAAGCCACAAAAATTATAAGGGATAAACAATGAATAGTAGTCCAAGGTGGGAAATAGGAATCAAGTCAAAATGTTTAGCTCACTTACTTACTTTCTTTTCATCACCTTTCCCTCTTATTCTTCTATTTCTATATTTTTCTTCTTTCTTTTTTTTTTCTTTTTTTTTCTTTTTTTTTCATAAGGGAAGAACATTCACATAATAGAGTGAATTTCTTTTTGGATTGAAGTAAACTGCTACAAGATTCCAAAGCTATTCCCAAGACAAAAATTCCCAATAAAAACAACTCATGTGCAAAATCATAACCCAAAGCAGAATAAAACTAAGTGGTAATGGAATATGATAAAAAATGGTGAAAGAAAGGGTTATCTACATAATCAATAAACGAATGAAGGCTATTTGGCTAGAATGAAAAACCTAAGTGCCTCTGTCATACTAAAGTATTAAACTTTTCTTGTGGCCCTCACAAGCATTACCGAGCAAGTTCTAAAAGTAAAGACAGTAATCGGCACTCTCAACAAGAAATAAATACAAGCATATAAAGTGTATGCTTACAATTTAGGCTCAATTCCTCACAACTGTGCTTTTAAGTAGGTTCCAAACAAAAATCATTAAAACAGAATTAAATAAACCAAAGCAACTTAGTGCAAAACTCAAACTAATTATCTTACATTCTTCCGCAAAACTCAACACTATCGGTTTTACCCGATCACATGGACATAAACAGGATTTCAAAAGCAAGTCAACAGTAAGAGCATCGAAACAAAGTGAAAAATTTTCAAAATTTTACAAAAAAATTGCATAAAGAATAAACAAATAACTGAGATGGAATAAATGAAATGCGATATATACACTAGAAAAGGATATGAATTTCATATAAAAAAATAATAGAACATGAAAGCAAATATATATTGATATCACCACCCCACACTTGAAGGACACACTGTCCTCAGTGTACAAAATATATGAAATGAAAAAGGAAAAAGGACTAATACTGCCCTGATTATGGCTTCGGAGTGAAAAGAGGTGCATCAGCAGGTATATCAGGGCGCTGGCTGATCTGTGGTGGAGGAGTGGCTGCTCTCTGAGGATCGGAAGTAGTGTCACATGCAGGAGCTGGTGGATCAGCAGGAGCAGCGTCAATAGGAGGCTCGTCAGTCACTGTGTTGAAGGGTGCTCGGTCGGAGAGGGAGGGCCGGTACCGGATCATCCGCTAGAGGATGTCAAATGGCTCGCTCGGAACCCGGCTCTATGGACAGGCAGGTGCAAAGTCTGTAGCAAAAATATCATCAAACATGTCATTGGCCATAAAGGCCTCTAACCTACCTCCCTGCTCAACCAGGGCCTAAAGCATAGCCCTCTGCCTCTCAAACTGAGCCATCATCTGGCTCAAACTCGATCGATCTTTGTAAAGGTCCCTGTTGAAAAGCCTCTTATCGAATGAAATGCTGCTGCTGCTCCTCTACCAACCTCTGCACTCTAAGCTGCAGCTCTCTAAACTCAATTGGGGAGACTCCTAAAACAACTAAAGAAGACCCAGAAGGAGCTGAAGTAGACGGTCTGGAGGAAGACTCCGGAATATCAGAAGAAGACGGGACATCCTGTGTACCATGGGCTCGTGGGGCAAGTCGCTCCTCTCTGAGTGCTGCCAAGAGAGCATTCCTCAGTCTATACTCTGGTCCTAGCGGACCCTGCCTACGAGTCACCATCCCCATACTAACCATCTGGGGAAGTCCCAACGTCTCCATCACCCCCAGCTCTGTCAAATGTGGTATTGCTTCCTCCAAAACTCCTAAGCTCCTAGCCAGTCGAGTAATGTAAGTCCCAAAACAGAAAAATACCTTCTTTGAGTTGTTGCAGAAGGCACTGATCTGTCTGGCCAATAAGTACCCCATGTCGACAGACTGGTGCTGGTGCATGCTGTAAATTATAAATAGGTCCGGCTGGGTAACTACACCACCGCTATCTCCCCTGCCAGTGATGGTCCTAGCCAGCAATACATGCAAGTACCACAGTCCCTCAGGCAAGTTAGATGCCTTGGACTGGAGTTTACTTCGCCATAATCCATCACAAGGCAAACCAATATACTAATATAAAACAGACACAAACAGAGTCGACTATCTATGACAGAGCCTATTGTTTAGCGACCGACAATAATAATCAAGAGAAAAATAAGGAATTAATCACAATCATAAATAATGGTAGAAAAGAAAAACGGAAAATATGAGCAAGTTAAGTATATAAACTATATTAAAGAAAAAAAATTAAGCACAAACATGAATGTAAATGCATGCACCAAATAATAAAATAAGGGAATAAACAAAAAATAAATAATAGAAAAAAATTGAAACACAAAGAAAACATAAATTCGAACTACTATCAAAATAAAATAATGGAAAATGAAGTTGGAGGGTACTTACTTGACAAACGCAATATCCAAAGCCTTCGAAATGAGAAATAAGAAGTGAGAGAGTAAGAGAGGAGAGAATTGCTAAAACTAAGGGGAAAAATTTTTTTTGCAGATTTTGAAATGAAGTGTTATATATAGGCAGTGTACGGAACACGCCCGTGTTCACCAACAGGGGCCGTGTTAAGGAACACGGTCTGGATATCGGGCCGTGTTAAGCGAATAAAAACGTGCTGACTTACCACTTCTGAGAACATGTCCGTGTTACGGACACGGTCTTGGACACAAGGACGTGTTGTGGACACAGTAGGGCATAAATTCCCGTGTTAGCTTCTGTGAACGTGTTCATCTTAGTTTGATTTTCTTCAATTAGAACACGGGCCGTGTTAAGGAACACGGTCTTGAACACACCCGTGTTGATCTCTAGAAAATGCAAAAGTTGCGATTCTCAGCACTTTCTCACTCTTTCTCACCTGCAAAACCAATAAGTCCTCAACTCATACACTCAACATAAATAAAACTTAACAAAAACCAACTATAAAACCTAATCAACTAAGTTCACAATGCAAGGGTAAAGTATTCAAATTGAAAAATAGAATTTGGGGTGCCTCCCAAAAGCGCTTCTTTTTTATGTGATGAGTCTTCTTAGCTGGACTCATGGTAAAAAGCAAAACGGTGGGGATTGACGACCATCCATCCTTCTTCCAAGCAAATGGCTTCAAGTATCCGCTTTAAGGGATAATCGTCGACTTCCTCTTCCTGACTATCAAGCAAGCTGCCAGCATGATGGGCAAGACTCGCTCCTCGTATAATTGCACGTACTCATGATGCTCTAGGGGCTCTTCCAATTTGAAAGCTGGAGTTTCACCAATTGGGAGAATCGACGGTTGGGCAATTTCTTCAGGAACGTTGATGGTTTTCTCTAGTCCTTGGCTTGGTTCACTTGCTAGAAGAAACTCAAGCTCCTCCAAGACTTTCTCATTGGATAACTCGTGCTCATCTTCTATCATCGAAGGGACTTGTGAAAAATCTACTAAAAATTCCTCTAACTGCAACTCAGCCTCATCAACTATACGTTCATGTTGATAGTCTTTCAAAGGAATCATGTTCGCCTCTTCCTTTTCTGGTTCCATCTCCATGTTCAAGAAATCGTCCTGCACATAAGCATCATCGTCAAACATAATAGATAAACCAGAAAAATTCTCACCTGAATGCAAAGTGACTCAAATGTTCCTCGGATTCGATGGCGTTTGATGGAGTTCCGATTGCTCTTGATTTAGTAACTTGAAGATGAAGCCTACTTGATGCTCTATGTTGTTAATCGAGGCTTGTTGATCTTCAAGTATCCTCTCATTTGTTGGAATCTATCATCAAGACTTGTAATGAACCTCATCATCGGCCTCCTCCGACACTAACTCTTCATCTTGAGTTGAAGGTGCAAGATTAAATTTCGATGTGGTTCTTCGAGATTCAGTGGTTTTGGGCCATCTAAGCGCCATCCATAGGGTGAATGAGTGCTCCACTCTTGACTATAGGTGCTTCTATATGAGTCATTTGGCCAATTGCCCGTATAATTCACCTGTTCACAGTTATAATAATGAGTAAAATCAGTGCACAATGGACAATCATTACTCAAATGTAAACCACAACAAAATTCACAAAAAACTTGAGATGAAAGGATAGGAGCGGAGAGTTGATCGGTAGCCCTGTAAAACGATTCCACTCGAGCTCCTAAAGATGCACGGGTATCCCAATTTTTAGCACTCTCTTGGTTCCTAATCCCATTTTCCAATGCATCATACAAAGAGTTTGAGTTTAGCATTGAACCTCCTTATCATTCACTATCTGAATCATAAACTTAAACTAAATAAATATGTACAAATAAAATAAAATAAATAAACAAAAAAAAATTCATAAAATAATAAGAAAGAAAATAATAGCTAAATTAACAAATAGCAAATTTCACTCTAGTTTTCAAACATTCCCTGGCAACTGCGCCAAAAACTTGATGGGTGCTACACGTGTTAGCTACAATCTAAGGCAGTGTACCTATCGATGCAATCTAGCATTAATGGCGAGTATCAAGGTCGTATTCCTCGGGAAAGTGAAAGCCCAGAATTACTCCTTTGTTCTTTGTTATATTAACCTAAAATTAGCGATAAATAATTTCTAAACTAACTAATAGCTACAAGCTAAGTCCTAAGGGAGATGCAAGAGTGATTGATAAACGAAATAATCAAGACAAGAAGACAAACCCAAAGGGAATCTAAACTAGTTGGCAATCAAACAAAAGATAAAGGATCGGTGAGTCTAATTATGCTACCCGTGGACGAATTCTTAATCGAATTCGGTTTCTCTCTCGAGAAAACCTAATTCCTAAACCTAATAACCTAAAGTTGGAATCTCTTCCTAACGATTGATTCTTAAATTAGCATTAAGCTTTAATCCGCCTCTATTAAGCTTTGTTAATTCTTAATCCGGCTAGTTAATTATCCTTATCTCTAAGCGATTATTAACCAGTTCTTGCTATTCAAAATTCCAATTGCCAAATGGATTTCTCAATCTCATAAAGCAATCTAAACATCACAATTCACAACGTCTCATGAATAATACATTATCTTATTAATACTGAAAACAAGAAGAATACAAAACCAACTCAAACAATCCAACAATATAATATCAAGCCAACATAGTAAAGAAATCCCAATGGATTTAATCAATCTAGCTAATCATGGTCATTCTCAAAATAAACAAGAATTCAATTACAACAATAAGCAAAAAGGTAGAGAAAACTCGATTACTCCCTTAGATGAAAGTAAACAGCCCCAATTCCTCTTGCTCAATCTTGAATCGATCCTTGTTTCTCTTGCTCGATTTGAAAATCAATCAACGAACCTCGCCCAATCTTCGATCCTTCAAGGGAATCCGATTGAAACCTTGATCCAAGTCTCCTTTTCTCTTAGTTTCAGCTCAGAAAACCCTTAGGGAAAGAAAAATTAGGGTTTGGGACGTTCTAACCCTAGCCGCTTCCTCTTTTTCCTCTCTTCGTTCTTTTAATTAATACCCCCTGTCGCCTCCAACACGGTCGTGTTACAGACACGGTTTGGTGTTCCTGGTCGTGTTACTCTCTATGGCCGTGCTCTATAAGATCTACTTCTTCTTTGATGTCCAACACGGCCGTGTTGGTTCCCATGTTGGTAACACGGCCTGTGTGTTTGTTACCGTGTTGAGAACACGGACAGTGTTGAGACCAACACGGCCATGTTCAGCTTCCTCATGCTCGTACTTAGCTCGTTTTGGCAGCTTTGACGTCCAATTATGCTCCAATTCTTTCCTTTTTCATTCTTTGACTTCTTTTGGACCTAATGCACATAAACATATGCATAGGGTGAGTGTTAGTACCAATTTACATCCAAATATCCATAAAATCGATCTTAAAAAGCCTATTTAGATGTGTGTATTTTACGCACATCAATACCGAAACTAATAACATTTGAGATTATGCAGGATTATACATGAAATATCCTTTTTTTGGCTCTCTCTTTAGCCTTATGCCTCTTATCCCTAGGAGGTCTTCCTCAACTAGCAGGTTTTTTCAAAACACTCCATTTATTCTAATGTGGATGGTAGGCAGGCCTGCATTTTTTAGTTTTAATATAACATACTGAAACTGATAACATTCGAGATTATGCAGGATTATACACAAAAGATCCTTTTTTGGCTCTTTCTTTAGCCCTATGTCTCTTATCCTTAGGAGGTCTTCCTCCACTAGCAAGTTTTTCAGAAAACTCCATTTATTCTGGTGTGGATGGCTGGCAGGCCTATATTTCTTGGTTTTAATAGGACTCCTTACGAGTGTTGTCTCTATCTACTATTATCTAAAAATAATTAAATTATTAATGACTAGACGAAACCAACAAATAACCCCTCACGTGCAAAATTATAGAAGATCCCATTTAAGATCAAACAATTCCAATCTAGGAACTTTTGCTTGTTTTGTATTATTTGTTCTATGCACCGAAATTGATAACATTCGCAATTATGCATGATTATACACGAAAGAGCCTTTTTTGGCTCTCCCTTGTGCCCTATGTCTCTTATCTTTATTCAATTATCACAACTTATTTAATTTTTACAATTACGACCTAAATGCAATGTAAAATTCTTGAGTAGCCTACTTCCCTACGAATGATAAAATCCTAGTACCTTAGAATAACAGCCTTTTGGTTTCCCCAAAAATAGCTTTCACTTTTGGACCCATCTTTAAAAAACTTGAAAAAGAAAATTAGCAAAATGAAAAAAAAGGGTTTTTAAATTAGAAGAACTTTAGAAGAAAGAAGAAAATTATTTCTGAATTTATCAAAAGAAAAAGCAAACTGGGTCCTTAAAAACTCTTTTTCTCGAAAAGACTCGGGTAAAATGCGAAATCAACGGGCAATACTGAAAATAGTTCGGATGAATGATGAATATGGATAGATAAGATCATAAAAATATATCCATCAATGTTGATATTGGTTAACACGGGCAACAAATTTAGAAATTGAGAAATTTTTATAAGAGCTGGTGCTATCCAAGAACAATTAGCCGATCTAGATTTGTTTGTTTTGTTTATGCAAACAGGACCCTAATTGCTCCAATAAGAAATAATAATATGAGCAACATATCATATCTTGAATGTTTCCACAGCAGTAAGTGATTAAGTTCAGTAATTCCTCATAGAAAATTATTGACTCTATAGATATAGTAATATAGAGAAGACAAAATTGTTTCAAGCACCGACGGAACCAGAAGCACCCCTTGTTTCAAAGAGAGGAGGATGGGTTATTCACATTTCATTTGATGGTCAGAGGTGAATTGAAAGCTGAGCAGTGGTGGGCCTATTTCAGCGTCACAAACTTTTTTATTTTCACACTGGAAGGTTCTTAACATTATTTATGTTATAAAAATAAAAGAGTACGAAAAAAGATTTATTTATCAAATAAAATAAAAAACTTTGGGATTGTAAAAAATCAAAAAGGAAAGTGTTCAATTGGAACATGAAAACGTGACTGAATTTGTCATAGTTACTCTTCGGGATGGAGTGGATAAAGCTCAACTAGGTAGAGCACCTCGTTTACACGCGCGCCAATGCTTTTTTTTTTTCAAGAGAGTCCATCATGTAATCAAAAGACTTATTGAGAAATCGATGTCTTACTAATTATTCATATAAATCGCGTAATGGTAAATATCCCCCAAAAATTCCAACAAGTAACTAATAATCCTGTTATACAAAAAAAAAGTGGTTATCATGCCCTTTTCTGACGAATCATCTAGTTCACCAAATTCATCGACTACTAAATGTATAAATATACTCAGGTCAATGCATTTTTCGGACCACTAATAGCTCGATGGGGTCTTCAGTTGGAGGTACGTGACTCAGGTCACTATATATCTTGAATTCACTTTATTTTCTCACTAGTGCTATACAATCATTCTCCATTATTAACTAATAATAATCTTGCCACATGATCTTTATGGTTAACACTATATTGTTCATATGCGGCTCACATACTCCTTTGTGCATTTCTTCCATCACTACTTGAGCTTTCACTTTAGTCACACATCAGAGCTACATACCCAAAACCATTCTTTTATATAGGACTCCCTCATGGTTGATGTAATTCCTAGCTTGAACCCACAATGTGTATCTTTCCTTAGCAGTCGCTTCTTCTGGATATTCCCTATTTTCAGTGAACCTCTTCAGATCGTAGAACCATGGATTCTCTTCCAGTCCCATATGAATTTGCATTATCTGATCCCCTTGATAACAAGGTGCACTCGATTTCACAATCACCAAAGGTTTCAACTAAAGCTGTAAGGGATGGACCCATATAGATGACAGGGTAGCCAGCAAATCCGCTATCCGAATCTTATCTCAAGGCAAGTATATAAAGGAACACTTAGAGTAGTTGGACACTAAAGTCTTGAGATAGTTGACATATGGCTTCAACCTCTCTTCTTTTACTTCCCACTCCTCGAGAGCTTGCTGGATTACTAGTATGGAGTCCCCATAGATCCTTAATTGCTTAGCTATTGCTACCATGGCCGCTTCTAATCCAAATAAATATGCTTCATACTCCGTCATGTTATTGGTCACTCTAAGGTCTAGTCTTTTGGCCATTGGCAACATTTCTCCTTCTGGCATGATAAGAACTATTCCTAAGCATGCACGTCATGTGTTTTATAGCTCGTGTTAGCTACAATCTAAGGCAGTGTACCTATCGATGCAGTCTAGCACTAATGGCGAGTATCAAGGTCGTATTCCTCAGGAAAGCGAAAGCCCAGAGTTACTCCTTTGTTCTTTGTTATATTAACCTAAAATGGATGATGAATAAATTCTAAACTAACTATTAACTACGAGCTAAGTTCTAAGGGAGATGCAGGAGTAATCGATAAGTGAAATAATCAAGACAAGAAGACAAACCCAAAGGGAATCTAAACTAGTTGGCATCCGAACAAAAGATAAAGGATCAGTGAGTCTAATTATGCTACCCGTGGATTTATTCTTAATCAATTCGGTTTCTCTCTCGAGATAACCGAATTCCTAAACCTAATAACCTAAAGTTGGAATCTCTTCCTAACGATTGATTCTTAAATTAGCATTAAGCTTTAATCCGCCTCTATTAAGCTTCGTTAATTCTTAATCCGACTAGTTAATTATCCTTATCTCTAAGCGATTATTAACCGCTCTTGTTATTCAAAGTTCCAATTGCCAAACGGATTTCTCAATCTCATAAAGCAATCTAAACATCACAATTCACAACGTCTCATGAATAATGCATAATCTTATTAATCACCGAAAACAAGAAGAATACAAAACCAACTCAAACAATCCAACAATATAATATCAAGCCAACATAGTAAAGAAATCCTAATGGATTAAATCAGTCTAGCTAAACATGTTCATGTTTAAAACAATCTAGGAAATCAATTACAATGAAAGAATAATGAAAATAAAACATGTACACCCTTTTCTCTCGAATTGGATGAATGTACTCCAAATCTAGATCTACACTTTGATTAATCTCCTAAACTGCCTCTTGAATTGCTCCACTCATCGTTTTTGCACTTGGAATCTTACGATTCCGGGATTCTTACTCACTGCAACTCTCTCTCGCACTCGATTGTGCATAAACCGAACCAGCCACTAGGGCTCAATGTCACTCTTTGTCCTCTCTCTCCCTTAGAAAAATTCATTTTTCTTATATATTTAACTCAAGACGGCCAGTGGTCAAGTCTTGACCAAAGACGCCGAGTCCATGCCTTTGGCCGAACCGTGGATCTCACCAACTAGGGTTTCACCATGACCGTGTTGCTCCCCGTGCTGGCCACCACGGGCCGTGCTGGAGGCCGTGGTGGATATGGAAACCGTGCTCAAACTGTTGTTTTAAAGACCAAGTTTTGATGGTTGGTCACGGCCAGAGTCTAGGCCGTGATGGTCAGCACGGCCTTGACTCAGGCCGTGCTCAATGTGTGCAACGCGGGCTCTTGTCCGATCTTGATGAATTCTCGTCCGTTTCCGCACGTATTGATCTATAATTGCTTAAACACCGATGATGGTCCTATAAATGTTCTGAAATACAAAAGAACATAAAACACGGGTGATCTGGGGATAAAAGCACAATAATTGCTAAGAACATACGCAATAATATGCAAGCAAATATGTATAAAACTATGCTCATCAAATTACCCCACACTTAAGCTATTGCTTGTCCTCAAGCAATTAACAACTCGCCTCATAAAACTACAGTTAGCAATTCCTTTCAGTTTATGCCCCTAGTCCACAACAGAGAGTATTCAACACATCTCAAAGGATACTCAATCATAAATCAAATTACAAATCATTAACAAAGAATGGAAATAATATTAATGCATGAGTAACTTAAATGACAACTCAACACAAACATCATGAACCAATGCCTCACAGGGATCACTCAAGTCGCTCAAAGTGTATATTAGGTGAATAACAAATCCCTTAAAGCAAATGCACAAGACCCGCTCACCATAAGCTTGCTCATAAATCATATCTTCGCTACTGTGAATAAGTAAATACCAAAATCAAAGGGTCTTTACCAAGGTTGTAATGGGGCTAGGGTAAAGGTACGGAGATTTGGACAGAAGTATGAAAATGCTGGAATTCGTGCGATAAACAATATTATATGCTCAAAGGATTAAATGCCTAAGATCACGAAAAGAATCATTCACTAAAATCCCTACTTCATAGAATAACGCTCGCAAATGCTCTAAATCCAATAAAAAAAAATAAAATAAAATAATTAAAGAGATTTGTTTATTATATATTCTTTTTTTTTTCTTCTTCTTCTTTTTTTTCTCTTTTTTTTATAATAATGAACTAGCGACTTATTAGCTAATCGCATACAACTCGAATAAACATAAAGAATAACAAATACAAATTGGATCAAGGGGAGCATTTAAAATATCAAAAAGATTTAGTGAATTTACCAACATAGCAACTAGCATTTTAATCCCACATAAAGTCGAACATATCACAGAAAGAAATTCCAGCATAAGGGTAAAGGAAAGATAAATATAAAGAATGGTATAATTGAAGTGTATAGGTGTAGATTATGAAGAAAAGGTTAAGGCTCAAAATTGGCTAACTAATGGAAACATAAGGTGGTAGGCTTCCGGTCAAATGCGGGAATCCTAAATCGCCCAAATCATCTCATGGTATTCACAATATTCATGTAACTTCAACATGCATTACAAAGCAAGTTCTAGAAGCAAAGTCAAGTACAATGCACACTCAAACAAGAAATATAAAGAGCATAAGCATAATGAATGCTCAACTGGCTCAAAATCTCACTTTCAGGTGTGGTATTAGGTGCAATTGGTTCGCAACATCATTAATTGAATCATTATTTAAGAAACACATGCATATGATATTATCAACGTTCTAAGTTAAAATTCGACAATTCGAAAAACAATTAAATAACACCGGTTTAACCCGTAAGTAGGTTGATGTGTAAAACACCATAAATTGTTTTCCAAGGACAATGAACAACAAAGAAAAGTAACTACAATTCTATAAATCAAGTCATCAATCAGCTCAAAATTAGCATACTCAAGTGCATAAAAACACAATGTCCTAACATCTCCTAAAAATACACAACACCTAGCCATAGCAATTAAAAATCCATATGAGAGATTAGGGTTTACCCATAAGCACCCCACACTTAAAGAACACACCGCCCCTGTAAAATGTTATGGATACCCCGCATGGAATGCTCAACTAAGAGAACAAAAGCAATACAATCCAAGTGTATGACATGTATGAAAAATAAAGTAAATAAATACAGAAAAATAAAAGATCTAGGGAATCGCCCGATCATCCATCGAGGGCCGATGTTGTGGAAATTCAAAGGCCTCCCTTGGTACAATCCGAAAATAATAAAATAAAGAAATAAAATCAAAACTGAAAATATGAAAACTAAAACTAATAAAATGTTTCCAAAATAAAAGGTTAAAAAAAAAATTAGAAATTAAAGATAAAAATTGGGGTGCCTCCCAAAAGCGCTTCTTTTGATGTGATGAGTCTTCTTACCGGACTCATGGTGAAAGGCAAATGGGCGTGATCGACGACCATCCATCCTTCTTCCAAGCAAATAGCTTCAAGTATCCGGCTTAGAGAGATAATCGTCAATGTCCTCTTCCGACAATCAAGCAAGCTACCGATGATGGGCAAGACTCGCTCCTCGTATAATTGCATGTAGTCATGATGTTTCAGGGGCTCTTCCAATTTGAAAGCCGAAGTTTCACCAATTGGAAGGATTGATTGGGCAATTTCTTCAGAACGTCAATGGTTTCCTCTAGTCCTTGTCTTGGTTCACTTGCTAGAAGAAACTCGAGCTCCTCCAAGACTTCTTCATTGGATAACTCATGCTCATCTTCCATCATCGAACGAACTTGTGGAAAATCCACCAAAAATTCCTCTAATCGCAACTCGAAGCATCATCAATCATACATTCCAGTTGGTAGTCTTTCGGAGGATTATGTTTGCCTCTTCCTTTCTAGTTCCATCTCCATGTTCAAGAAATCGTCCGCACATAAGCATCATCGTCAAACATAATAGATAAACCAGAAAAATTCTCACCGAACGCAAAGTGACGGCGCTCAAATGTTCCTCGGATTCAGAGCGTTTGATAGAGTTCTCGATTGCTCTTCGGCCTAGTAACTTGAAGATTAAGCCTACTTGATGCTCTATGTTATTAATCGAGGCTTGTTGATCTTCAAGTATCCTCTCCGTTTGTTGGAATCTATCATCAAGACTTAATGAACCTCATCATCGCTCTCCGACACTAACTCTTCATCTTGAGTTGAAGGTGCAAGAGTAGGGTCACGATGTGGTTGCTGAGATTCCGGTGGTTCGGGCCATCTAAGCTCCATCCATAGGGTGAATGAGTACTCCACTCTTGATTATAGGTGCTTCCATACGAGTCACTTGGCCAATTGCCCGTATAATTCAATTCGCTCACGCTATAAGAATAAGGAGTAAAATCAAGTGCACAATGGACAATCATTACTCAAATGTAAACCACAACAAAATTCATAAAAGACTTGAGATGAAAGGATAGGAGAAGAGAGTTGATCGGTAGCCCTGCAAAACGATTCCACTCGAGCATCTAAATATGCACGGGCATCCCAATTTTTAGCACTCTCTTGGTTCCTGATCCCATTTTCCAATGTATCATACAAAGAGTTTAAATTTAGCATTGAACCTCCTTATCATTCACTATACGAATCATAAACTTAAGCTAAATAAATATGTACAAATAAAATAAAATAAATAAACAAATAAAAATAAAAATCATAAAATAATAAGAAAGAAAAAAAATGGCTAAATTAACAAATAGCAAATTTCACTCTAGTTTTCAAACAATTCCCCGGCAACGGCGCCAAAAACTTGATGTGTGCTACTCGTGTTAGCTACAATCTAAGGCAGTGTACCTATCGATGCAGTCTAGCACTAATGGCGAGTATCAAGGTCGTATTCCTCGGGAAAGCGAAAGCCCAGAGTTACTCCTTTGTTCTTTGTTATATTAACCTAAAATGGATGATGAATAAATTCTAAACTAACTATTAACTACGAGCTAAGTTCTAAGGGAGATGCAGGAGTAATCGATAAGTGAAATAATCAAGACAAGAAGACAAACCCAAAGGGAATCTAAACTAGTTGGCATCCGAACAAAAGATAAAGGATCAGTGAGTCTAATTATGCTACCCGTGGATGAATTCTTAACCGAATTCGGTTTCTCTCTCGAGATAACCGAATTCCTAAACCTAATAACCTAAAGTTGGAATCTCTTCCTAACGATTGATTCTTAAATTAGCATTAAGCTTTAATCCGCCTCTATTAAGCTTTGTTAATTCTTAATCCGACTAGTTAATTATCCTTATCTCTAAGCGATTATTAACCAATTCTTGTTATTCAAAGTTCCAATTGCCAAACGGATTTCTCAATCTCATAAAGCAATCTAAACATCACAATTCACAACGTCTCATGAATAATGCATAATCTTATTAATACTGAAAACAAGAAGAATACAAAACCAACTCAAACAATCCAACAATATAATATCAAGCCAACATAGTAAAGAAATCCCAATGGATTAAATCAGTCTAGCTAAACATGTTCATGTTTAAAACAATCTAGGAAATCAATTACAATGAAAGAATAATTAAAATAAAACATGTACACCCTTTTCTCTCGAATTGGATGAATACCCAAACTGGATCTACACTTTGATTAATCTCCTAAACTGCCTCTTGAATTGCTCCACTATCGCTTTTGCACTTGGAATCTTACGATTCCGGGATTCTTACTCACCGCAACTCTCTCGCACTCGATTGTGCATAAACCGAACCAAACCACTAGGGCTCAATGTCACTCTTTGTCCTCTCTCTCCCTTAGAAAAATTCATTTTTTCTTATATATTTAACTCAAGACGGCCGTGGTCAAGTCCGTCGACCAAAGACGGCCGAGTCCATGCCGGGTCAAACCGTGGATCTCACCAACTAGGGTTTCACCATGACCGTGTTGCTCCTCGTTGGCCACCACGGGCCGCGGCCGGAGGCCGTGGTGGATACGGAAACCGTGCTCAAACTGTTGTTTTGAAGACCAAGTTTTGATGGTTGGTCACGGCCGAGTCTAGCCGGATGGTCGCGACGGCCTTGACTCAGCCGTGCTCAATGTGTGCAACGCGGGCTCTTGTCCGATCTTGATGAATTCTCGTCCATTTCCGCACGTATTGATCTATAATTGCTTAAACACCGATGATGGTCCTATAAATGTTCTTGAAATACAAAAGAACATAAAACACGGGTGATCTGGGGATAAAAGCACAATAATTGCTAAGAACATACGCAATAATATGCAAGCAAATATGTATAAAACTATGCTCATCACGCGCCAATGCTTTTTTTTTTCAAGAGAGTCCATCATGTAGTCAAAATACTTATTGAGAAATCGATGTCTTACTAATTATTCATATAAATCGCGTAATGGTAAATATCCCCCAAAAATTCCAACAAGTAACTAATAATCCTGTTATACAAAAAAAAAGTGGTTATCATGCCCTTTTCTGACGAATCATCTAGTTCACCAAATTCATCGACTACTAAATGTATAAATATACTCAGGTCAATGCATTTTTCGGACCACTAATAGCTCGATGGGGTCTTCAGTTGGAGGTACGTGACTCAGGTCACTATATATCTTGAATTCACTTTATTTTCTCACTAGTGCTATACAATCATTCTCCATTATTAACTAATAATAATCTTGCCACATGATCTTTATGGTTAACACTATATTGTTCATATGCGGCTCACATACTCCTTTGTGCATTTCTTCCATCACTACTTGAGCTTTCACTTTAGTCACACATCAGAGCTACATACCCAAAACCATTCTTTTATATAGGACTCCCTCATGGTTGATGTAATTCCTAGCTTGAACCCACAATGTGTATCTTTCCTTAGCAGTCGCTTCTTCTGGATATTCCCTATTTTCAGTGAACCTCTTCAGATCGTAGAACCATGGATTCTCTTCCAGTCCCATATGAATTTGCATTATCTGATCCCCTTGATAACAAGGTGCACTCGATTTCACAATCACCAAAGGTTTCAACTAAAGCTGCAAGGGATCGACCCAT